>NC_085862.1:36145868-36165868 GCF_034702125.1 Engraulis encrasicolus | reverse complement strand
CTACTGTGCCCTGTCTAAAACCATGCCTAAGCCTAACCTGTCAGTAAAGCATTGTTTCTGCTGCTTTACTTTTGCCAAGAGCAGCAAAACAAGCAAGGGAATGGTGAAATAGTGGCAAACTTGTGCCCTGGCCAAAACCATGCCTAAACCTGTCACAGAAAAATACCAGCTGGCTCAGAATTCCAAGTTAATTTAAATCCTTATTGTACATTTTCAATTCAATAGCAGCTAGTAAACTTGTGATTTCAAGTTAATTTAAATCTTTATTGTGCATTAAGTTGTGTTAAGCTTTGAATTGAAAGTTTGTGAAGCTTTGTGTTAAAACAACACAAAGCTTCGATTCAAAGCTTCACACAACTTACCGGTACAATAAGGATTTACATTAACTTGGAATTCTGAGGCAGCTGAGTTAAACCAAATTAAACCATGTCGTTTTTTTTTAGTTTTTTTTTATAGCGGTTTTATAGCGGAATAACTTAACTATATTAACTATAAGATATCATGACTTATCACGGATATCATTTTTTATAGTGAGGGCGATGTGAAGCATGAGTTAGCATGCAAAGACGTGATGCGCGATACACGAGGATAGACGGTTCAAGTCGGCATGTTATCTTAACGCTCAGGCATGATGACATGTTGGATATACTAATGCCCTGACGGACTTAGTTGTGTCCCTCCGTAAAAATACATCTGTCAGCTTTATCTATAGTTCAGAAATGCATGCACAGACACACACTTCACACAAGCATGCACGCCTGCCCACATACAGACACACGACACACAATCTTCCTGTCAGTCAATGTCACTGTATCAGATTGTTTACGGTATGTGTAGTGCCCCTTAATGCAGACACAGCAGAGCAAGCCTGGTTTTGTGTACAGCAGCTTTCCAGACCAGTGTAAAGAAGTATCTATGCCTGCTGCAAGATAAGGGGAAAAAGACAGCAACGTCATTATGGTGAGTGTTGGTTTGAGTGCAGAGCATAGCGGTGTTTGACCAACATTTCTGCGAAGGGCTTTGTCCTTCTCATCTCAAAGGCCTTACAGTATACAGTAAGATGTAGGCTGTGTAATCCTTGTACGAAATACAGATGGAGGCCGTGCCATTGTGGATGTGATACAAAAGACACTTGAAGGCGTGCCCACGACTGCTATAAGAGTTCCAGCCCAATCCAGTGTACAGAAATGTGTGCCCTTGCCAGAGGCCTGAACAATCACTGAGCTCTGATGAAAAAAAAACCTACTGACTGCAAAAAAAAGACCAAATTGAAAGGAAGCTTGTGTAGACCTTCGGGAGATAGAAAAGAGAGCGAGAGAGGCCTTCAAACTCCAACATGTACCTTACATACGTCCATGGATACACATTCCAATAAATCTTTTCGGTGAAATGGACATACATAAAAAACAAACTTGACTATTGTGTAATCGATGAATAGCTTTACGTTGTGTGACCTTGGTGATCTATACAAATGTTAATGCCAGAGAACCTCCTCCCACTCCACGAAATACATACCTCTTATTTGCAACACAGAAGAAAAAATGGCTCCCATAAAAGAAAAATAGTATGAGCAGATAAATTGTTATCATTTTTTTTTCAGACAAAAACCAGGAAAAAAATATTTTACAATTTCACCCACTTGCCCTTATCTGTTATGATTTTCTCTTGGCCTTTGTGTTCATCAAACACATTGAACAACACAAATCGCTTTGCCCTACATAAGAGGGTGCTTTTCTGTTGATAAGTAGTCTTACCTCTGCTCCAAGCAGTTTTCTTTGTGATGAAATGTCAATGGACATTTTTCAAGAAGATTTTTTCTTAAATAGCCTACATGATGACTATGTACAGTACATGATATATGGATATGTGCAATATGAAGAGTTCATTACGTAAACACAGCACACTGAATACTGGTCTTTTTTTCTCTTTATTTTTTGGAGCGAACAACGCGTTTCGCGCAGTGCGTCTTCAGGTTTGCTCTTTAGTATCCAGTGTGCGGTGTTAAATGAACTCTTCATATTGATCACGTTTCCCTGCCTTACACCTGCACCTGGACAGCTGAAGAGTTGTGCAAAAGGAGTTAGTACATGACATATGAATATGTAAATTGTGGTTATGGGCTGCCTGTCGAGCTGAGCTACCAAGCCATTCCAATACTATTTACAGTAGTGGCCCTAGGGGTTATGGTTAGGCAGCGTATCCCAAATGGCACACTTGTGTCAGTGCACTGTTGTTTAGTACATAGTGCACACAGTGCACTTAGGTCTTTAGTGCGTAGTGTTGTGGGAAAGTTTAGACCACTAACCTTGTGCCCTTACTGGAAGTGACGGCCTAGCATAGCATGGGAGCGTACCTATGTTCCCACGCCCCATTGGTCCCACAGCCCATTGGTCCCACGGCCCACTGGTCCCACAGCCCATTGGTCCCACAGCCCATTGGTCCCACGTCACTAAGACTTTTTTTCATTATTTAGGCCCATTGGTCCCACAGCCCATTGGTCCCACATTGCTTTTTTATTTGAATTTTTAGGCCCATTGGTCCCACAGGACTCACTAGTTTGACGCCCTTTTCGGTACTTACCGCTTACGTCATACGATCCTAAACCTAAGCCTAAACCTAACCTTAACCCTAAACCTAACCCTAACCTTAACCCTAAACCTAACACTAACCTTAAATCGCTTGTTTGAAATGTTTGATTACCATGTGAAGTACAGAGAGGGCGTCAAACTAGTGGGTCCCTTGGTCCCACAGCCCATTGAACTGTTTGTGATGTGGGACCAATGGACTGTGGGACCAATGGACTGTGGGACCAACGGACCTAAAATTAAATTAAAAAATCTTAGTGATGTGGGACCAATGGGCTGTGGGACCATTGGGCTTAATTTTGAAAAAACGCAAAAGTCTTAGCAATGTGGGACCAATGGGCTGTGGGACCAATGGGCCGTGGGAACATTGGGCTGACCCCCATAGCATTAACTTGCCAAAATCAATATTGGTTGGCAACTTATTATATTTCACAGCTTCTTGTGCTTGTATTTACCGTACATTTCTTTCACCCCAAATGGGAACTACTATGTCACATACAATACTTTTAGTAGGCTAGAATACTGTTTAGTGTGCCCGGTGTCCATCATTCACGCACTGCGTTTTTGACCGTTATTAGCGCAGCATCCGGGTTCTTTTAGTGCACTGAATTGTCACAGTGAGCGCTTTACGTATTGAAACATAGTGCCTGAAGTGCTCAGGTGCGCCATTTGAGACACGCTGAGCCCCATTGGCCCATCTTACTGTAACAGCTTATTGGTGGGGTCGGCCCATTGGTCCGACAGCCCATTAGTCCAACAGCCCATAAGTCTGAAAATAAGCCACCTAACCAGAATCCCATTGGTGGTCTGACATCCCATTCGTCCAACAGATGTGTGTGACGCTCGGACTACTGGGGTAGCCTACATGAGGGCACGTCTTTTCAGACAAAAAAATATGTGTGCAAAAAATGCCTTTACTGATGGTTAGGGTTAGGAATTGTTTTGGTTTGGGCATAGTTAACGTGTGTGGTTGGACTAATGGGATGTCGGACTAATGGGTCCCTTTTAAAAAAAAAACATACTCAGCGGTCAATTGTCGGACTAATGGGCTGTCGGCCCAATGACATGGAACCTTATTGGTAGCTCATCTCGACAAAGAAACCCATCTCAACAGAACAAGCATAATGAACTACCTCCCTCCCTTTCTTTAACTCATCTTGTTTTTGTCTATGTATCTTTTCAGGGACAACCCATTGTCAGCAAGCATGAAGCAGGGTTCCTTCCCTAACCTGTCCAAGCTAGTGCTGGACATCGTCTTCGTGAACACAGCAAAAGGCTCCAGAACGAGGGGAGAGGAGGAGGAAGAAGATGAAGAGGACGGGGAGGAGGAGGAGGAGGAGCTGTGGCGATAGGGATGAAGTTGGAAGCCACAGCATTGAAGATGAGCCGTCATTGACTCTAGCAGACTCTATGCCCCCACAAGCCCTACACATGGGCTTTCTGGATCAGCGCTCCTCTTAGCTTACGCTCTTGGACCAGAGTTGGACATTAATGTACCGAGGGGAGGAAGGAAGGAAAGGAGAGGGAAAAGAGGGATCGGTGAAAGTTCATACACGTTGCGACTGTGCTAATTGGTTGGGGTATTAAGAGGTGTTTTGCAGATGTATTGAAGGAACCCTCCTTTTTGTTTTGTCTGGTGCAGGATACCAGACTAGGGCTCCCCCCCCTCTCTTACTATCTCTGTGCTCAAAGATGACTGCAGATATGTTTATTTTGCTTGCGGTGGCACTTAAAGAGTTATTTAAGGGACAGACCACATTCAAAAAAGAGCTATGAGAAAGAACAGGCTAGTGATGTTGGACAAAACAGCACAAAAATGAACAAAATATAAAATCGGAAAATGTTGAACAGTGAAAATTCTTGGTGTTAAACTCTGACAAGATTTACAGTCTTAACAGTATTACAGTACCTGTAAGGTAACTGGGTTTAGCCAAAGAGACAGACAGAACTTGTTTGAAATGTTGACACCCCAGGCTCAGGAAACAAACATCCTTCTACATACAGTACATTATTCAGCTTTATGTGTCAACATACAGTATGTCAGCTTTAGCTTGGGCAGACGGCTATTGCATGCTATTGCCACATTTACTAGTCTGTCTTTCTTCACAAGCTATCTGTCCTCTATTTATGTGGCATTTACAGTATGGGGATTTTCAGAGATAAATGAAATGATATCTATTTTTGTATGGTAGGTTGAATTATTCACACACAACTTCCGACTCTTTTTTTAAACGGACCAATAACCACATGTCTACACTTTTGCATTCAAAATAAAAGTCTTTGCAGACAGACTTTGTGGCGCGTGCTGTTTCTTTTCAGGCACCTGACTACACAAACACACCAAAAAGTGACAAAAGCCCAGAGGCTTCACTTGACTTATTTTTTTTAAAAAAACAGCTGTGACAAAAGCAGCCAAAGCAGCAAAGTGGAACAGAAGCAAGCATTGTGACATTTGGATTTTCAGACGGCTGTCTCTGAACCATGTCATAGCTCATCACCATAAAGTTCAGTAAAGTTCAACTTGAAGCCGTTGCCCAAAATGCTTCCCATCAGCCAAAACTTTTCTGTTGCAAATGGCGACTGCTCATCCATACAAAGTCAATTCTGACTACTTCTCACGCTATAGCTTTAGTTGGTTTTGGTGCATTTGTGCTGTAAGAAAAAAAAACTGTAACTGATGAACCCACAAACACCTCATTCAATACTTCAGCATTCACCACAGGGGTCTTGTTATGTATAAAATATTTTATTGATAAATGTGTTTTTTTTCCAGATTCACATAAGAAAAAAGCCTGTTGCTATTACTAGTGCCAGGCAACTCACCAATGGTCTGTGTCCAGTGATCTGCCTGTGTCCTCATCCACTGTGGTGTTATCTTGCGTTCAAGGCAAGGCATGGAGTAAACTGTAGCCTGTGTCTTAAACAGAAGACCTGAGAGGATGACCGTGAGTCATGGGCATACTGTCATCTTTTTCACTACTCTGTGTAGTAAGCCAACGGGTGACAGGAAGTGAAAAAAAAAAACAGGACAGGAGGGAAAAAAATACTGCAACAACAGTGTGTTTGAAAAAAAAGAAAAAGGAATATCCATTAAAAAGCAAACAAGGTCTTAATGGACTGTGATTTGTGAAGAAAAAGGAACGAGGACATTTTGAATTAGATTACGTGATTAACATTCAGAGAGGCAGAAAAAGACCATGGTGACCAGAGTAAATGGGTTTTTCTTCAGGAGCAAGGTCATGCTATTTGCTTTTTGCTTTTTAAACACATGGCACAATGAGGGCTTCTATTCTTTGAGATATCCTGTAGAGCAGCCTGGCTGGCTGGCGTACATGAAAGGATGCATAGAGTTAATTATGACCTCTGATTGTGTCAGTAATCACCATGCCCTTACATATGGAGGGCCGTCCCATCACATCGGTGTGTCCGGTGAATAGTGCGCCTTTGAAAATGTCACTAAAATCTTTTCTCTGGCAGAAAAATGACCAAATGAAGTGCATTACGCCAGCACCTGGAAAAAAAATCACGGCGAGGAAAAAAATTAAAAGGAGGAAAAAGAAGGAGAGGGGTGGTAGATGACTAAGAGAAACAGGTGCCCTACCTGTGAACGCTTGTAATCTCTGGAGGGGGTGTAGTGTGTGCGTGTGTGTGGGTTGGTGGGGGAGGTTAGACAGAGGATGCGCTGGATTTAAAATTTCATTTGATTAATTGCCATGGCAACGGAAGCCATCTCCCTCTCCTGCCTGGGTGCATTGTGGAGGGAGCAGTAGGGAGCGTTGCCAATGCCCGCTGGTAATCCCTCACATTATCAGAATTTAGAGTGGGCAGAGGTGAGCCATAGCCACGCAGCCTGTCCCCGCGTGGCCCTGCATGGAGGCCAGCAGTGAAGCCCCGCTGCACCACACAGTGTAGTAAAATAAATGCTGTCGTGTTAACTCAACACCGACAGAGTTGAGTTTAACACTTAAAGTGCTGCAAATAGTCTCTGTGTGTTGAATTAGCACTGCCTGTGCTTTTATGCACCGCTTTAGGTTCCAGATTAGACCGGACCAGCTCAAAGCCAAACAGGCCCACAAGGTCAGTGGGGACGGATGTCTATGTTGTGGCTTACTGTACTGTAGGGCAGGATGGCAGGCAGCAGAGCACAGTAAACAGTTTGAAAGTTCTTCAAAGAACATTTTGTTGGATCACTGGAGGGAAACAAAAAACTAAAAGTGGTCAGAAGAACTAAAAGGTGGCCCTGCCGTGGCCTAATGGTAGGGCACTGAGTTACTACCCTGGCGACCCCGGTTCGTTTCCGGCTCAAGTCATTTGCCCATCCTTTCCTGCCTCTCTCTCTCCCCACTCATTGCCTGTTCTGTCAGAAATAAAGGCAAAAGCCCTAAAAAAATAACTAAAAGGTTTTGGGAAGAATCCCAAGTGGCAATTAAAAGATTTCTCAAAGAGCCTTTGGGTTCTTTGGTCCTCTGAGGAACCTTCCAGAAAACATGGGGGTTCTTTCAAAAACACATTTGTCACATGTAGGTTCCACTGATAACTTTTAGGTTCCTCAAAAACTTGTAAGGGTTCCTCCACATTGGCAAATTGAAGGTTCTTTGGGGAACTGTTAATTTCTACAGTGAAAGGGGGCTTGGCTGAGTGCATGGCCTCTTGTTCAACTTGCTTTACCTTTGCTGTCCTTAATCATGTCCTTGCACTTGTAATGCAAAGATTAATCATCAATGGGAGATTGCCTCCATGCTGTGGCTGCTACAGTAAGCTGGCGTTCTGCTTCTGACATATGTGGTGCTGGAGTTTGCCATCATAATGGGCTATAAATAAAGTCTGGTCATTATAATAGTGGATAAATACTGAGTTTTCTGCTCAGCATAGAGATGTGCACGTTAATGGCGACGGGCCCAAGAAATATCGTAGAAGGGGCCCCTGCGAGATGTTTGCCGATCGAAAGCCATTTGTTGGGGGCCCCCAAGTGCTGAGGCCCGGGATTCCTGGCCCCTGTGCCCCCCCCCCTGCTCCCCAACTGATCAGCCATTTTCCCTGTGACATCGGACAAGCTTTGTTTTGACGCAAAGCAGGTAGTATATTCGAGAACCAGTTTCAGGGAGAAATCAGTGGGGTCAAATGTAAATGTCTGTGCCACCGTATGCAACTGACTTGCTTCAGATGCCTTAAAATGTTCAGTGTTCCAAGGTCCACCACGTGAAACCATCCACATACACCCAATCATTTTCACGCTGTGTGGAAAAAGGCCCATTGGCACACACAGCACTGCAGACAAGGAGGTGTAGGGGTAAGGGTGCATGAAGACTATAATAGCTTTTCCCATTAAGTACTGTAATTGAGCTTTTTTTGCTGGATTATCATCCAACAAATCAAAACATGATTTATATTTAAGATAGATAATACAAAATTGAAAAAAGTTGATAGCATACATACGTATATACATGAGAAAAAAAAACAAGAAAAAAAAAAAACCCAATCAACATTTCCTCTCATCCCAAGAGGAAAGTTGTTGTTATGTTCAAGTTCCATCTCTGGGCAAGTATTCCTCTGTCCAATCAGGATAGAGGAAAATAGCATGCCATGCAAAGCTTTCATGGATCCATCCCGTTTGGCCACAGTGGTAAAGGCGACCATGTCTCAGCTGAGGCTGTAATTTTCCCTTCTGTGAAAGCTCTTGTGGTGCTTCTGTGTTCTCAAGTCTCGAGCTCGCACCGTGTTACCACCACACAGCAAGTCGTGGCTTTGGAGAGCCATCTTTAGTTTCCAGTGCATCCACACTCCAGCTTCTTGGAGTATTCTTCTGAGGACCAAAGTCAGAATAATAAATATGCTTCCATTATGTATATTCACACATACAAACATACAAACAAACAGACAGACAAGCACATCACATAATCTTAGTCTTAATAATACACTAAGACCGGAAACATCGTAAGTCTCTTTCAGCTCCTGCTCCAACGTTCACTTGGCCTCTCTCGCATTGGTCCCAAACACGCGCACTCTTACAACGGCATGGGTTCGAGCCCCTTCCCACATAATGTGTGGGCTATACGTTTGTCTCCAGGCCGTTCATGTCAATGGCACAGTGCTCCTTGTCCTTGCTCTTGGGGTGGCGCGGCGGGATGGGGGGCTTCTTGCGCTCGGGGGGCGCGGGCCGCACGCCCTCCTCCAGCTGCATGAGGCGGGCCACGTCGGGGGGGATGTGGTCCAGCTTGTGGTCCAGCGGAGGGGGCTGGAAGCTGCCGTTGTTCTGCTGACAGTTGAGCAGCTGCTGGATGTTGATGGGCTTGGTCTCGCAGAGCATTGGCTTGGTCTCGCAGATGAGCGGCACTTGCTGAGAGTTGAGGGAGAGAGGAAAAGGAGAGAAGGAGAGAGAAAGAGAGAGAGACACACACACACACACAGAAGACAGTGAGTCAGAGGTCGATTTTAAAACCTCACAGAGTGACTCACACATGGTGAAAGCAAAAGGTCCAAGACGGAAAGAGATCACTTTTTCATTTGAGAAGGACCTTTCTTCAGCCAACTGACCCCATCCAGGTGCATGACCTCTTTCCTCAGTGAAACTTACAATGTTGCTTTGAGTGTCTGAGTCCCCCGTAAAGTTCAAGAATAGAGCCGTTTTAATGGCCACTTAAAGAAAAAAGAACATGGCAGCGAACACATTTCTCTCCATATAGGTGTGTGTGTGTGTGTGTGTGTGTGTGTGTGTGTGTGTGTGTGTGTGTGTGTGTGTGTGTGTGTGTGTGTGTGTGTGTGTGTGTGTGTGTGTGTGTGTGTGTGTGTGTGTGTGTGTGTGTGTGTGTGTGTCCTTACACAGGTATGCCATTTATACATTAACCCATTTTAGCCTGGAACGACATATATGCTACATTCAGGCTCTTGAGATTTGAGTTTTATTAACAATGTTAGTATGTTAGAGCTGAATGAACCAATTATAATGCTAAATGAGGGTCCCAGCTTTTAAATGCAACTTTTTTCATGCTTTTATGTGCGTCGGAGGCTGAGATATTTAGGTCTTAATAGGCAGAGAGCACCTTTTCCCAAAAAGGGTTAAATGAGCAGTAATAGTCCTCATTGAGAGCTGCTTACTAAACCGTGCAACACAACATGTTTAGCAATGCCTAAGACTCATGGGACGAAGCATCAAATAGCAGGCATAGCAATCCAACCCCTTTCCTTCATTCATTTAGTGCCCAAACACTCAGCAATTTAAACAATTTAACACTCAGATACCACAGACAGACGTTGAAGTGACATTACCGGTTCCAGGGTAATTAGCAACTTCTTGCCTTCAGTGCACCTGTCTTCAGTTCAACAAGGTTGTTTACGAAAGAGCTAAAGTACTTTGTTGTTTCTTTGCATGTTACTGTGTTCTTCCAAGCGCGATGGTGTGTATTGGCAAACAGAAAGAGTAAAGAATGTGTGCAGTCATAAAATGGAGGCTACGATGGCACGTTGTTTAACCCCTTAGCGCAGAGCCTATGTTATAACCTTACTGTTATTCAGGGTTGGGAAACCTTTTTCATTTGAAGGGCCACTTCAAATTCCTCCAAGGGCCGTACTATTAACACAAACCAGGATTTCCCCCTGCACTTTAGGCCTATATTGAAGGTGGCCACCTTTACAACAGACTCCACCTTTTCTAGGTCCCCTGAAATATAACTCAATTATATTGCAAACGTAATTTCTAAGATTCCTTTACAAAACATGCCACATTTCATGTGAAGCTGCATAACATTAACATTATATCAGGGGCTGGATAAGATGACCTCCAGGGCCGTCAATGGCCCTCGAGACATAGGTTCCCCTCCCCTGCTGTAATGGATATGTCATAATCAGTTACTTCAGGCTCTGTCTAATGCCATACCAATGTTGTTGTGATGAAGTTGAGCATTTTCAGCAAATATTGAATAGGCCCGCTGACGATCCCATCTGCACAAAGAAGCTATGATGTCACAGTCTGTATTCACCATTGTATGCTAAAGAGGCCTGTAAAATAGCCTGTGGATGTGTTTACCTGCCACTATACATCTGCCTGGAAACATACGCCACACATAATCTTTGTAAAGTACAGGCTTGCACAGCAAACCCATTAGCAATAATGAATGTACACAGGGCCCATCTCATCGAAAGATGGCAGTTATGTCAGCAGTAGACAGAGGGATGGACGTCAGTGCAATCGCTATAGTAACAGGGACTGGCCGAGGAATTCTATTAGTCTACCGGTACCTACCCCTGAGATGGGGTGACTTTTAACGCATGGCTAACCCTTTCATGCAGAGGCTCTATTAAAAGCTTGCTGTTACCCAAATGGTCATGACTAAGTCTTCATCTGTTTCCAGGGGACCAGGGGATAAACTTGTCCAGTGTTGTTTTGAGCTGAGCCCTGCCCTGGTGAACAGGCACATCATGCTTCACTATGATACATCAACCTTTTCAACAATCAAAAAAGATTCTACAGTACGCCCCAGACCCCCAGACCAATACAATTTAAAAGTCAATTAAATCCCAGTTTACTTATGAATAATGGTTGCTGATTTCGGCAAAGAGTATCTGCTTCTTTCACATAATTATGCAAGAAGCATGTTCACTTATTATAATTACAATACTTTTGTGCAAGTAGCTTCATACAGTAGCTTATAAGTAGAATAATGATAGTCATTACTCTCTGTCGACTACAACAATGACCCCCTAATTGCACATTATTCCTTATGGGAATTAGTTAGTGTTCAGGAATACACAAGCTTAGAAACATCAGTGCAACTATGACTGATTTGTATTGAGCTGCAGAGTTTTTCCTTTATTCATTCTGTTGTTCTACGTACAAATGCCAAAGAAAATGCATGCAGGATGTGCAGATGACCTTACCCCATCTCCCTCTTTCATAAAGTCTTTCCGGACGATGTGTGCCATGATTCCTGTGGCCAGGGCGTCTCCCATCACATTCACCATGGTACGGAATCGGTCCCTGGGAACAGCCAAATCACAATGTGAAAAATAAACATAAATTGAAACAACTGTAGAGCTCAGGATGGGAGGCAGGAGGAGGAGCACCCCTGATATAAGTTGGCAATTCAAACAAACTATTAACCCCCCAGGGTCTTGTGTTAGACAATGAACTTCATGGCATTTAAAATGAAATGCGTTTAAATATAGAAATATACAGTATTTAATATAATGTGTAGTACATAGAAGTACTGTGCGGGTGTCTGGTAAAAGTCAATTTCAGGGAACAGTGCAGTCATACAGTGGTGCTCATATGTTTACATACCCCAGCAGAATATACGCTTTCTTGGCGATTTCTCACAAAATATGAAGAATTACACAAAACCTTTTTTTTCACTCATTGCTAGTGACTGGCTTAAGACATTTATTAGCACTCTTCTGTGCTTACTCTTTCAAAAGCATGTTTACAACCCAAACTACCGAAATGACCCTGTTCAAAAGTTTACATACCCTAGTTTCTGATGCTGAGTATGGCCCTGTTTAACATCAGGGACCGCTCTAAATTGTTTGTGGTAGTTGTGGATAAGACTCTTAACTTTCTCAGATGACAAAACAGCACATTCGTCCTGGCAGAATGGTTGTTTCCTATACTATCTTTGGGTATCATGCTGGAACCTCACATTTGAGGTTTTCCCTGAGTGGCTCAATGATGTTGAGATCAGGAGAGTGAGATGGTCGCTCAAAAACTTGATTTTATTCTTTCTGAAGCTAATGATTTGGCTTTCTGTGTCAAACTATTGTCATGTTGGCATGTCCAAACAATGGACCATGTGCAGTTTCAAGGCTGATGAGTGTTGAGTTTCCTCCAGTATTTCTCACAGGGCAATGTATTCATCATTTTGTGAGTATGGACCAAATGTAAAGTGCATTTGTAACTCAAATGTCCCCATGACATCAGTGGTCCATGACCATGTTTCACAGAAGGGATGGTGTAACTTTCATCATAGGCTCTGTTGACTGTTTTCCAAATCGCATTGTTAATAGTGGCTGAAAAAAGTTCCATACTGATCTAATTTTCCAAATGACTTTGTCACAGGCATTCTGATGCTTCTCACTATGCTATTTGCTGCATCATATGCAAAATAACATGTTTGCATTTTTGTAGTAATGGCTTTCTCCTGGCAACCCCCAACAGCCCATCTTTCCTCAAGTGCCTCTTTACTGTACAGTTTAAAACATTTTTTCATGTTGTCCTATATTTCACCTGAAGTTATTTTTTGGTTGTCCTATGCCTCCTGAACAATTTCCCTTGCAATGATGGATGACATTGTATTTGATCTACTTGCCCAATGGCTTGATTCCAACCAAACCCCTCATATTGCACTTCTGAATTGAAAGTCCAACAGTGCCAACATGACAATATTTCTACACAGAAAGCCAAATCAACCCGTCATTAGCTTCAGAAAGAATAAAATGAAGTTTTTGAGTGACCATCTCACTCTCCTGATCTCAACATCATTGAGCCACTCAGGGGAAACCTCAAATGTGAGGTTCCAGCAAGACAAGATAATATTGGAAACAACCATTCTGCCAGGAAGAATGTGCTGTTTTGTCATCTGAGAAAGTTAAGAGCCTTATCCACAACTACCACAAACAATTTAAAGTGGTCCCTGGTATTAAACAGGGCCATATTCAGCATCAGAAACTAGGGTATGTAAACTTTTGAACAGGGTAATTTCGGTAGTTTGGATTGTAAACATGCTTTTGAAAGAGTAAGCACAGAAGAGTGCTAATAAATGTCTTAAGCCAGTCACTAGCAATGAGTGAAAAAAAAGGTTTTGTGTAATCCTTCATATTTTGTGAGAAATCGCCAAGAACGCGTATATTCTGCTGGGGTATGTAAACATATGAGCACCACTGTATTTGAACTCTAACAGAAAAATCTAGGCTACTCATAGTGCTTGACAGCTGTACTGGATTTGACAAAGCCCAGTGTTTGCCATGTAGGGGTAACCAATGTACGGACCCATATACATTCCTTTACCACATATAGTACAGAAATACAGTGTTTTTCTACAGTCCGTAGCATTGTAAACAATTTTATGAAAAAAAAGCCTCGCTGGTTCAGGTCAATGGACTGGTTAAAAAACAGTACATTTATGTTCTATAAATAGAGACCAAAAATGTGCAAAAATGACCGGAAATTTTAATCTCATGTCAGGACCAATTATGTCCTTAAAACTCATTAGCATTGCCTGCTGGTGTGTTGACTTAGAAACATGGAACAATGGAAAATCTCCAGCTCGCTCCCAGAGTACAAAATAAAAAGACGTGATTCCCCCACAAAAAGCCCTCTATTTACGCAGGCATTTTGTTGCATGCAAGCTTGAGTTTGTTTTAAAATGTTTAAGTCGGCTTCAAATGAACCCAATGAACTATCCCTTAACTTACAGAGCCCAGTCCACGGCAATGATGAGCATGATGTCATCAGTAGGCAGACCAACGGATGTCAGCACGATCACCATGGTGACCAGGCCAGCCTGTGGAATCCCAGCTGCACCAATGCTAGCAGCTGTTGCTGTGATGCTGAAGAAATGACAGAATGACAAAAATGTCAATGTAATACTAGGAATAAACTGCCATGGAAAGTAGAGTAGTTACTTTACTGATCCAAGGGGGAAATTAACCCCTTAAGACACGCCTTCTGTTATAAAGTAGATGATACCAGAATGGCAATGACCAAGTCATAATGTTCCACTTAAGGCCCTGTGCATTGTCATAGTGGTGTAGTACTATAGTTTCTTCAGTGATTATTACAACGTTTCAGGGGCTTCGGTGTCAAGTAGCTTACACATAATAATGAACATTGCAAGACAGACATATACGTTGTACACAGACAGGGCCTCCACACATCGGCTCCGACAAAGTGCTGAGCACTGCTCCGCAAAAGTTCGATTCCATTGTTGTCAATACAACCCCGGACACAGGCTCTGATGTACGCGGACATTCGCGGATGTCGGCTAGCGATTAGAGACGAGTTTTCATTTTGTCGGAGCCGCCCATTGACTATCAATGCTATGTTAGTGTGATTGGGTTTGGGGGTCGGAATTGTTTCGGAAGAGAAAGTGCTCCGCAGTGATGTCGGAGCCGATGTACGGAGGCCCTAAGACAAGTGAAAGTTTCACACTGATAACTGTTTCGATTTACCCTATAGTAAAATGTAATTTACAATTCTCTTTAGATTGTATAAGGTTGTGAAACGAACGGCTAGTTCCCTCAATCTATCCCTTAGGCTACTGACACTTTCATAGTTAGGCCTAAAAGCCCAAAGAAGGAATAAGCATGTATTCTAACTGAAAAGACAGAATTAGCCTAAACAAATGTGGCAATATAAATAAATGAAATACATTTGCTATTAATTGTTCTGTCGCAGACATGTCACAAGCATACCCAGGTTGCCAAATTTGAATGTCAAGGTTTGAAATTAGCATCTGAAAAGCACTGCATAATAACTGTGGCAAAGAAGGTTGTTATTTAACTCTAATAATTGGCTTGACTCCCAGTATAATGGAATTTGAGGTTGTTAACACAGTGATTTCGATAAATAAGTAAATAAATAAATAAGTAAATGAGAATGAATGTTATGAATAAATAGGCTAAATGAACAAACAAACCTAATCACAATCTGCAAGAATAAGATGTGCTTCCATTTCCCTTCAGTATTATTTTGGTTACATCAAGAGGAAATGTGTCTTCAGAATCTACCACTGACCCCACTTTGTTTTATTTCAAAAGAAAGCCCTGCAATTGAATGAAACATCAAAGCATTTTTTTACATTCCAAGCACAAAGATTCTCTGGCATGTAATAACAGTTTGGAGGGCTTTGGTGTTATTCCAAATAGTCTCTTGTCGGAGGTGCTCTTTGGTAGAATAATGGAAGGAGTAAGATGAGAAATCAAAGACCAACTCTGCCAGAAAAGTTTACAAAGCTGTAATATTTCGGATAGATCATATTTGATCAAATAAAACCAGACAACACGTTTAGTCGTTAGCTGCGACATGTATCAAGGTTTCCACCACACCTTCCACACTGAGGCAGACTATCCATGTGAATCCATGCAAGGCAATTTCGCATTCTGCCTTTACTAGGTGTGGAAGGGCCATCACAACGACTTACAAAACTTACATTAAAATAACAATGCATTTGTTAGAGTTGCACGGTCAAGAAATGTGGTCCAGTCCTCGACCATTATTGTCTGATGTTGATGTCAACTACAGCACTTACAGTACTCCTGTCAAGCCGTCAGCCATGCATGCCTGTAAAGACCATTCTTGTCATGTTTCAATCGATTTGATTGACTACTGAGATCTGCTGACCTTTTTGTGCTGTCAGAGTGAAACACTGAAGTGAAAGGCTCACTTTGCCTTGCTCAAGTCACTTCCATGTTCTTTTTGCCCATAGGTATAGTCTTTTTCGATAATTGCTTGTTTTTTTATATGGTTGTTTTATATGGTTAGATTGTAGGCAGCATTTCCAATCGCATGTACTATAATACATTCAACTGTATAGACTGACAAAAGTACAATATTAAGTTCATTGGCGGGTGTACCATTGGCAAACAGAAGAGGCACTTGAAACCCACCCCATTAAGAATGTCCTGATGAAATAAAGTTTCTCAGTCTACTCAGAGAAGGACATCGTCTGAGTATACAAGGAAGGAACATCATACAAAAGTTTGTTACGACAAAGGATACTCCATCAGAACACTAAGAACTAACCAAATAACCTGACCCCTTGTCGTTGTTGTTCTGAATCATCTTGTTCTAGAGACTATTGTGCTCACTGATTGGTAGGCTTTTTGTCATTTCAACCAAGGTCTTTAAAAATATAATTTGCTTGAGAAATATCAATAAGTGACCTTCACCAAATAGAGTCTGATCAAGATCATCCAAGGAGGTGGAAAAAATATGGTACAAAAAGTTGAAAAATGTTTTGCAACCGATTGTTCTCACATGTCAAATTATCCTCAAATGTCATCAGAGCTCAAGTTTATGTGCCGAATTTTTTCTCAAACTGAACTGTCCTGGCCCTGCCGTGGCTCTAACGGTAGGGCACTGGGCTGCTACGCCGGCGACCCGGGTTCGATTCCGGCCCAGGTAATTTGCCAACCCCTCCCCATCTCTCTCCCCATTCGCTTCCTGCCCACTGTCCTATCATCAATCAAGTAAACAAAAATCTAAAAAACTGAACTGGCCTTTCAGCGCAACCATAATATGTCATATAGGAACTGACAGAGTCGGTAAAGGTTGCAGTTGTATTTGCGTTGCAACCACTACACAGTAAATGTTGCAGTGTTGATTCAACACTTGCAGCCTAGAATCAACTCTTATAGAGTTAAATTTGACCTTATTGTTGAATTAACGCAACACTTTCTGTGTAGTAATTCTTGTTCAGTGCTGTGTGGCTTCTCCGAATCAAGTGAAATAAAACGACGTGTAGTAAATCCGCAATTAAAAGAAGCTGGTGCTGAACCAAAGTATGCAGACACATTTCCTTTGCTCATTTGTGTGTTTGGATGTGTCACTCAGGCACCACATGCCACCCGAGTGCTCCGCTCACTCCTAATAATCAAGCCCGGGAGATAATGGGTCATCTGTATTTTCTGTGCCACATGTTGACTGCTCTACTCCAGATTGCAGATTGCAAATGAACCTGTCCAGATGGTGGCAAGTCAAAGCCAAAGCGCCTTTTTTATTCTCTCTCTCTCTCTCTCTCTCTCTCTCTCTCTCTCTCTCTCTCTCTCTCTCTCTCTCTCTCTCTCCCTCGCTCTCTATCTATCGCTCACTTTTACTCTTCCCCTCTTTCTCTGTCTCTATATGAAGAGTTTCGTTGCCAAACGGTGTACCGGTATATCCATTTTAGAACCTTTTGGGAAATCGACATTTTCGTATTGGCCATTCCATTGCATTTCATTGCTAAATGCCTTTTATACAGTATAGCTTTTAAAAGTATGTTCTCAAACTATTTGAATGGCAATTGAATTCACACATAGATGAACAGATGAATGTGTATGTATGTGTGTGTGTGTCCTTGTCTGTATTGAGGTGTGATTGGCAGGGAATGTAATGTGTGCATACTTTTAAGACTTTTAAGAGTACTTTTAACACACACACACACAGACACACACAGACACACAGACACACAGACACAGACACACACACACACACACACACACACACACACACACACACACACACACACACACACACACACACACACACACACACGGATGAACCAGAGATATCTACCGACCCAAAGCACCCCATGACCCAAAGCACCAATCAGTCTAAGCAGGCTCAGACCTCACAATGTTTAATGCCACGCTCCTGGAACTTCAATCAAAGCTCCTGGAAATGCCAATTCCCTCAATCCATCTCCCTGCTCATTTGCACATCCACAGTTTGGTCCATCACAAGAAAATGGAGAAAGATATTAGAAGAAGAAGTATTCTAATGACTTTCTCTATTTTCTTGTTATCTTCCTGTATTTTCTTGTGGTGTTTTATTTAATAAACTGCTCAGAGGTTTTTGTTTTGAACAGTTAATTGCTTCGTTTCGTGAATGTAAAATTAAAGATAATTTTACTGATTTGGTATTTGTTTGTGTTCAATTTGGGACACTTATTAAAACAAGGCCCAACATCAATTTGGGCCAGACACTAGACACTCCCTTTGGCAGGTTGAGCGATTTACTGTAATACAGAGGTTTCAGAGTGATGAGAGTGAGAAAGAGAGCATGTGTGTGAGAGAGAGAGAGACAAACACACAGACAGACAGAGAGAGAGAGAGAGAGAGAGAGAGAGAGAGAGAGACAAACACACAGACAGACAGTGAGAGAGACGGAGAGCAAGACCGACAGATGGCAGAGAGAAAAGGAAGCAGAAAGTGGAGAGAAAGACAAGGAGAAATGGAGGGAAAGGGAGAGAAAGAGATGGACAGATAAAATAGAGCAAACGAGGGAGTGAGAGAGGGGGGAGAGAGGGAGAACGTGAGCAGGGGGATGGGAGTGGAGAGGAATGGAACTCGACTCACACAGATGGAGCAGCGATGCCAGAAGTGTCACAGGGATAAAAAAAAAAAATAGAAGTCTGGCGTGACAGGGTACTGGTGATTTACCCAGGTCACATGGCTGTCTTAACAGAGGGATTACTGACCCGCTTTCAGCCCCCCAACCCCCACACCGCACTACGCACCGCACACTTTCCCTCTCCATCAACATTCCAGGCTGTATAGCAAAGCCTTTTCACATAGAGAAATGAGATTGGGAAAAAAGGAAACTGGTCACTGATTGGGAAACTTCGGTGATCAAAAGTCTGATATTGTTTTTTTCTTTTGTGTAGTAACTTAGATATCAGTTTATCCTGCATTCCCCTAGTACGCCCCCACTGCAAAGCTGTATCCTTTCCATGCTCACCCAAATCGACCCCGTGTCATCTGCTCTTGGCTTCTATCTCTGCTCTCTCTCTCTCTCTCTCTCTCTCTCTCTCTCTCTCTCTCTCTCTCTCTCTCTCTCTCTCTCTCTCTCTCTCTCTCTCTCTCTCTCTCTCTCCCTCCCTCACACTCTCTCTCTCTCTCCATGCTGCCAAGTGTCTCTAGCTGCAGTTTAAATCTCCAGGTCATGTGATCACAGCTGGATGGATTCAACCTATCCCTGCCGAGTAAACTGCCTGTTACTGGAAGTGGAGAGACAGGGCACAATGTACACAGGGAATAGTACGGCATAGAAACCTATGTTGTAAGCATCGGAAAGAGTTATTTACTCTCTCTCTCTCAACTGTCTCTACTTTTTTTTCTGCTCCTTCTTCAGACTTTGTTCTCTCTCTATCTCGCTCTCGCTCTCTCTCTCTCTCTCTCTCTCTCTCTCTCTCTCTCTCTCTCTCTTTATCTCTCTCTCTCTCTCTCTCTCTGTGGGAGGGTATGTTGTCTTGAGCGTGATCATTTCACAGCTGTGTTTTTATAAGTCAGAGTTTGTGCTGTGAGTGACCACAATGCTATTTGACTCTGGATGAAGACTGTATTCGTGGTCCACTGATAGCGCTTAATACTATCTTTGCCATACGAGGCATTACAAATTGCAAACACATTCTTTTGAAATCAGTTACAAAGAATGTTTCCCAGACAGTACTTGGAAGCAAAACCATGCCCATATACAGTACATTCCTACCTCTAATAAAAAAATCAAGCATAAGGCTCTTTTCCGCGGCCCATTTTCTACCCGGTACAGCACGAATCAGCCACCACTTTTTGCTTTTGGATTGAGCACAACATAGCTCAACTCAGCACGAAAACCAGTTGGCCGGCTGAAGCGAGCTGAGCGGGTCTTTCGCAGCCCATTACTCAGAATCCACCTCAGCTCGTCCTCATCGGTGAATCAAAAAATAATCATGGCGGCCACCAGATCAA
>NC_085862.1:36123368-36140868 GCF_034702125.1 Engraulis encrasicolus | reverse complement strand
TCGTACTCGGGTTCTTCTTTTCTTCTTTTAATTTTTTAAATAGCAGCAGAAGAAAAGACAAACGTTTCGGTTGTTGCCTTCGTCAGTGTCTAGGATGAGCATGCATGGATGAGCATGCATGGATATTTTTTGGAATATGGACTATTTTTTATTTATTGCACTTTATTTACGCTTCTTTTACGCTAATGTTACATCTCAGACAGCACTCATTGCTTCACTGTAATGTTTTGCCCACCTCAACTCCCAGGACTTTGACCTGCCTTAACCCTCTAGCTACCATAACGGCCGTGAACGTCCGGCTGGATCTGTACCAGAACGGCCGCGGCCGGCCGGAATATTTTCATATGAAAATACGGCTGAACGGCCGTCATCATGCAGTTTTTCCAGCTTTCAAACACTTTAGCTCAATATTACAGACCCTCCTCGATATACTTTCAGTATAAAAACTATATGTTTATATTATATTATTTTTCAGTATTTTAGATTTTATTACGAGATGCGCCGCTTTATGCGATTTGGCAATCTGCGGTCAATTCAAATGACGGCCGTCCGAGATTGGATGGCTACAAACACAACCATTCTGTTTCTACAACCAATATACACTAGATATGAAAACTTCCAACCCTCTTCGATCTATTTTCATGGTCAACAGCACATGTTTATGACTATTTAGGCTATTTTTAGATCATGTTGTAGTCTGTGATGCCTGGCGCGTCTTACCTGTGCCAAATTGGGAGGGGAAACTTCCTTACAGCTTCATTCATGTCCTGTCTGCTATCGCGGACACTTCTACGGTTATCCTTACACGTCTTTGGCATGGTTTAGTTCAAACATTATTAGCTAGTGTAGTCCATTACCGTTATACCGCTTGAAACCGCTTGAAAACAGGACTTTTGGGTGAGCGACATTTGTTGTCGTCACATGATCATTGTTCAACTTTGACCCTGGATGGATGGATGGATAGACGAAGGATAGATAGATAGATGGATAGAGAGATCGATAGATAGATAGATAGGCCTAAATATATAGATATATAAATAGATAGGACTAGATAATATCGGATTTTATCACATTTTTATCATTTAATCCACATCAAAGGCACTCTATGAGAATACTGAACAATTAATTATCCATAAATGATATACCATTTGAAAGTGTGTTTTCTCTACTTTAATATGAAAGTAACTTGTAATTGACACTTTTCATTTCTTTTCAAGTTATTTGACATTATTTAAATTATGACCAAAATGATAATTTTCCCTTAGAATTCCTGGTAGAATTCTGACCTATTCAAAAAAAATCCTGGTAGCTAGAGGGTTAATGTACATGAAGCATACAGTAAACTCTTCCCTAAACAAAATGCAATACAGCATGTAAAACATAAAACATTTATCTAAATATGTATATTTGCTCTCAAAACCTTGCTCTCTCAAACGTCACACATCAATAATTTTGAATGTAATATTGCTTTTCTCTTCTTTTTTAAAATGAGTAGGGCCTACATTAGTTATTTCGTCAGAAAGAAGTCTGTCTTCATAATTGCATCTCCTTCGATTAAGTAGGTCATCATATCACCATTTGTGCTTCATGTCCCATTTTAGAGTGCTTACAAGTGTGATCTATGACCTAGTTTGCTTCCCATGTAATTAAGTGCAATTAAGTGCAAAAAAGAACCTCAAAGATGGAGAAGAATCAATGAAACCACATGATATTATGCAAAAATATATTCATGCATTTCAATGATATGGCTATTACGTAAAAAGGGGCATGAATTTGGCTCATGCGTCTGGACTGTAGAAAAAAAAGTCTTGTTGAAGATTGTTAAAAGCTGTACGAGAGAGCCTCTTAGGAGAAAATAAGCTCACTGATGCTGATTCTTGCTGTATCCTTGCAATGTCCTTATGGCGGTGCATACAGTCATTGTAAGTAAGTAAATACACCTTTTATCATCCCACAGTGGGGAAATTCATGTGTTGCAGCAGTAACATACATACAGCTTGTGCAAAAGTAGAGGACATACATAGAGACAAAGGACCAAGAAGTTAAAAATATATAATGGAGATGTAAAAGAGAGATGTTATAGAAATTGTTTGATATTTCTGTCCAAATAAATTAGTAAAATTGCTTAAAGCAGCATCATAAAAGGAAGTAATAAAAAGTAAAAAAAAAAAAAAGAGGGAGTCACAGCTGCGTAGCATTGTTATCATCATAATCATCATCATCATCATCATCATCATCATCATCATCATCATCATCATCTCCATCATCATCATCATCATCATCACCATGGCTACTGCAGGGACTTGTTGTTGTACAGTCTTACTGCAGAGGGACCTACAGTACCTTTCTGTTTTATAGTTTCGGTACAGGAGTCTGCTGTTCAGTGGGCTCAGCAGGGCTGCCACTGTTCCATGCAGGGGATGGTTGATGTTGCCCAGGATTGATGACAGTTTTGTCATCATCCTCCTGTCCCCCACCACTTCCACAGGGTCAAGGCTGCAGCCCTGAACAGAACCAGCTTTCCTCACCAGATTATTCAGTTTTTTGCCTCAGCTGCTGTCCCAGCACACCACACCATACATGGGTTCTCAGTGTTTATCAACACGATGTTATGAGGAGGGGCAACTGGGACACTGGCAGCCAACCACGTGAGCTAATTTTTTGAGCGACAGCGGTTTCCAACAATCAGAGGTTGAGTTGTGCGCAGCTAGGTTCGCGCAGTCAGGTTATAAACAAAATTTAGAAACCATGTATACTATACCATACATGACAACAGATGAAATCAGAAAGCCATAGAAGGTCTTCAGTGGGGTTTGTTGAACCTCAAAATACCTCTTAATTACTTAAGAACTTAATTACTTGATTGCGGAAAAAGAAAGCCATACCAGATGACAATGGCAACAATCTTCAGCACAGCTTCATTCAGACTCTGGCAGAAATTGACCAAGGCGCTCCCATTCGGGCCCATTCTTCCCAGCATGATACCTGGACACAAAAAAACAGAATCTGTTGTCACCACAATGCCCAAGGCACGCACAATAGTGGCATTCAATACAACCACCTTCAACCCCCCCAACACACACACACACACTTTCAGGGGTTTTTTTTTCACGTAAAAGCAAATTCAATATCCCACACAAGGCTCATCAATTCTGCCCCCCCAACCCCCCCCCCCCCCACACACACACACACACACACACACACACACACACACACACACACACACACACACACACACACACACACACACACACACACACACACACACACACATTCAATGACTGTACTGCAAAGGTTCCTTTCTATTGAATGAAATGGAGTTGAAGAATGCTCAACTGTCGATTTGCGATCAGATAACCGGATTCTGAGTCGGAGTGAGTGGGGGTTTGCCTGGTTACCACCAGACCTAATCACTAATGACCTAAGTGAGTGTCTTTCAGATCGAAACCATTGTGTATTTGCATTGTGCAGTATGGGTGTTCCCAGGCTAAATGGGGGTGCTTCCGTTTGCCAATTCCAGCCAGGAAATCCGGTGTTCTGGTTGCAAATCAACGGTTGAAAATAGAATGTATACAGTCATTGGCTTGTACCTAAATGCAATGCGGTTGAATTTAGTTGTGTTCAGTGTGTGCTGCGATTTGCGGGTGTGTGTGAGTGATCATGATGGCCACTGCACCTGACTTTCGTGTGTCATTTCCATATGATGTTGGAGGTCACCAGATCATCTGACAGCCATATTTATTTAACCTTTGTCTCCCTCCATCACCCTCAAATACTGCACCGTATCACCCTCTATGAATTGTTTGTATGTTTACTTATGTATACTCTTGTTGCGCAGCGGTTTGTGATCACTACCGTATGTACATACTTACCCATGGTGGCAGAAAAGATTACAATTCCAAGGACGTTCATGCCATCGCTCGTGCCCGGTAACGTGCGGAAGACCACGTCGGGCGGCGGCGTCAGGTCCAGCTGAAAGTTCTGGATGTCGGTTCCGTTGTCGTCCTGGATGCCGTAGATCAGGGGTCTCTTGGTGGTGCTGGCTGCCAGGCCCTGGCTCACCGTGGGCTTCGGTGACTTCATGATTGGCACGCTGTTGGTCCGATACTGGGGGTGGATGATGGAAGATGGAAGGTGGAAAAGAGTCATTCTGCTGCTGATCTGAACATGTCTGATGATGTACAGTATATATATTTTTTTATTTTTTTTATTTAACCTTTATTTAACCAGGAAAAAATAAACCCGTTGAGATTAAGAACCTCTTTTACAAGGGTGTCCTGGCCAAGTGGCGGCTCAAGTTACAAAATTAAAATTACACAGTTGCATTAAAATAACAAATCAAGTAAAATAACACGTCAATTGAAACAATTACAGTTGACGTGTTATTTTACTTGATTTGTTAACTTGATATAGGCCTCCCCCCAATCATGTGAATGTCTATGATGGTGTGATCATCCTAGCAACCCCAGTCTTACACCCAACGCTTCAATACAGTATATGACGCTTAAGGTACATTTATGCTCAATCTACAATACTGTATATGTTTGTATAACACATCTTAACACAGAGGCCAGGTGGCCTGGATCTAAACCTTTCCTAAACTGTCACTGTCATTGTGTTTGATGTAGTGGTCAGACTCAGAGCCCCTGGTTAGGACACCAGAGGTCTGGGTTTGAAGCTGGGCAGGGCGGCTCTGCTCTCCTTTGTTACAGTATCCATATTTCTCATGGCTGACTCTGCTATTAGTACAATCAGCAAATGTTATTCTCCCATTCCTTTTACTTAGTTATTTGCTTTTTTTGTTTGAGCTCTTCAACAGATCTACAGCGTAGATCCTGTTCTTTGTGACTGGAGGGGAACAAATTCAGAAAACCTTGTTGATTTTAAAGTCACCACAACAGTGACTTTCAAAAATCTTCGGAAAAACAATTATGGAGGCTGTGCAACGACTTGTTGATTAAATATGTACTGAATGTCTACAAATTCAAACTGCAATTGCTTTAGGCATACTAATGGTTCATTATTTTTGTGGACGGAATGTGGCAAAAGAACAACATCAGCCTTGGGGAAGGGCAATAAAACACACAATCAAATTGGGGTTCCGGAGCTCGGACTAGTTTGGTGCAGGCTGTATTAGTTTAGCAATATGATACAAGTGGGGGAGGGGGGGGGGGTTGTGATGTAAACAGACACGCCTGAGTGCCGTCAGCACCCGGCCGGGACGAGGCCTGTAAACATCATCCCGACCACAAGGGTAATATTGCTTTTATACAATAGTTCCATTTCCAACAAAAACACCAGAATACATTTTCAAACATATATTAGTTATCTTTATCATTAATTGGCAACCGCCGCTAGGCAAAGCAGTTCCGAATTGTCACATTGTATGGTTGCATTGACAGTTATATATACTGTCAATGTATGGTTGCTATGCAATGACAAGCTGACAGTGCCAGGCCGCAACGTTCCATGAAACCATATGTGATTTGCAAATATTGTGTGGACTGCAACTAGACTAGATTAGGCTTTCTCTCTCCCCCCAAATAAACTAAGGCTACCACACAGTTCCAAGAGGCCAGCATTTTAAATTGATTTGCAAATTGCCATGGATGGCAAGCTTGCTGCTGAAACAGCTCCATTAGCTGCGTAACAGCGTCTCTTCCTCGTCATTCCCACAACTCAAATGAGATTCGGGCATACATAGTGGTTCTCATACATGCACTCCTACAAGTCAACACCTCTTGTGCTTATGACTCATTATTTGACTGCCAGTGCAGAGATTGCACATCTGACCCTAATGGGGGCAAGGCCTTTCATGCTATCAGTGAAAATATCATGTTAGAGGTTCAAACCCATATATTTATCATATCAAAGGAACATTATGAATAATGCATGGGAGGTGTCCAGTTGTGATCATCCATCAGTAATCATCATCATTGGGTGTCTTGAGAGGGAATAACATGAATCCATACATGCATATCTAGTGAACTGGATATTTCATTTCATTCCTTTTAGGGTCACTTATCACTGACGGATTGCCAATATCCATCACTATACCTGTATGACATGTCTCATTACAGCCCTTCATGGATCTTGACACATCCCCCTGAATGAATCTCTTTTCATACCAAAGACTTTGTGTTTCAGGCTCCAGGCCATGCTCTGAATTACAGGTACGCAAAACCTGAGTGAGGTGATACATGTTAAAGTCTTTTTTTTGTTTTAACTCGGCCCTTTATACTGTATGCTTTAATAAAAGAAGAACATGTACTAAGCTTGACACTTCAGATACTTCTGCATCACACTGCACCTTTAACATTTCCAACTTCACTTTGTCGTAATGACTTGTCATTCAGTCATTGTGCACATGTGGTATAATTGTATGAAGGACTGTCTTTAGCATCTCGTATCTCTCTCTCTCTCTCTCTCTCTCTCTCTCTCTCTCTCTCTCTCTTTCTCTCTCTCTCTCTCTATCTACAGTACCCATTTGCATTAGTGTACGTGCAGTAATCGTACACAATGTGCAATTGTAATATACTGTATGTGTAGGTGACATGTGTAGGTGTGTCGATGACATGTGTTTGATGTGTACATGCTGCTAGACAGTTTAATTTCCTTCAGGATTAATCAAGTACCTCCGCCCCACTACTACTAAGCTGCACAATCCTAGTCTAACGAAATAGCCTCCCGCTCCATGTAATCAGAAAACACACAGTAATTAATCATTGAGGCAGGGCCACATGTTTCTGTATAGTGGCTCTTCATAATTCCCTTGCATGTGGCAATTGCAAAAGCTATTTAATGTTAGAATAAGATGTGCTTGTTCTTCTCCGAGCACAACAGCCTGTATGGTGATCTTTTGTTCCTGTGACATAACGTAACACAATGGTAGCTGTTAGGTCATACATGTCTCTCAAGAGGAGGTATAAGTAAATAAAATGAATACATGTCCCATTCTTCTAGTCAATGTCAGTAGCTCTTACCTGTTGAAAAGTAGCTTGCACAAGGTTGGCAGGAAACATGTTTCTGTGAAGAAAGCAGAGACAATTTTTTCCACATTAAATCCAGTACAAAAGGGTGCATGACTTACAAGAATGTGGTCAATTTTGCTGTTGGCACCTGCTGGCATGTCTTTAAAATGCAGGAGTTTTAACTATGCACGGTTTCAGATGTCTTACGCAAGCAGCAACAAAACCTGTCTTTGTGTTGTCACCTCTGTGTGCAGTGTGTGGCTTTTCTCTGTGACAGCCAGAATTGTGTGTGTAATTCTGACATTCATATATATTTTTTCAAAATATCCTGTCAGATATGAGTTGTGGCTTTGGTATGCCAATGCCAGCAATTCTGTGTCGCCTTCTCTTTCCCCTCCTCATAATTCTGTGGGAATCGTGACAGGCACTCTATGGCAGGGTTAGCGTGGGCGTGGCCCAATCATCAGGCTCTCTAACAATGGAGATGTGGGCAGATACAAGAGTCACACCAAGGACATCAAAGCGAGTGACCTTGTGCGCTATTCATCCTGGTGAATAGCTTAAAAAATAAGGAGAGAGAAGAAGGATGAGGGAGGATTGCTAGGATGTTTTTTCCCCCGATTCATTAAATGTAGTTTTGAACCCCTCTCTACTATCTCCTCTTCAACCTACAGTAGTTTTACACATCTGAGCTATACTGCATTTCACACCCACACGCCTCCTGAAAGTTACAGTAGCTTAAATAAGCAGATGGAATGTTAGGGACAAATCCGTTAAGGTTTTGATTAGTGGTGGGCCGTTATCGGCGTTAACGTGCTGCGATAATGTGAGACTCTTGTCGCGCGATAAAGAAAATATCGCACGTTAATCTATTCTCAAAATATAGGTTTGGAGTTTGGGTATGCACGTCACCATAGCGTTTAATTGACAGACGCTTTTAGACTGCGCTCCAGTCGCTTCTCCTCTCTCCACCTGTTGTTTCAGCAGACCTACTAAATATGAAGTGTTTTGCATGCTGAAAACATTAATCCCTCTGCCGTGGTAGTTGTTGTTTGAGTGCTTTTTCATAAGTGGCAGACTAAAGAGACGTTATTTTTTGAGGTGAAGCAGAGATAAATTATTGTGTGTGAGTAGCTACCTGCCCGACATAGCCTAGGCCTACTTTTCCTCACGCATTGCATAGAATACATAAACAACTTCCAGAAATCTTGCCTGTGCTATAATTGCAAAACATTCCGTGTGATAGTCCTATGCATTTTGAAGATTGTCAAACTGAAACTGTCAATATCTACTCTCGCTGAATGTTTGTGTTGCAATCGCGCACATTTGCGATTCAGTGAGATATTCTCATGTCCGACGGTAATAAACCTCGCGGTTGTCGCGCTTGACTTTTTTTCTTTTGCAAACTGAATTCATGTCGAGTTGTAACTCATCTGGCATTCTAACTCTGAGAACAACTGTCAAATCGCCGTGTGCCAGTGCTGTAGGTTCTAGATAGGCATATCCAGTAGCCTGGCTCTGCTGAGGGCTGCTGTGCCTACTACGCGCAGAGCTCCCTCTCTTAAAGGAGCCGCTGCTCCTTTTAACAGTCAGTGGCAGATTCTCTCTCTCTCTCTCTCTCTCTCTCTCTCTCTCTCTCTCTCTCTCTCTCTCTCTCCATTAGAAATGCTGAATTGTTGAGGTAATATTGTTTAAATAGCCTAAATGTTTGATAGATTTATCTGTATTTGCCTCTACAACTTATAGCGCTGTTCATTTTGAAATTTCAGTATCTTATAACTGTAAATGCTTCCTAACATATTGGACACACTTTACACATATTGCTGTGATTTTTTCATCTCCAAGTATCAACATGACCATTTTTTGAAGATGAGATGCATTTTGGAAAAAAAGCTCTGGTCTAATGCGCCATCTGTCTTAAGAAACCCCAAGGTTTTTTTCGGCATTATTTCGCTATCGTGCCTATTCTGAATGAGCCATTTTGCTATAGATTAATCTAGATTAATCTAGATTAATTTCATAATTACAGTGAGATTAATCTAGATTAAAAAAATTAATCTATGCCCACCCCTAGTTTTGATAAAGAGTAAACGGGATAGAAATCCTGTTCAAGAGATGAGTTTTATGTGTAATATTTTCTTTATACCACAGTTACGGCCATACAAAGCAAAAAGACATTTATTTTGAATTGAATGATATAATCAAAAGATGAACTTAAATAAAATGATTGAGCTGCAAAGAATGTGGTAATGTAACATAACGTAACAAAACAGCCACATATCAATATTCTACCTAAAACTACTCAGTTTGAAGAACAAAATCATTTCAAAGTTTTGGAGCTCAGCATAATTACTGCCTTTTTGTTTTATATGGCATAATAGCCAACAACTGTCCGGTCAGAACTGGATTGATTACAGGTGATTGATCAGACAGAGAAGTAGAGGTGTGAGTATTCATTTACGTATATCTCACAATTTGATTTGAATACAATTATTGTGTAATCGATTAGATTCTTCAGTGCATCCTGATGCGCTACAATACATTTCTGTATTACTTTACACAGATTTGATTTATCAACACACAGAAGTACTGTAGACTGACTTTAGCTCTCTCCCCTAGCAGATTTACATCAAATACAATAGGCATGAGTAGCCATGTAGACTGTCCTCAGCAGGGCTTGACACTTTTTTTTTTTTCGCTTGCCTGCCATGTGGGTAGTGGTTTTTCTGAGTCACTAGCCATTCAGCTATTCTACTAGCCTATTTGAAATTATTTTTTGGTAACACTTTATTTTAGGGACACATCTATTAGCACTAATACATACAATATTAATGCCTGTGTAAGTAATTTGTAAGGCATGTACTAAGCAAAATAAGACAGTTGTTAAGCATGTATTCACAAATGTCTTGTTCATGCCCAATTAGGGATTTATTACTAATATAACCTTAGTAAGGACCAGTAAGCCTATATTTCTATTTATTAGTAAGTAGTAAGTGGCAGAATACAATGTGTATAAGCTCCCGACACACTGTGTGAACAAACCCTGAACAGTGTGAAAACAGATGCAGAATAAGGGTCCCTATTCTAAAGTGATGCATTGGTCAGCCCAGATGGCTCAGGGCCTCTGCACTACCAAAGTCCTAGGGCCCCCACACCACCCAGGCCTGCACTACCTAGCCCCCCCGATCTACAAAGTGTAAGGGTATATCAAATAATTAATACTAACCCAACCGAGTCATCTAGTTTTCTCTTGTTCATATCATTGAGAGGGAGGTAACAAGAGCCTATATATAGCAAGGATTGAACGTACACTTGTCAATGGCGGTGGGTTGGTGAGATGTAATTTTTTTTTATGTACCACTGAGTTTTAATTGTAAAAAAAACCCAAAATAAATGCAGAACATTAGAATAATAGTTTTGAAGCAAAACTAAACTACTCTTTTGTGATAATTAAGTGAATGTTTGAGAACATTAGCTTCAAGAAGTGCAGTGCATGATGGGTACGCAATCTAGGCCAACAGACAACCTACCCAGCTCTGAGCCTACGTCCTTAGCTCCTCCCCTCACTTGTGAAATTTAGTTGCTATCCAAACAATTTGCCATGTACGTAACAACAGAAATATTATCATTGCTGCATTGGCCATGCATTGCATTTCTGACTAAGGGCGTACCCATCATGCACTGCACTTCTTGTAGCTAAGTTTCTCAAACATTAACTTATTTATCAGAAAGGAATAGCTTAGTTTCGCTTCCAAACTATTACTCATCGTTATATTCTGCATTTATTGCAGGGTTTTTACAATTAAAACTAATTGGTGTATGAAAAAATGACATCTCACCACCCACCGTCATTGATAACTTTACGTCCAATCCTTGCTATATAATGCTTCCAATTACTCACCAACATAATGAGTAGAATAAGTGAGATCTTCATACCTACTGAGACTAGTGTAGAATCTGAAATGTTCTTACACTTTGCTTGCGTAGAGTGGGGGCCCTAGGTAGTGCGGGGGCCCTAAGCCATCTGGGCTGCGCAATGCATCACTTTAGAATAGGGACCCTTATTCCACATCTGTTTTCACACTGTTCAGGGTTTGTTCACACAGTGTACCAGGAGCTTATACACATTGTATTCTGGCCCTTACTGCTTACACATACATAGAAATCTAGGTCTACTAGGTCCTTACTAAGGTTATATTGGTAATAAATCCCTTATTGTGCATGAACAAGACATTTGTGAATACATGCTTAACAACTGTCTTATTTTGCTTAGTACATGCCTTACAAGTTACTTACACATTTTCTTCATCATGATGCTGTTCATCTAACCTCAGAAGATGAGGTGTTAAAGCAAGCATATGAGTGCATAGCTTTCTATATGGAAATAAATGAAACAAATAGAAACTGAGTAACTGATCTTTTTCTTGAACTCAAATAGAAACAATTGATGCACAAGGCGTAAAATGCAGAATATATGCTATTCTGATATGTCAAGCTACCCGCCAAATTGGCTAGTGGCACTGTAATTGTTACTAGCCACAACCAAGTTTTACCAGCATTTGGCCGGTTGGCAGGTGCCAGTGTCAAGCCCTGATCCTCAGACATAAATACCACACTGTTATAGGCCTACTATAGTACATATCATACTTGGAAATTTTGGGAAAAAATCTTCAAAATCAATTATATCGTCTATAAGGTAAATTTGTTGTGGATGACGTGACAATTGCGTCAACATGCGTCATTAGTTTTGCACAGTGCTACGGATGGCGCCTTTGACAAGAGCATTGCTGCTAAAAGGCTCACAGAACACTCTTCATTTTGACCTCAGACCAACAGCAAAGCAAAGCACAACTCGAGTGACCTACCGCCACATGTACAGTGCAGCACGACTGACTTGACACAATTCCACTGACAGGTGCTGCCATTTCGCATACAGTATTGACTTGTCGAAATTGTCTCCCTATCAAACTACGCTACTAACCGCTCCTGGGTCACAAGTTAAGTTTAAGACTCTGTTAATAGCCTACTGGTTGCTCATTCAGAAGCAGCTGCACATATTGACAGAGAAGGTGTAGTTCCCGTTTTTATGATGTTCAGAGGTTTGAGGTGAGAGATTCATTCCCATGCCTATCCATAATAAACGACAAAGCGGTTTATCAGAACTCTGACGTCTAGCGTCACTGTTTTGTTTCATGCGGGGCCCAGAGCAGGCTGCGGCTGCGTCCGCTTTCAAGTCGCCACAGCACTGAATATGTATGAGCCGAGCCTCTCTCTGATGGCAGCACCAAAGGAGTCTGGTGCTCTGACCCCTCAACATGTTGACTCCAGAGGCTACATTAGTGAAGGGGAAGTTGGGTGGTGGTGTGGGGATGATGTTAGGATGGAGCAAAGCGGAGGGAAGCCAAGCCTTTCATGTGTCCGCGCCGCTGCCAACATTCACGTAAACAAGCCCCATTTCCTTGTCCTGCCTCTTGTCTGACGGGACAATGGAGTTTCGCTATCAACAAAGACGCTCAGTAGGGACATTGTGACATCACTGCAGTGCCAAAAAATAAAAATGAATAGAAAAAAAGGACCCACGGACAGAAGTACCAACACAAAAAACAACATCTGTTGAATGGGCCACACAGTGGTTCTGATGATGCCACACGCCACATTGAAACATCCAAACAAAACGAGCAGTGGTGGGAGCACAATGTGTCTGATGGATCGTATGATGTCATGCTGGAGAAAAAATGGTTAACAAATGCAATAGTTGCAGCCCTGCCATGGCCTAACGGTAGGGCACTCGTCTGCTACGTGGCCGACCCGGGTTCGATTCCTGGTTGGGGTCCTTTGCCAGCCCTTCCCTGACTCTCATCCCAACTCACATCCTGTCTGTCCTTCACTATCCTATCTCATAATAAAGGCTTGAAAAGCCCCAAAAAATACTTGGAAAAAAATGTAATAGTTGCCTCAAATATGTTTACATCTCACTCACAGCCACGTTTTCTTTTTTCAATTACACGTTGATGTCATGACCATATGTTGTCAAAGGGCAAAAATAATGCTTGAGGCAGTGCATGAAAACTTTCCCCAAGCTCCCTGTGTCTTTACAATCACTTGTCTTCCTGCTGAGTGGGATGCAGTAGTCTAAAAGGTTTTGCTGTAGAGGGGAGCATTAGGCACATTGAAGTGCTAGGGGCCCTCTCTTAAAATAGCTTTTCTTGCAACTCTTTATAGATCATTCACAACATACATGGGTAACTCTATGAGACAGCCATGCCATCCACTGTCACAGGTTTCTGCAAAGTTTCCATACGCATGAAATGCACGTTTTGTTTTATAACAAAAGTTTGAGAGAAGTGTGATGAAATTTGACATGCCCTAATGACCACCTGCATAATATTCTCTGCTCAACTGTCATTCGTCGGAATTCAGCGCGAAAAGATAGGCACGCCTATTTACCCGCCTGAATCTCATTCTCCTCTCAGCCATCATTCTGTGTAAATTACAGTGCACTCAAAATTGGAACGCCCCTTAAGTAACTACACTGCATTAATTCTCTGCTCACATGTCTTCAGTCAGAAATTTGCTTTCTCTTCATCTCTTCATCTCCCTGTTCAACTCCCTTCCGTCGCTGTTCTGTCGATTTGTCTGGCTTTCTCTCAGTTCACCGTACCCCATTGCTTTGACCATCATTGGCCGGGGGGTGTCCGCTCAGACCTTACACATATCTGCTGGGGCAGATACTGCCAGTACTCCCGAGCTCGACAATGTCTGCCGTGTAGACATTTCTCTGCATTGGCAGTACTTCAGCACCACGGCCAGCGATCTTGCCCAATGTGCCGCGTAATCTAACTATTTTAGCTTCTCGTGTGCAGTGGTCCGTGTGGACCACGTATAGCACTTTGATGATCGGTCCACTGCGTGGACAGCCGCTCTCCTGCGAGAGCCTCTCGATCACGAGAAGACCGTTCTCCAGTGAGAACGAAGATGTATGCATACATGATTAATCCAAATTTCAAATTGTGAACTAATGAATGCATTTAAAAAAATGTTTTACTGAGTGTGCATTCATGGCCATGGTATTACATGGCAGACTATATTTCTGAGATGACATGTTCCTTTAAAAAGTGGAAAACACCTTTTCTCTGTGTTGTAAACACAGATGCATACCTATCTCAAAGTGTATTTCAGTGAAGAAAGGCCATATGATATCAACAAACCAATAATATCACACAAACCAAGGATAATAATAATCAGACCAGCAGTGCTACTGTAAAACTGACTTCCCACTGATGATGGCAGGGTACAAGACAGTATTTTTGTCATAGGATTTCAATCCTACTGTATGACAACATGATGATAATAGTTTATCCCAGAGGGAGATCCCAGACGGATAAACTATTAATTACGGTTTCAAATCTTTCCATTCAAAAAGCCAAAACGTGTCTTTTTGTTTTGGTCTGGGCACAATTTAGCATTCTGTGTGTGTGTGTGCATGTGTGTGAGTGTGCGTTCATGCGTGCACGCATGTGTGTGTGTGTGTGCGTGCACGGCAGCCTATACATGCATAAATACTGTATGCCAGAACATGGAAATGATAAAGTCAACATCCTCAATGTGGCTAATTAGTCTGCAATTCAGATGCGGGGTCATCATATATAAATATACTCTGTAAAATGAATGGAAATCATGAATAGATACAACACTACAACTGAGCTATGCAAGGGGGTCATGACAAGAGACCAACGAGTAAGGAAAGGTTACTTTCACACACAAGGTACAATTTTTGATTCAACAAAAGAATTTCCTTTAGCTGTAACTAGTATTTCTTTACACAAATAATGTCAAGACTCAGTTTACTGCAGTTGATGTTCTACTAACGAGATGGGAGGGGAAAAAAATATGACGTCAATGATTTCGCCCACGTAATCATTTTATTAGAACTATGTACGTTGTAGAATTCTTGGCCAAATTGGAACATTGCTATTGCCACTGCTCATCTTCTAATATTTTCAAGGACACCAGTCCCTTTGAGTGCCCTCAGAATGGAATGGAAAAAAATGAGACAAACAACGGAAGAGAAACATTTTGTGCCGCTCGGAGGACAGAAATGAAATGTCCTTCCATCTGATGGGGGGGAAATGGTAGTGAAAAATGGCCAGAGAGTTTAGAGCTGACAGTAAGGCAATGGGCCATCAGTGAGTCACCCAGTTCAGTCAGAGAGGGGAGATATCATATTTTCGGTGCAAGTGTGGCCAGGAGAGATGCATTTATATATATAAAAAAAATACTGTCTGAACCCATTGCACTGCATAGAATGTTTCATCAACTTTGTTCTGCATTTATTGTCAGTTTGATTTCTTTGATTTCTTCTGAATTTCACATGTGGGTAGCACTACTTTGTATCAATGAAATCACTGTAATGCAATTGTCAAGCTTCTGCATTTTGCTATCGGCCTGCGAGTTCTACTCCTTGCAGCTTCAGTCTGATTACTTTCCATACTGCCCACTCACTAGCGCAAACTATAAAAACACAATTGAATGAAGAGAAGCAGTTATAAAAAAGGAACTGTCTGATTACATTGTATTCCAATATACTGTCTGATTCCATTGTCATTTTTGCTCTAATTTCTTTCCATACAGTCCATAATTATAGTTGCATAATTCCAATGTGTCTCCATAATTTCAATGTTTCTGTTTTGTTCAAACCTGTTGTTTGGTTCCAAATGACTGCTGACTGCATATCAGCTGAGCACTTATATATTCAACATTGTAAATGAGAACACCAAAGCTTTTTGGAATATATTATCAACCATATTGGCCTAGGAAAAGTGCAGTACCTACACCAACATTGAAACTGAGCAAACAGTCTTCAAAGCATTGGTATTAGGAATAGTGCATTGTAGTTACTGCAAATTTGACATAGCAATATCTCTAAAGCAGGACACATTTGGATCATAAGCCTGAGTCACAAGGAGGTATGATGAAGACCATTTTCAGTCTAACTCAATGTTGTCAAAATATGTTACTACAGTTACAACACTTTGCTTTTGTATGGCGGCATAGAGTTCTCAGTCTTACTATAGACTTCTTTACTCTTTATGATCCCCCTTAATGCCATTACCAGAAGCTGAACCTATGTAAAGGAGACAGATAAATTGATTCACGTTCTGAGAAACTTCCAGTCAGCAGGGCAATCAATTCACTGCAACATGCATGAACAACAGCCTTCAAACTTGTGCGATCAACAGAGATTGAAATAGACATTGTGGGAGTCTGTGCAACTAACAAAAAAACACGATACACAATCTGTTTCTATATCACTCCAAGTCTGGGAGTAACATCCGACATCCAATTTCTTTTCCCTCTTTTTCTTGAGATCATGGAGGCATGTCAAATTGTTTGGACATGGATTTGAAGCATTTATTCTCACCATGATCCATGAGTCCAAGATATCTCCGCTCATGTACCAGAGGTGTTATGTCTTTACCAGAGCCGGGAAATAAAAGAAAACACGTGCCATGGAGTAGAGGATATCAATCTAGCTCTTGGCCTCAACGACCAGTGGCTAACTACTCCTCATACATTGCTATAATTGGTTGTTTTCAAACCACCTCACAAGTTCTTGTAAGACCTGCACAAGAAAAAAAAAACACATTTCATTTCTCTCAAATGAACAGCTATGTTCCATGAAACATGTCAGGTTGCTGCCATCACCTATTTATACTCAGAGGAAAGTGTGAAATGCCAGCACGCCCTCTGACTTCTTACTGCAGTAGAATTTGTAATCATACGGCATACTATACTGTTGACCTGTGGCACCTTCACCAGATAAATTTTTAAAAACTTCATGCACCATATACAATCTAACCATAATGAATAAGCCATTCATTATGGTTAGATTGTATATGGTGCATGAAGTTTTTAAAAATTTATCTGGTGAAGGAAGCTATACCGTACACCAATATGTCTACAGGTATATACTCAGAGTACTTGTACAGGTATATGCGTGAGGAGAATACTGCAGAGTGCTGGAGAGCACTTTTTAGTGGCCTATGCCCAAGGTTGGACGCTAAGTAAGCAAGCTGAAATTTCTGTTTTTCTTCACCATTTCTGTTTAGTAACTTTTGCTGCATTTATGATGTGCATGCACTTTTCACCTTTTTGTTTATGATGCACAGATTTTATTTCCCCACCTCAGCATTAGCGCAGGTGAAAAAGGCCTGTCGTGTTTTCTCCCACCTGTCACATAACACACTAGAGAGGAGCCAACTCTGGCCACCTTTTGTAGCATTTTGCCAGCATTCTGACACAGCTTGACTGGCTGGTAGCACAGCAGGGAGAGGAAAGGTCAAGTGTCAATTACACTACCAACGATCTCGACTCATTGGAAAGCGTCAGTCATTCTCTCCAACAAAGCGGGACTGAGGGGAATGGCAGGCCTTTCTCTTTCTCCTGTCTCTGTCTCTCTTTCAGTCTCTCTCTCTCTCTCTCTCTCCCTCCCTCTCTCCCTCTCTCACTCTCTCTGTCTCTCTCTCTCT
>NC_085862.1:36035868-36120868 GCF_034702125.1 Engraulis encrasicolus | reverse complement strand
AAGCTGCAAATTGACTACCAGACTACACAATTTCTCTGGGCCACACGCAGGGCATGCACAATGGCAGGATCGGCGTCGGTGGGGGGAAACAAGTTGCATCTGTTACAGACAAAAACACTGCAATCACACATTCTTCACGAATTCTTCCCCTAGACAAAACCGGAACGCATGCTGTGGAAATTGTAGACTCGTGCTGCTGTCAAAGTCTGACAGGTGTAGCGCACCGCACCGCACCGCACCGCACCATCTGATTTCACTCAATGGCAAATCGACATGAGAAGAGAGGACCAGTATACAGGCACCAGTAAGCTTATACATGGAATACAGTATGAAGGCAATATTTTGGTGGTTGAGGTACTGTATACTTAATTACAATTGCTTAAAGAACCAATCAAATTCACAACCTATTTAACACTTCATGAGTGCTCAGTGCTGACTATCCTCTTAGTCCTGTCAGCTGTGCCAAACACCAGCCAATCAGGCTCAATTAGGCTAAAGCACAAGATGATGCATAGGCAGATAGACATAGATCAAGATACATCATGGCGGTCAGGCGGTTTGTCTCCAGGGGAAGTGGGGATCAGTTCTGGAGACACAGTATGACTGACGTTTCAACACTTCTCTTTCTCACATGAAAGGGAGCTATGATCCACTTTTCTGACAGCAGAATGGGGGAGGGATTGAGTTGCCCTCCGCCGCCCCTTGTTGTGCAATAGTGAAAAGGAAAAACAAAAACAAAAGGAAATGGGCTCAGCATGATGGATATCTTATTCATCAGCATGATCATATCCATCATATTTAGCTAGGCAAAGACATTTGTTGACTCCACTTTCCCTATGAGGTTTGAATACATTTCACAGAATCCATTTTAAGATGATGTACCACAATCTCGCTCACATTTAAGGCAGATCCAATTCTGCTAGTACACTACACTGTAGGCTATCGGTTGCCCTGAGTAACATCTCCTTGCTGATTTGTCAGAGAAAAGGCTTTGGTGAAATGGGGCACCTTGCAATCATGTACCTGCTAGTTTCTTTATACTGTGTATATACATTTAATCCTTGGATTTTCAACAGGGCATTAGTGAAGCAAAGGAACACGTTTTTGCTTTCTTCACCTTGACAGTCATGCATGATTTATATCAAGAGCGGAATATTGATGCTTGCCTGTGAATTTGAAGGTAATCTAAGTCAGAATGTTGTATTCATACTGTATAAATATACACATAACCATTACACATACAAAAAATCAAATTTCAAGGAAATTCAGATGTAGCGTCTGTCAATGGTGAGGTGCACAGATGGGTGGCAAAATTGTGGTCTTAAGTTGTCACACATGGCACCTTGCGATAGCTTACCATTTTTTAATTAAGTAACAGAGCAGAGTAGGTGTGACTTTGGCATTTTATGCTCATTGTATAATAAGTACACGGAGACATGAGAGCACTTTCCAGCTCCTCAACGAGATCAAATTATCTTGACATTTCATGCTTTTTCCAAGGTCAGTTTTTCGTATCATTGTGGTTAGGGCTGCACAATTAATCGAAAATAATCGAAAATCGTGATAAATTGGTGAAATCGAAGTCGAAATTTTAATCGTGATTTAATCGTGGCAATAGTGACCTACCTTTGAGAGCGTCCTTGAAGCCAGAACATACTGACAGGCTGGTGTTTCATGCTATTGCCTTTACATAAGTATTACAAGTATTTTGCTTATCCCGTATATAGTTCATTCTTGGTTATATTTTATCTTGCTATAATTTCCAAAAAAAATCTGCAAAAGATCAATAATCGTGATTAATAATCGTGATTACGATTTTGACCAAAATAATCGTGATTATGATGTTTTCCATAATCGTGCAGCCATAATTGTGGTGGCATTTCCCTGCTCCACCTACATGCCGTATTGTGCACACATTTGTGACTTGCATCTTAAGAATGTGGCACAATCTCTTCAGTCTGACCTACAGGTAAGTTGTGAAACAAAACGGAAGGTTCCCCAAAGCCCATTTAGTTGAATCACGGGGGAACCTAAAAATTATCTGAGGAACCCTGACATTTCTCTGAAGAACATACAAGTTCTGGAAAGATCATTATGGGTTCTTCCACAGTGGCAATTGGAGGGTTTCTCAAAAAACCTTTGGGTTCTTGGAATCTCTTAGGAAAGAAATCCTTGAGGTTCTTCCAAGAACCAATTTGGCACATGGGAACATTTCCTCAGAAAATGTTTAGCTGTACTTCCACGTTGGCCACCTGAGGGACCTTTCGGGGGAACTTTTAATTTCTAAGTACTATGGACTGACTGACATGCTAAGGCATAGATGGAAACTGAAAGACAAACCCAAATCGGCCTTAAGAAAAACACCACCAATGTTGAACCATGTTAAAATAATGCCTTTTAATAAGTGCGCTATCTGAAATTAGAATTCAGTAGCCTATGTATGCATACATCTTCGTTCTCGCTGGAGAATGGGCTTCTCGTGATCGTGAGTTTCTCGCAGGAGAAGTGCCTTACGGGGTGACTGGACTACTGCACTCGAGGAATCATGAAAGTGCTTTACGGGGTGGCTGGACCACTGCACTTGAGGATCGTAAGTTAAAAGCAAATAACAAAAATAGGGTATTGGACAAGGTCGCTGGCCATGGTGCTGAAATTACTGCCAAGCCCGATGTTGGCTATGTTTAAAAAGCGATGCTTGGGCTCGGGAGTACAGGGCTCCAACTGAGAGCTCGGACAATACCCGCGCCCGCGAATATGTGCGAGCTCTGAGTGGACACCCCCATACCGGTTATTGGGCGAGGGAGCAGAACCAAGGAGGCCTGAGGGTGGAATCCTGGATTAAACGATCGAGATGATGAAGATAGGGGGTGATCGGGGAGGATGGTGGGTACGAGCGAGAAAGCGAGTTTCTGACTTGAAGCAGGTTTGCGGGGAATAAATGCGGTGTTGATAATTGAAGGGCGTGCCAACTGTCATTGAGTGGTTGACGTGGGCCGTAACACACTTAAAGGAGGAAACGTGAAAAAATGGGTGGGAAAAATTGGAGAAAAATAGAAAAAAATGGGGATGTCAGTGGTCCGTGGAATTTCGCCTAATTTTTGCCATTTTTGGGAAAATGTGTCCTGCGGTGTGACATCATTGGTGTGACATTTCTGTAAGATACAATACAAGGATTCATATTCTGCACAAACATATCCCCAATGCTCTTTCTGCTATTGTTCCTTTAACCCCCACCCCACACACACACTACTATCCACCGCACCCCCACCCCCATCCACACACGCCTATGCATCGCACAGGCAGACAACTGGGATTTCACTGCATGGTTTCACTGTATTACTTGTAATAATTGTGTGAATGTGACAAATAAATATCCTGGTATCCTTATATCCTTGCATGATGCATGAAAAATAAGTAAGGATTGAGTAACACAATGCCTAAGCATGTCACACCACAGGACATGAAGTCACACCACAGGAAATTCACTGCATTGTGGCCATTTTAATCCTTTTGTATTCGTGACTGACCTCCGAGCTCATGCTAACTAGATAATGACATTGTGTTTAACCATAATATGTGTTTTCACTCATAAAAAAACTATTTTTCCCTCCATAAGAGCAGTCACACCACGGGACACCATAAATGATCCTAAGCATTGTGTGACAGAAACATTGCAATATGTAGACATATTAAGAGGTTAACCCTCTGAGGTCTCAGGCCTTTCAGAGGCTTTTAGGCTGCTTGCACCACCCTGACATTTTCAAGTATTTTCAACTAACAGTAAGCATCTATGCAAAAGTGGAATATATGGTTGTATTGTGAAAAGCCTAACAAGAAATAATCTGAAAGAAAATTGGATGTCATACAAACATGTTTGATTTAAATTGAGTATAAACACAACAGTACAAAAAACAGGTTTCAGAGGTCTTCAAAAAGTTCAAGAAAACACACAATAAATATATCTAGCCAAGACTTTTGAAGTTTGAATCTTGTAAACAAATGTGTTGGCAGCATAAAAGTGAAAAGGGCATTTAGAAATGTTTTGTTGTTTTCATACAAAATGCAAAAAAGAAAGACTATGTCACTACCACTGCCTGTCTCATTTGAATACTAATGAGATAGGTGTGAACAAACCTCTAATGGCCCACACACCCCTGTCAATCCCCATGTGCTCTGATAGCCCCAACCCCCCTGTCACTCCACGTCTGCTGTGGCAGGACACTGTCTTTGCCTCCAACAAAAAAACTTTTTTGTATCAGTGCAGTATAAAAAGTGTCTTCACAGTACAAAGATATAAATACACAGTAGGAAAATACACAGTATAAATCAGAAAGTAAACTACACACATAGTGTAAAGTGTCTTCAAAGCAAAAAAAAGAATAAATACACAGAATGAAAATATAAAGTAGTTCCAGCTCCAGTTTGTTTTCCTAGTTCCAGTTTCAGTTTGTTTAGATAAAGTAGAGTACATACACATCATCATGAAAGAGTCTGCCCCAAGACGGACCAGCTCAAGCACTAGTGTAGTACATCTACAGTAATGGCCCCTGCCCCCCCTGTCACTCTCTTTGTCCTGTGGCAGGACACTGTGTTTTGCCTCTAACAAAACTTGTTTCTGTCAGTGCAGTATAAAAAGTGTTTTCACAGTACAAAAGATATAAATACACAATATGAAAATACAAAGTACAAATCTGAAAGTAAAGTACACACACACGATATAAAAAGTATCTTCAAAGTACAAAACTGCTTTGTTTCAGTGCAGTATAAAAGTGTTGTCACAGTACAACTAAATACACAGAATGACAGTCTGCCCTGATGCAGGATCAAGACGATGCTCAAAATGTATGTGTTCATCATCTTCTTCGTCACTGGATAGATCTGACAAGCTGTTGTCAGACTCACTGTCCAAAGCCAGCTGTTCCTGTATCAGCTGTGCAGCCTCAGCAGGCGACATCTTCCTTGCGTTGGTCATACTTTCTCCTTCAAATTCCTCAGTTGGTGTATTGACAAGTGAGCTGCATGGCTGTGTTTACCCTAGCTGAAAGGGGCGTGTTGTCACCTCTGAATAGCCACTCAAGCACCGGTACTTTACATGTGAATAGCTATAGGTGTGGCTGCTACAGGCAGAGAGTACAGAATATGCGAAGATTTCTTTTCACTTTCTTTAAATTGGGCCAGCTATATACTTTATTTAATATATAATATATATTTGAAATCTGGAAGGTCTGAGGTTTATGATGGTGTAACTTACTATGTGTTTCAATGACAAAAACTCACAGAGTTACAGATTTGTTTTTGGAGACATGTCAAATTGCCCTCTGAAGGGCAATTAGACCTCTGTGGGTTAATAGTCACCTTAAACTTCCACACATCTCTCCAATAACTGAGGTATAACTGGTTAGGAGCCTCTTTAAGACTCTTGTAGTTGGCCTTACAGCTGCCCATCCACAAACCTGACTTACATGTCACCCTGCAGGCACAATTTGTGTTATGAAATTGAACTTGTAATATCACTGTATTGAGTTTTTTTCACATTCATATTTTTTAATATAAGGTTACTATTTATGCAATCATGCCAACTGCTTTATAAATGATTCAAAATGTTGTTGGTTTACTTTATAGCTGTATATATTCCAAGTTTTATTAATGTTACAGTCACACCACGGGACATTTGACATATTGACCTTTCCATAAATCTGAACAAAAATGTTTCTTCTCATGTAAGACTAATATGAAACATGATGTACCACATATTCTTTCTTTTACATTTGTTTTCAAGAAAAAATATATACATTTTGTAAAAAATATCATTTTTGTAAAATTTGTAGGTTTTTAACTAATGTTATATAAAAACAGGGCGTCATGTCAACCACCCCATTGCACTTATGAATCCGTTGAATGATAGCTGAGCGGAGAATGAGAATCTGGTGGGTAGGTAGGCGTGCCTGTCTTGATGCACAGAAAATAGACGAATGACAGACGAGCAGGGAATAGAGTGCAGGTGCTAATTTAGACCTGTCAATTTTCATTACGCTTCTCCCAAACTTTTGTTTTTAACAAAATGTGCATTTATGATCTTTTAACAATATGAAGATTGCCTTGGAGTCCCTCCTTCTTTCTATAAACAACAACAACAACACTATTCTCCTAGTCACGCAGTCGACATGTTGAGATACAGTATGTGGCATCAGGCATTGCCAGCGAACGCTAAAGTCCCAGCTAACCCCCATCCACAGCTGGTTAAGGTCAGAAACAGGAAAAAAGGGAAAAAAGGACAGTAAAATAAATAAATAAGCAAGCAAGCAAGCACGAGCAGTCAGCACAACACCAGACCACTGAGTGGCTTTCCAAAAGATTAGCGGATACTGTGCCCTACAAAAGACTGACTGCTGATGCCGATGCCAGGCACTCTACATCTGGATAACCGGGCAGGCAGAGATTACATATTGGTGATTGTCAGCAGCGGACATCTCTCATCATGTCAAGGTTCAAAACATGTCATGTCATTTTTTCATCCTTTTGACAAACCTCATAGAAACATGGTTGGAGTTAAAACCTAGTTTTCCTTGAGATCTTGTTAAAGTGGGAAGTGTACTGCACAAACACAGCACACAACCACCCAGTGCAATTGAATGGAGACTACACCATCCATTCATATCAAAACATTAACCCTTAACTATTTTACAGGGAATAACATTCTTTCCGCACTTGTAACTTTGTGTGTATGCAAAATGCTACAAGTTTTGACCAACCATGAACATACACGTACACTAAATTATCATTATATGCAGCAAGCATCACTGGATCAAAAACATAATGCTCCCAGTGCCATGGTCACAAGAAACGATGGTCGTAGACATGGTAGACCTAAACATTTCACGTTGTGAAGTGTTGAATTAACACTGCATTTGTTTTTGCTTTTTGACTTTATTTATGATAGGACAGTGAAGGTGGTGACAGGAAGCGAGTGGGGAGAGAGAGACGGATAAGGGCTGGCAAAGGACTCGGGCCGGGAATCGAACTCGGGTCAGCCGCATGGTAGATGAGTGCTCTACCGTTTGGCCACGGCAGGGCCAACACTGCATTTTTTTTACTGTGTGTGCATGCAGCCGAGCTGATGGCAACCTGTCATGGCGTGTACAGTACTGTCCGTCCAGCCTGTCAAGGTGCAGCAGACAGAGAGAAGCCTAATGGGTAATCCCCTGATGATGATGCTGAACCGGTGTCACATGCGGCCTCGGATTCATTAAGAAAATGCCCAGCCGGTCCCTGGCTTTAATCTGGCTTTCACCCAATTGAATCGTTCCCCCGGCAACGACCGTGCCCGGGGAAGATCATTGGACAACAGCATTCTCGCTCTCAGAAATGTACTACAGTACACAACATATGGTTGTGGCCGCCATGGCAACCTTATTTCTTCGGGGACTAATACGGCACAGGGCATGGCCATGTCTTTTGAAGGGAAATGGGAAAAGCAGTATAGGTTGATAAAGAGGAACTTTGCTTTTATTACATAAAAACCTCTTCTTCTGGAACTGTGATCTTTGTGCGTGTGTGAGAAAGAGAGAGAGAGAGAATAAATGTTCGGGCAGGCGGTAAGGGTGTGATTTTCATCATCGAAAGCAACCACACTTATGCAATGATGACGATGTTCCGATGTTAGTCTCCAAAGTAAATAAACACACCTGTTCTCCTTTTCTCATGTTTGGCACATAACTGTTTGAACCAGTGTCTGATTTGAAGTCGTGGTTTTCAAGAAGCACTGACTTGGTTTGTTTATGTATGTATATTTGTATGGATATTTCATGTGTGTATGTTTGTATGTCTACATTTATTTATTCAGCTACTTATTTTAGGTCAGAGTAATGCTACTCATCCTGATGGTGGAGTGTTGAGATACAGTAAATGGTATTATGGACAATATTTCTGCTTTCTCACCTGCGAAAGAGTTGGTCCTTCATCTTTTCTTTTATTTCAATCTCTCATTTTCCTTTCTTTCATCGCCCCTGTGCTTGGTGTATGTGCATTGGTGACTAATTGGAACAATAGTGAGATATAAAAAACCTTCTCAAAAGCAGTACTTCTACCACCGCTACTGCCTGCCTGACAGCTGTGACTAACCATTTTAACAATAACTAAGGGATGTGAGAATCTTGCCCATGCCTCAAATGACTAATAAACTGTTAAGTTATCTGAGGTCATTTCCCAATCCTCCCCATCTCTGACTCATGTGCAGTTTGAATACATCCTGAAAAAGTCTCCCACAAAATAGAAGACAGAAAGAACATTGAGAGGGACAATCCATCCTTTTGTTTTCCCACAGAGCCAAACAGTTGTAGTGCCATACATTACTTTTGCGGCGCCATCATGGATGTGTTTTCAGTGGTGTCTTTTCATAGGATCATACAACAGTCAATGGTAACAACAACTGATTTTGTTTAATGCACTAGCCACAGATTCACTAAAATGTGTTGGGAATAAAAGTATTTTTATCAGGTCCATTACAGTGAAGAAACACAAGAGAAGAAGCTAGCTGTGCTTGACTTGTGCTACATTTACACTCAAATGTGTCAATCACTGATATTGACATATCTGCCAAGGGAAAAATTAAGCTATGATAGTTGTCTGAGGTAAACAACAAAATAAAGACAAGAAACAACAATGTCAGCACTTGGCAATGAACGGAGACATTCTCGTTTCATCACTGTGGACCAGGCTACATCTGCACTGTCAAGAATGACAGCCATTTTTATTACTTTTTTTTTTAAATATATGAGTTCTGGGAACTCTGTTGCCTGGCTGCCAAATATCAGTGACGGCTGTAGGAAAGCGTCTGAGTTTGATGCCACGTAAGGAAAACAATTTAGGAAATGTCCATCATGAGTGAGAGCCCAGCTCCGCAAATGGACATAACAAAAACAAGATAACCTCTGGTCACATCAAATTACATTTTCCTGGTGACACTTTCATTTAATGACGCTTTGAGCTCAGAAAATTCCCTGTTTTCTTTGTTTTTGTCAAACATTGCCAGTTTGTTTGTTTACTTATCTTTCTCTCTCATGATGGACTATTGCTACATTCAACAGTTTTAATTGGTGTCTGAAACACCTGTCAAATGAGACCAAATTGGTAACACTTGACTTCCTGTTGCTAAGGAGGCTCGTCTAAAGCAAATAGATGCAAATATTAATTCAAAAGAAGAAAAGTTTACCACACACTTTTTGAGTTTGTTATTATCAGAGCAAACAACATGTTTCACCTCTATGCTATTCCTGAGCGAACCTGATGACGCACTGAGGCAAAATGTGTTGTTCACTCTCATTATAATTGAACAAAGTCAAACAGTCCTGCATTTACCAGCACCTAGAAGTCATGCATGGATCCTTGAACTTTTAAATGTAAACAGTATTTTTTAAAATAAAAATAAAATAAAGGTACAAGATTCTAGCAGAGACATGGAGAAGGGCTCACAGCCTGGGAGTGATGAATTGTTACCACTGGAAGTGATTAATTTTTACCACTGGAAAAGAGCCATTGTCCGTGATACTGATACAACACACTGCACACAAAAAAAAAACAATTATTCCCCACATGTGCAAGGGGGCAGCCGAAGAACTTGCCCAAAAGAATGATGCGGGAAGACACCGCCATGCAAAGGGTATCTCCTTTATGGAAGAGGACAGAGAGTGCTGGTTATTCTATTCCCCCTCTCACCTGGCAGTGTCGGGAGTCACACCGACAAGCCTTAGATTACAAGCCTGCCTCCCTAACTGACTACAACCGATCCAAAGCCAAGGCAGAGAGAATGGTCTGCTTTAAAGCAGGGTTGTCCCAGTGCAGAAAGACGCTTGCCTTTAAAGGGGTTGTAACATGAAATTCAACTTACTATTTTTATATATTCGACCTGTTTGTTTAAAAATATTAACTATAATAACAATATGGCTATGACATTACAGAGAGTTTTAATATCAGATTATAGATTACTATTTGCTGACAGTAAGGTTATAATGGGGGCTCTACATGAAAGGATTAAGATATGATTTCCTAGCCATTTCTACATCAATGCTGATAGGTCCCCTTTCCATTAAAGGAGCATTTCTGTCAATTTCAATATGCTTTTGTATTGCTCACACTACCCTTAACTTGTCAGTGAGGCTGCATTTTTCAACTCAGCCCTTTCCCAGATCTGAGCTATTCTAATGGGGGCAGATGTTTGTTTGTTTACATTAAAAAAACCTTCTTAACACGGGGCCTACTCCAAATATTTTTGGGAATAAATCAAGATTTTTTTTAAATGTAAACAAAGTAACTCTGCCTCTTACAATGACCAGGATCTCGGAAAAGGCTTAAGAAAAAAAAAAAAAAAATTCCCAGGTACTGACAAGTCCAGGGTAGTGTGAGCATTACAACTGCATGCTGAAATTGGCTGAAGTTACCCTTTGAAGAGACTACACTTGACCTGTCAAGACAAATTGTAAAAAAAGGTATCAAATCTTTTCATATATTCCACTCTGCAGCTTCAGCTCTCCTGTTGCTATGGACCGGGCCTCATCATTTTCCAAACGCATGTCGATGAAAGTGCATTAAAAAACGACCTGGACCCTGCTGGCACGTACTGTAGCACATCTGCAGCTGTGAACGCTGGAAGAGTGCCTCGAGTCGCGGATGACGCACAAAGAGACCAAATCTACAGGAAGTCCAGCCGGGTGCTTTGCTGTGGAGGGTCTAGTCCTTCCGATGGGGACCACCAGACCGTGGCATACCATCAATAGGTTGGGTACTACAGTATGGCAATGATTTCACCACATCCTTTTTTTTTAAAGACATTAAGCAACATAAAATAATTCATATTTTATGCCTTCAGTCCTTCGAATCCCTGTTGTTGTGAAGGCTACAGAATTCTACAGAAGAATTGTAGATCAAACGGCATAGAACAGTGAAACACACGTATGCACACACACACGCGCACGCACACACACACACACACACGCATGCACGGCAAAGGATGCACGCACGCACACACAGACACATACACACGCGCACACATTTCTGCAGCTTGAGGTTCTGCAGTCATATATCATTGAGATTGCCTATCAGGCTATGGCACATTCACATCACTATCTCAGGATCAGCTGTGGAAACAGTCTGGTTCTTTTTTTACCTATCATGTCTGTGGAGACAGTCCAGTTTTTTTACCCATTGTGAGAGAGTATCACGTAGTCATATCACAATGTGCCAATTATCATCTACAAAATCTGGAAAATGAACCTAGTTGTGCGTCTTTCAATAGGTGAATGAGGTAAACAACATCCTGCCTGGTCTACAGTGTGCTGTGTGCTTTCCTGCCTGGTTAATCTTACACACACACACACACACACACACACACACACACACACACACACACACACACACACACACACACACACACACACACACACACACACACACACACACACACACACACAAACACACACACACACACGTTGTGAAAACATCATGGATCCCAAGTGAAGCCCTCTCTTCATTACTCTAGGAATTTGGGCCTATTCACCTGATGACCACAAGCTGCTACATAATGGGTGCTAACAGCTTTGTAGCAAAGCCTATACAGATGGTACTGCCAGCCATTTCTGTATATCACGTGCAACATGCAGACTGCATATGGGACACATACTGTGTTGGATAACAGAGACACGGTTTAGTTTCTTATGTCTCTCAGCTCCACATTTAATGTTTGCAGGAGTCCGCGTAGAGTATGTGTAGGAGGAAGTGGGGGTGTGAACTTGTAAACGGAAATGCAAATACAGAGAAATATCTTTTTTTTACCTATGGGAGGCATTACAATTACTACTTCAGAAATCCTTGACACCTGTCTCTTACTTCTCAGATGAATTTCAACGAAGTACAGTCATCCAACTATCCATTTATCAACCATCCGTGGAGTCACAAGGCAACCGTTAATCCTCATAGATCTGTTTATTAGTACTAGGGATGTACCCAATCCAAGACTCGGAATCAGATTCAGACACATTTGGCCTTTTGATTTTGGTTTCTGTGATCGGAGTGTGATTCGGTATTCAGTTTCAGATTTGGACAAATCCTTTTTGGATTTTCACATACTTGCAGTTTTTGCAAGTATGAAACATGAATGTGCGTGTAATTTCCTTCTCGGTGTGTTCAGTACTTAGATTTATTAGTATTAGAATTATTAGCATAGCTTAGCATAATCACTTGAAGTGGATAGAACCATTAGCATCAAGGCATAAGTGATCACTGGATGGAAGTAAGTGGCTGTTTTGCAGTCTGGTGAATTTTACATTCATTTTAAAGAGGTTTACAAGTACATTTCATGATGTTTTGCTTGGTTCCATAGACTTCCACCGCTATGATTAATATGGCTATAGCCTACTGTTGAACTAAGCAATGCAAACACATATTTTACCAGGTTTTAACTACATATGAGCAATTTCCTGAAATGTGTAGGACTGAACTTAAAGGTGCACTGTGCAGGAAATGGTCAAAAAAGGTACTACAACTATGCTGCTCACTGAAACTGTATTGCTTACAGCCAAATTTGATCTTTTCATGAAAGTTTACTAAATAATAAACCAATATTTTCTAGTATGGCCCAAGTACAGTCATTTTTGCAGCTAAAAATGGCTATTTCTGGAAATTCAAAATGGCGGACCATGGAGAAGACCCCCCTTTTCACGTATAAAAAGTGCAATTTTTCCAGTCATAATGAATACTTTGATGGTGGTGGAATTTGATGGTGGTGGTAAGCATTCATGGAAAAGGTAACATTAGTGAGTAGCATGAATTATGGAAATAAACAACAAAAAATCTTACACAGTGTACCTTTAAAGCAGTGGATTCGGTTTTCGGAAGAACCTTAAACATCAGGATTTGGTACATCCCTGATTAGTACATCTGTCTTTCTCTCAGTGTGTCAGTGAGAAGCCCATACACAATAGGGCCTACTGTAGGGCAGTGAATGGATGGGATTAATCTACTCCTGAGAAGACTGCGGAGATTGATGTAATGTAATTAACAGTTCTCAGAAGACTAAATTGTTGTAATTTGTGCAGCATGCTTCTATGAGAACAGGGGAACAATTACTGTGACACAAAGCTCATAGTTATTTGTAAAATTGTCATTGCTTCCCTTTCACTATACATGCACCACATAATGCACACATACTGTATGACCTTTCACCACAACCCCACCACATAATGCACATATACTGCATGACCTTTCACCATCATCACAAAGGCCTATACAATTAGCATTCTCATTGCTTCTACTTCACTATAACCATCATATAATACAGCTATACAGTTTGACCCTCTCACAATCGTATCTCAAGTTAATAAAAATTAAATATAGGTCATACTATGAAACGCACCATGAACACATGGGTTTACTCTATTTCTCGGTTGCCACAACACATTGGAGAAAAGCAAAGAGTGTTTAAAAGTGGGATTATCAGTTTTATTCCACACACAGACAATCTTGTGCGTTTTGCTTCATGGTTTTTCAGGGGTTGGAATTACAGATAATGCATATACGTCCTGGGCAACTGAGATAGTTTTGCTTTGCAGTTGTTGCCATTTTACAAGTGATTATTTCCTGTGCAGTGTGCACCTTGCCATATGTTGAGGGGGAGGGGAACCGTCATTCACATCACAACCATGTAATGCACTTTGTGTGATTTATAATTTCATTATCTTTTCACTTAAACGCCTCAGCAACAGCATTCACAGCTGATCACTTAAACAGGTGCCATTTCCCTCCCAATCAACTATGTCGTCATCGCCACTAAAAGTTTTCATTATATTTGTCTTAAACACACACCAGGAGGATCTGTTGTGATGATTCACTACCAAATGGCTGCCAGAGACATATTGAGCCAATGAGCTCTTACATGCATTCATCTCGTTAGTAATAATGAGACTGGCACTGCAATTGGTGTAAGTTTGAGAGACTATAGTAACTGCGCTTACAGAACTGTACTATTGTGTAGGTCAATTCACTTTCTCATAAATTACACATAGGGTATACCGTAGAATTATTGCTCCATGCTCCGCTCTATGGCATACACATATAGCTGAAGCTCTGCAGTTATAGCTTACCAGCTGTACCAATTATGATGGCTTACTGTACATCTGTCAGAGTCATAGTAGTACTGTATCTGTATAGAAACAGCCCTCCAATAGATCTAGATTATTGTTGATGCCATTTGTCCTGTAAAATACAGTGGGAATACAGCCTAGTAAACTACACCAAACTCTACAGGCAGAATATTTTTGCCTGGCAGGTAGGGCTGGGCAATATGACGATATATATCGTTATCGTGATATAAAAGTGTATATCGTGACTTTTCTCCTATATCGTTTATATCGTGATAGTTTTTATCAATTTTATACAATTGAATGCCATTTAATTACATTTCATGTTGTCACAATACACACTATAAGTTCATGTAACTGAAAAAATAAGAATAAAAAGATCCATTTTAAAGAAAGGTTGTTTGGCGACATGAAAAAATAAAGAGCAAATAAAGAGAATAACTGAAAGCATATGTAATTGTGCTATATCGTGATATATATCGTTATCGTGCTATAAAGTAATCCATATCGTGATATAGTTTTTTTTCCATATCGCCCAGCCCTACTGGCAGGTATTCATTTCATGCATTAGTCTGGCTCGCCAGGCTACTGAGAATAGGAATATTCCACTCGTCATCTCTCTACATTCACATTCAAGACCAAACTACGTACTGAATTCCAATAGCTGAGGAGCTAGAATCTTGCTGAAAACTTTGACACACCTTCACATGTTGAAAACAGAATCAGGTTCACAGATGAATGAATCTACAAAAACAGTCCAGAGTGCCCCTCAGTACCAACAGAGGAGACAGAAGGCAGGATGCACTATTTTCAAATAGCTTTTCTAAATCTGGTCACTGCAGGGGTTTTTTTTAAGGACAGCCAATTTTTAAGCTCAGCAGTCACGTAGAGGATTGGGCTGATCTTTAAAATGATTTCAAACATCATTAAGTTCTTTTATACAGTCATATAATAAGGGTTATCGACTACCACAGCGCTAAAATTACTATTTTTACCCTTCTAATTGCATCCCCCAAACCCCCCACCCCAGTGAATTGAATCACGTTGCAGCTATACTGTAAGTGCCACTTAAGACATTTATGATAATGTGTTCTGCTGAGACAGGTATAGTGTATGCTTTCTCATATCCTCTGAAACAAAGTGGGCTTTGTTCACTACATTGCATTACATTTAAAAGACGCTTTTCCAAAGCAGCTTACAAAGGAGACATACAAAGCAAGTACAGAGTGTGGGCTGCCAGTACAGAGTGCGGGGTATTCTGTACTAAGTTCAAAAGAAGACTGTCTTTGACATTTCAATCTCACACGTTATCTGTAATAGTATTAAAGTGCACAAAGACTAATATTGTTTCCCTTATCCTGTGCTTATGTAATAAGTTGGCTTTTTTTAACCAAAATGAGATTGTCTTCATTTATGTTTTTTTTTATTCTGAAGGTCTATCATTACACACTGCGCAAGTACTTTTAAGTCAGTGGTAATATATTCCTCATGTCCTACCAAGTCTCCTTAGGTTGCAGTGATGGGTGTCATGGCGGGGGATGAAAGAGTACAGTTAATCAAGGAAAGTCTCAGCTCTTGATGCTCCATACTTCATGTGCGGACCAAAATAATTTTGGTATTTTACATTTATGTATCAAAGGCGAATACTGTACATGATTGCATGTGTCATTTGCTTTTTTAAAGGAACAGTCCACCCTTTTTTGATGTTCACAAATTTGCAGTATTTCCAAGCATTATTCATGAATGTGCTATCATTTCCTTCTCAGTGTTTTCAGTACTTAGATTTATTGGCATCAGACCTATTAGCATAGCTTAGCATAATCACTGGAAGTAAATGGGAGCGTTAGCATCAAGCCACAAGTGATCACAGGATGGGATTAAATAGCTGTTTTGCAGTCTGGTGAATTTTCCATTCATTCTAAAGTAGTTTATAAGTACATTTGATGATGTTTGCTTCCCTAGATTTGCATTGCAACGTTTCATTTGGCTATTCTGTTAAAATAGGCAATGCAAACACATAGACAAAAAATCCAAAGTATTCTCATATTTTATGGGGACTTAACTAAATATGAGCAATTTCTTGAAATGAGGTGGACTGTTCCTTTAAGAAAGAGCATTACAGTTCACTCAGTCTCACAAAAAGTCTTTCCAAAGACTTTAAAACAACAATTAAAAAACATTAGGCTTTAGTAGACAGTAAAACCATTACGTTACAAGGTGAATATGAATTTGTGAAGTAATAATTAAAGAAGATAACACACTGGAGTTAAATAAAACACAGTATCCTACTGGTGTATGTTGGAGATATCTTGTGAGACCATTGATTCCCTGCTATGCTCCATAATGAATGAACAACATGGGTAGAAAATACATCTATCCGCATGAAAGCACATAAAATAAAACCAGTTCATGTGTCTATCCTTGTATTTGGCCTGCAGGCTATGAGGAGCCGAGTGGCCTTTCTGCGGTTGCTTAGTTGTCATGCTACTTGCGTATGATTAATGTCTTGCTATCTGTCTATCCACTATGTTTTCATCTCAATTTGTGAGACATAGGTCCACAGGGCAAACATCAAAAGTTTTGACATAATTTCAGGCTCAAAGTGTTGAATTAACCCTGCAAAATGCACTGTGTGTCTGTGATTAGTAGGTTGTAGCTGCTTGTATTTTCTTCTGGTGGCGCAATGAAGATACATCGTGCATAGATAGATACTTAATGTACAGACAGATTAAAGTAAAGATTCTCATAATAGGGGAGTGCAGAGTCTCATAATGGTAGTATACGCAAGTAGAGCCCTTACCTGGACACGACGAGGGGCAGAATAAGCATTTTCAACATCCTCATCAGCAGCTCTCCCGGAAACTGGAAGTATTTTACCTCCTGGGGAAAGACACAGAAGGAAGTGTGAGAGAGTCTGTGGACTGTGGAGGAGACACATGCCTCCTGGTAAGACACTTCAACTATATGATGATGTACTGTATGTAACTGAAACACAATCTCCCTCCAAACACATGTCCCCTGTTAAATATCTGTTGTTTCGAAAAACACCTAGTCATAATGTATTGCCTAACAGTTTGTGTAAGATCTTGGTAGTATTATGGTATTTAAGTTTTTTCATGAGCTGTAGTAAACGCACACCGTGAGGTGCGTACGGCAGTGCAGTAGGTTATTTTATGAAGACAATTGTTGTGGCACATTCAAAACTTAATTCAATATGATCAAATAAAATCCTACTGCATGGAAGTTCTGAGTGAACGATGAAAACTGCATCCATATAGTGAAGTTTGTGAAGTACATGTATAGTGAAGAAAAAACAGTGAGAAGATATACTGTTGGAACAAGGTGCACTACGAGGCTACATTGTGAAATAAGTTACAGAAAGTGACAATCCCTGCAGATATTGTTTATAACTGCACCTCAGTTAAAGTACAAGGCTAGAAAACTTTCCAGCCCAGAGGAAACGCATGTCATGTGTTCTTTTTGAAGTCGGTATATTGTAGAAAAAAAAATTCTGGTAATCATTTTCAATTGCATCCATTGTCTCACTTGTAAATATGCTGTTATCGGCAATGTTTTTTTTGAATGGGGATGCATCTCCAAAACAATAATTGTGAAACTCCCCCAGCCACCCACAATCATTTATACTCTATTGTTTTCAGAAATGCACCCGGCATCGCAATGCGTGCCTTACGATGTGAATGCATAATGGTGCATTACATCAACCCCTTGTGTTTGGATGCTTGGAAACAAAAGTTGCTTAATTCCTATTCCCACAATAACAGTGATTATTATAAGCACCAATTTCAAGTGGTTGTCATGTTACATGCAGGCTTATGGAGACAATGGAAAACACACAAAGACGTTGATTTGTTGGTGCAAGCAAAGCAATACACACAATTCACTACAAGATGAAAAGTTTACCACGTACACACTCAAACATTAAGTACTTAGTTACAGTACGTGTTTAGCCAACTACCTTTTTTCACTCAGCCACATCGTTCATGAAGTTAGGAGAGGAACTATTGAAGAAGCAAGTAATATTAATCAAAGCCATTGTGTTCCATTTTTTCAGTCTTGGAAGTTTCCTCACACTGGTTATGTCCTGAAGTCCAATGAATGTGTGGGCAAAATCAGACAATCTTTCTTCAACAAGGAAAAGGCCCTCACACATTCATCAATAATGCCCTCCATCCATCAATCCATCCTTTACATAAATACATATAGTACAGAGTACACATACAGTATACAGTATAAACACATGTGCTTTGGAATAAATGCTTCAACACCTCTTTCATCAACCCTGTGGCATGCTTTCATAATGGTGCTGGGCAGACAGTGGCGGTGTAATCCATTACAACCCTATCTCTTCTGTGCACCATATGGTTGTTATTACTATCACCAGAGGATAGAGTAGGGAATGCAGAAATATGAGCAGCATCTGGGGTTATTCCCATCTCTCTGAATAGTACATCTGTTCCCTGTTTTGAAACTCTAAAGACATAACGCACTGAGCTGCACTAATGATTTCTCATGAGGCAGTTCTCAACTTTTCTCATCGTCCCTTTGAGGTGAGGAGGAGTGCTTCCCCTAACGAGACTTCTCTGTGGTCCTCATCTTTTATCTAGGGAGCAGCTTTGGTCTCTGTCTCAAAACAGCCGACAGAAATAGCAATGGCTAGCCAACATATTCTCAATCTCAAGCAATAATTTCTTCACACATCACCAGGGAATGCTTCAATGGGGCAGCCGTGGCCTAGTGGTTAGAGAGTTGTTTTTTTTCAATCTAGGATTTGCAGGTTCGAATCCCACCTGACCTCTCCCTACATCTCCATCCATGGCTGAAGTGCCCTTGAGCAAGGCACCTAACCCCACATTGCTCCAGGGACTGTAACCAATACCCTGAAAAATAATTACTGTAAGTCTCTTTGGATAAATGAAAGCGTCAGCTAAGTGTAATGTAATGTAATGCTTCATTAATCAAGTGGAGGGGAGCGCTGTGGCACACATTTGAGCTTCAATGCCCATGGGGACCTAGGTTCGAGTCCAGCCTGGATCATGTCCCAACCCTCCCCCATCTCTCTCCCCCCACTCACCTCCTGTCATGATCTCCAATTTCCTCCCCATAAAGGCACAATAGACCCGAAAAATATACATTAAAAACAATCAAGTGCAGTGCTCTTCCAGAAAGTTTGCTGATGATACTGCGATAGTGGGTTTCTTAACGAGTGATGAAACTGGCTACAGACAAGAGGTAGACCAGTTCTATACTTGGTGCACTGAAAATTCTTTAATTTTAAATGTTTCAAAAACAAAAGAAATGGTTATAAATTCTAGAGAAATACCACCACTTGAACCAATTAATGTACATGGGAATGATATTGAAACAGTAGAAGAGTATAAGTATCTAGGTACAATTATAGACAATAAGCTTATATGGAAAGAAAATACTCTTGCAAGATATTCAAAGGCACAACAGAGACTTCATTTTTTAAGGAAACTGAGTAGCTTCACGGTTGATACAGTGATTTTAAGACTGTTCTATCTAACTTGTATACAAAGTGTGATCACCTTTGCCATTCTGTGTTGGGGAGGTTGTCTTTCTGTTAAAAACAGACACATGCTGGACAAAATCACACACTTAGGTTGTAAAATAACTGGAACAGAAGTTAAAAGTATCAGCAAAATCTCTGATGAGTACACTACCAGCTTGGCATTAAAACAGTAGATGATCCATCCCACTCCCTTTTCTTTGAATACTCCCTCCTCCCATCTGGACTTAGATACAGGTTACCCTTTTTTAAAACTAATAGAGGGTTAACATCCTTTGTGCCTAGAAGCATCCAACTGTTGAATAAGTTAAGGGCAGACAGAGTTAATGTGATAACTTTAATATACTGAATGTATATAGGAATTTTAAATTTAATTAAATTTAATTATTTCTATTCTGCCAGGACTTTTTATCTTTATTTGAATACTTTGCACGTTTGGTTTGTTTTTTAGTCTTGTCCTTGTGCAATGTTGTAATTGTCTGTATGTTCAAGTGTTCACAAAACGCAAAACAAATACCCCCTGGGGCAATAAAAGGTATATTCAAATGGCCTTGGGCCCAATATTTGGGTGGGGTGGGTGGGTGTTTGAGGCATATTGTATTTAGCACAGTATAACTACATTCCTACCTGGTACATTATGATTTAGGGCATGGGGTAAGTATACACAATGAGCCTACACAATAGGGGAAGGGTGCCACAATGTCAGGGTCACTGATTTAAACTAACAAAGGTTAGTGTCTGGGCTGCCCAGCTTTTGTAAACTGACCAAACTTACTATTGTTAGTTGAAATTCCCACAACTTATGATTTCAAGTCAACATGAAAGGCAGCTGAACCATGCCTTTTTCGATACAGTGATGGGGTACTTTGGTTTGGGAATCTGTGTCCACCCTGGGCCTGTAAAGCGTGTTCATTATTCTGCTTCTGTGTCCTATACGACTTCAGCTGTCTAAGGCTGAACTGCAGCTGGGGCTTCCGTTTGATCACAGGCGTCATTTGCCTCATTAGAGCAGGGGTGGGCAAACATCTCTGATTGTGGGCTGCATGCTTCAAAGGGGCCAGTGCAAAATGAAGACCCCCGTTTTACTAGTAAAATAGTTACTGTGTTTCAGTCTCCTACTCTACACCTACATTGTGGCACAAAATTTAACATGGCTCACCAGACCTTACCATGCTGTGAAATTGATATACGTAGAGTTTAATGTTAGGTTACGATAACAACAGGCCACATTCAGGTCCTGCCCGGACCTTGGTTGACCCACCCTTTGTATTAGAGAAACACCAGAGTTCAGCAGTCCAAAAAAGCTCATTACATTTCAAAGGACATAAGTAACTATCTCCCTACAGCCGCACACAGCACTCAGGAGATTGGTGTGGTAGCCCCTTACTGTAGATGGGCACCATAGAAAGGCCTGAATCTTTCTTTCACTCAACTATACATCATAACAACACTGATATGAAATTACTGAAAGTCTTACAGTAAGTCACAGATTAACAAGGGGTCATTACAATCTTGGTGTCAATGTGGTAACAACAGAGTCTCCGTGGGGAAGCAGTTTAATGTAAAAACATTGCCTTCTGGAATAGTCCTGTTATCATTTTTCCACAATGAATAAAAGAGAATGTCAGGAGCGGACCCTACATGGAGGCAGTAGACTGAGCAGCTGCCAAGAGGGAGCAGTAGGGGTCTTCGCAAAGTACACAGTAAAAAAATGACATGTCAATTCAACACTTTCAAGAGTCTATGTAACATCTGGTGTTGAATTAACACTGCATATTTTACTGTGTAGGTAAGTGCAGGATCAGCACTGCCCAAATCCGTGCCTATACAACGGCTCCTTCCTGTCTCTTTCTGAGGAGTGGAAGACCTCAAAGCTTTGTCAATACAGACACTCAAATACTTGGCTGTTTGCAGACTTTCATGTGTGACAGGTTTGTAAAACCTCTCAGGAATGCACAATATATGGAGGAAAGTTGACAATATATCTCAATATAAGGCTTTGAAGTAGTTTCTGCCACTGCACCCCAGGTCAAGCCCATCTATGAAACTGTGTGATGTGATGAGCAACACTGGTCCAAACACTCACTACAAAGAACCGGATAAACCATTTAGCAGCCCCAGAGACAAAATATTTGCCTTTCCAAAAACAAATGTGCTAATACAAGACTAGTGTTTTAATGAGATCATTAAAAGGTTTTGTCATAATACATTTCAGAAAAGGTTAGGGACCATTCTGATACATAAATAAAGTTATTGTTGATAATAGAAAGCTTTGTGTATTGTTGATAATAGAAAGCCTTTTTAAGTAGATTATTACATCTATTGGTTTGTGCCACACATCTCTTCATGTGCAGTGCCAGTGGCAATATCACACTACTTGTTTTCTTAAGGCAACATGATCACTATTCCAGAAAAAAATACAAACATGAAAATGTCACAAAGATACATAGGACTGTATGTGCTAAATCCCAAACCACAAAAAGTACAAATGGCTTTAACTTTCATCCTCAGAATTTCACCCTGACTTTCGACTCCATGTTAGAGTAAATTTGTCTCACCTCACCACGGTGTAAATACTCAATCTGGATTTACATATGTTTATTGATAAATCCATTACAAACTGTGTCGGAGGTCTGACAGCGGGCCAAAAGCCCCTCTAAGCTCTCAGCCATGCATTACTTAAATGTTAGCACCCCATTGTTTTACTGTGCATGAAAATAGGCCTACAGCAGACACTTAGGATGTTAGGCTACTGCACACAGTAGAAAATGCAGTGTTGATATAAGAGTACTCTGGGACCAAACACAGTCTAGAAGATGAAATCGTCTCTCTAAGTTTTTGAATGAACACTGCATTTTTACTGTTTGCAACTGTACATGTGCTGAATGCTAAATCAGTGTAACATTGCCACGATGTACGGTACTCACACGGTCCATTAACGCAGCAGCACAGTGGCAGTAGCTGTTTGCGTAGGGGGCTCCAGCAGAGCACTTGGCAAATAAAGTGATAATATGCCTCAGGTGGATGGGAATACATTACAGGCTAGTTGCATGCAAGAGGCGTAGTAATGTTTTGTACATGACAATAACAGGTTATTGTACACAATGAGAAAAAAAATGCACACAATAAAGAAAAAAAAATCAATAGCGTACAAGGGAGGAAACGAATGAGGAGTCCACGGGGGAGTCACGTTTTAGTCAAGTTACTCCCTATAAGCACTTGGAAAGAATGCAATGCTGTGAACAATACAATCCTTGAGTGCTTGCATTTGCATTTCACAATAGTATTCATGCATCAACTCAAGTTAAAAGTAGTAGAGTAGAGTAGAGTTGCTTTATTGATCCCCATGGGGAAATTAAGAAAACAAAATCACAATGAATGACATTTTCTCAGTTCCTGTTTGGTCCTTTGTTCCTTGTTCCATGGACTCTTCCATTCAGATGCAGACTCGACATCGTCAGGGCTATTCAATTAAATGTCAACATGGGCCAGTTTTTCAAATTTCTCCAAGTAAAGGAACCGAACTATACGTATGTATTATGAATGCTGACTGTCAATGAAAACAATATGGGACACTTCATTGAAGTGGAGGGTCCTCCCCCAGAAAGTTTTGCATTTTTAGACTGAATTTCCTGCATTTTAATGTCCCGTGTCCCGTTTCAGCACGATAAAGGAACCCATACTTTTATCTCTAAATTCCGAAAAACAATTCTGTATTTCAAGGGGCATGTGGGGGGCCAGAACCTTGCTGTCCAAGGGCAGCATCTGGCCCCAGGGCCGCCATTTGAATAGCCCTGGTATATGACATGAACATAGTCATGCATGTTGAAGCAATGTCCTATTCCAACTCCTGCATCACTCTGATGGCCATTAGCATACTCTCTCTGCTGCTTCAAAACACCCTAGAAACGTCACTTTACTTTTGAGTTATTATGCACATTGTCAGGGCCGTTTACACCTTGGCCGGGGCCCAGGGTAAAGTCAGAAATGTAATGCGGACCCAATTCTGGGACCCCTCTCTCCCTGGGCCCAGGACAAATGACCCCCTTATCAGCCACTGTTGTCTTCCCTGCACATGGATACTACTAAACACTTACACTGACTTGTTTATATCCAATTACATGTATTGTTGTACTGTAGCGGCTTTGTTCTTTTTTAGGCCTACTATGCGGTTAGTTCTCCACTCTTGTCTTCTGCAAATGAAGACAAACTACAGTATGTGTATTACCCCCCCCTCCCTCCTCTTTTAAAACCAACCCCAAGTTTGTACTTTTCTCTAAGCTTTGCACTCATGTTATGCCTAACCATGCTTTAAATTACCTAGGAGAAATGAAACGACCCCAAACATAAATAATGGAACGACATCTTGAAAAAGAGCTCCCCACAGATTGGTGCCTATTAGTAAAGCACAAGATAACCACATTGCTACATAATCCTGAGTCCGGTGAGAAAAACCCTTTCCCATACAAATTATGCAAGAAAATGGTAAGGTTAAAATATGAATTGCCTTGGGCAACTGGCTTATTTCACGGTACATCATATTTTTCCGTTACACTGAATGTAAAGACTGCAATTACTGTGTTATTGTGTGTTGTTAGATACGTGTCTTCAATGTAAAATGAATATTTTGTATGATATGTTTTTGTTGTACTGTATTGTATTGTATCGTATCGTATTCCAGTAGTCTGCACACTAGTGAGTGTGTCATGCAGCACACTCAAAATGATTATATTGGAAAACCTGAGGGCACGCTGTGAGGCAAATTGAAATGTCTCCTCCATGTCAACGCTTGCTAGCACCCTGTATCTGCCTCTGTACCCCACATGAATAACAAGGCATGTGTAGACCAGATAACCTAACCAGAGAGAACTCATGGCCGAAATCATTATATCAACCCCCCTTCAAATCACACGCACACGCACACGCACACGCACACGCACATGCACACCCACACAGACACAGACACAGACACAGACACAGACACACACACACACAGAGACACACAGAGACACACAGACACAGACACACAGACACACAGACACACACACACACTTCCCCAGTCTCACAAGGCAAGTAGAAATGACTGCCGAACTGAAGCCTGGTACTGGTGAGAAAATCCGATGTGTAACCAGGCAGAGAGAGGACGTGTGGCCCAATCTCCTGGCTGTTATGGCAAAGGAGCGAATGTGAGGGTGATGTGTGCTGTGTGAAGACGGAGTGCCTGTACCCCCTGCTGCTCCCTGGTCAACTCATTACAGTAAAGAGCCACTGCTGTGCGAGAGTACTGTAGAAGTGGTGAATGTAGTGAATGTAGTGTAGCTTCCTGCTCATCCTTTGAAACCGTGCACAACGGAGGGTGTCGAGTGAAAGAGAGCGCATCACAGTAAATGCTCTGAATATCCTGGATGAACTCAGCCTCAACCTCCAAATCTACACAAAAGCCCTTCTGCAGGGCCTCTGCCTGATACAGTACATTATCTGCTGGTCTCTGCCTGATAGCTTCCTATTTGTGGTCAGGAAGCACAGAAAAGCACTAGTAGAGCACGAACCAAGGCTATTTAGATGTTCACCAAAGCCAGAATCAGGTTGAATACATTCTGACGAGCCAATTGAGCCATGAAACGTAGCCTTGATGCAATGTCATAGGCTACAAAGTGCATTTTCTATCATAATAAAATGACATTTCTTTTTTTTCTGAACAAAATTACAACATTTTGCACAGAAATTTACTCAGCAAATCAACCCACAAGCACTTGATCTTAGTCAATTGTGTTCAAAAAGATGTGCTCAACAATAACGAGCAGAAAAAAACAATTTCCTCAAAAGAGCATTTGAAACCTTGAACATCCAATGTTTCACTTAAATATGGATAAGTGTAAGTGTAATCATTTCTTTCAGAGGGTCAAGCTGTTAACACATTCACTACCAAGTCAAGAAAAATACGTTTTGCCTCCCATGCGTTGGCTCCCAAACCGTAAAATTACGTTTTTACGTTTTTTTTTAATTGGATTCTGAATCTACACATTCTAATGCACATTCTGTGTGATTTTCGTAATAATGTGATGAACAGAACTGACATAGATCATGAAAACACCTACAGAGTCAAAACTCCTACAACGTCAGGATCTGGATATTTCATCATCTGTGCATTTTATTACACACAGTATTTGAGTTTCATTATAGCGAATCAAACCACTTCCTGATCACGTCACGTCACGTCTCCATTTACTTCCTAGAACATCAAAACGTGTCCTGCTAGCTAGCCTGTTCCTAAACATATGATGGAAGGATAAGGAGTTTTGCTGCCATCAAGATAAGTGTAAAATGGAAGGTTGTAATGAAAAACAGCATGCAACACAGCAGGAAGTAACCTAATTTTGGGTGAGTACTTTGGCACGTCTACTTTTATCTACAGAACGAAAACTGCCTGTCAAGTGACATTAGCTAGCTAGCATTTCAGATGATGTGGCTCTGAACAATAGCCTGACCAGGTGATTTTTGCATCGAAATAGTTGACTTGGAAGCTACTGGAGTTGTTCTTCGGGCGTGCAAATGCATTTAGACCCGCAATTTACACTCGGACAGTCAGAGCGCACCTGTGACAAAAAAGGCTTTATCTCAGTTCGAATGTTGAAAAACGCTATTTTTACCGAAACCAGTGCTCGCTTAAAGTGGAATAACTTCGGAATGGAATTAGGGTGGCCATCGGTCCGTTTTTACGACCTGTTCACGACGTCTGTGTGTCCCTCTCTTTGTCTTTCCTCTCCTCCTAGTCTTTTGCTTATGGCCTCGAGATGCGAGGCAACGTCATTGACGCAAACTAGACCTTGACAGTCGGTCGCGTTTCCGATATCTGCGGCCGCCATGTTACTCCAGATTTAACTCCAGACTTCGCAAGCGAATTAACTGTATTGCTGTCGCCTTATGTCTGGAAAATCTCCATGCAATTAGTGTCAATTGCGGTCCATAGCCCTATGAAGTGCTGACTGTATGAAAGTTAAATAGCCTAATTTGTATTATTGTCTACTGTCTGTTTCCTATTTTTTCCTGCACTGGTGGCAACGCATAGTGCAACTAAGTTTGTCCGCTAAATGCCTTTGCAACGAGGGCTCTCAACTTTACAAACAGGGTAAAGAAAGCGTTCTGCACCGGCGCTCTGTCTGTATTTTGAGCTCGTGTTGTTGCTATAGTTATCGTCTGCATGAAAAAAGGTGGACAGAAGCGGTTTGCCTCTCATTTTAAAACACCGCTGATAAATACACCCCTGACCAACTTTGATTAAAGTAAATCAAATTAATTGTTGGATATTATAGGCCTACGCATGCATCACTACCCAAAATAAAAAAAAATATTTATGAAATAATACAGACAACAACGGAAGGATTTGTCTATCGTAACCTGCTGTCTCTGATATATCCTACTGATGACTCCTTTATGAATGAGGTAATGAAATGCGAAAATCCTTCCCCAAAAAATATTGTTTTACAAGTAAAACTGTTGTTGGCAGCTGAGTTAGTCTGAGGTAAGATGGCAGCGCTGTTCCCTGTGATTTCTGCCTAAAGTTTAGAATGCCGACTTCACTGTCTTCTCCACGGAGGCGGGGAGGTGGCAAGTCGAAGCAATGGGTACGGCGCGAGGATGCTAGGTTAGAAAGTTAGGGGGCGGGGTTGTCCGGCCGAAGTCCGGACAGCTGGTCACCCTAAATGGAATAAGCTACAAACAAACCGTGAAAATATACAGACAGCTGAGTTTTTGGGCTTTCGAACAAGCCCTAACATGTGTCTGTGGGTTGAAGACAAAATATGCTGTGGTTGTTCAAAAAATTACAAAAAATGATGAAATTGGCTGGGAGCTAAATTCCAAAAAATGGCTGGTATTGAATGTGTTAAGTCAAGTGTTTGTTCATGAAAACATCTTCCATTCTACAATACCATTGCACAACAGTATGGAAAGGTGTGGAACAGGAATTATGGTACAACAAATGTAGTATTCCTGATGTACGCTAGGGCTGCTCGATTATGAGAAAAATTAAAATCATGATTATTTCAGTCAATACTGATATCACAATATTTTTAGATGACTTTTAAAGACAAATTAATTGTGCTAAACAATTCACAATCTTCCCTCCCTTTAGCAGTGTGAGTGCAGGGCCATAGAGAAACACACAGTGGTGTTCTGCATTAGTGTTGGGTAGCAAGTCTGCTCTGTGTTCGCAATGGATCAAGTGGAGGGGAATGCTTTACACTTCGCGTAACCTACCTTTTGGTAGTTTAGACAAATTACAAAAATATTGTTTCAAATCGATATTATGAAATTTTATATTGTTTGACTGAAATATTGATATCACAACATTAATACAATATACTTCATAGCCCTAATGCACGCTGCAGTTTTTATAAGGGCTGCTTTTTAACATAAAACAATAATGGTAGCCTACAAACAAAAAGAAAAGAAAATCTAACGAGTTTATTCATATGGGCACAACATATGACCTAAAAAACAGGCCTATGGCACATTCTTTTAAATGTATAAAAGTCTACATTATATGTTAAACAGCATTGACTCCAAGCACAATAAACACTGACTTTCGACCATCATTATGCAGAAAGCAGCATTCATCAACGTCTGTGTGCAGTGTATGTCAAACGAATGATTAATTTGCCATTCACGTCATTAATTAATTTTGCAGAACATTTCAATATTGATTATGTATCTGGCACTGATGCATTCCATGACTCAAAGGTCAGGTAGCCCTCTTAACTGATAAACACAATGAAAACAGAGCTGAATGTATTTCAGTGGTCAGACTTGGAATGACATAGGGAGGGAATAATCTTATTATGACAGTGTCGGCAATAGAACAGAAACGATGCAAGCGCTAGCTGAATAGAAATAGAAGTGTTATCACACACTGTTGGGAGCTTCAACGGGACTTTCATTGTTAAACACGCTTAGCATTTGGCCTTCCTGCACCATGCAGGCACCACCACATGTTTGTAGATGCCAAACCCATGTACCACAGTAGATCTGGCGCAAATCCACCCACTCGCTCAAAATGTATCAAGCAACAACTCTGTGCTCTCAGCTCCAGGTTTGTAAGCTGAACACCCCAAAAATGGTAACACAACTCTTCAGAAGCCGTGCACAGTTGGCAAGCGGAATGCACCCCATGGCCTACCCTACCTGCCATGGTTACTGTAGTTTTAGAACTAAATCAATTCAACTCAAATCAGAGGCTCTATTCTATTATGCCATTACACGGGTCACTCACAAATAAAGAACGTGTCAAAAGAAAGAACAGGCAGGACCACTGACAGCTTTGACTAGGCCCGGTGCAAAATCATCTGAAAGGGCCCATGCCTCAGAATATGCTACGTAATGGAGTCCCAATTCTGCGCCCCACCTGTCCTTTCCATGGGCCCTTTCCCTGCATGTGGACCCCGGGCCTGGGTTTGCTCACCTCTGCTCTACTGCTTACAACCTGTTCATGAGAGGCATGTGGTGGGATAAAGTAACCGGATGCCAGGTTTTTGCATAGACTCCAACAATATCCGAACTGACCCACATTCCCATTACAAGCAGTGAATTGCCCTGTTACACACAATACATTGCCACAGATGTTTGAAAACAATAAAGGCACTACAAAAGATGGAAAGGAATGCTGTCTTTTGGGGAAGGGCCCTGGAAAATCCATAGATGAAAAAAAATCAAGGGTAAGGACATGGAGAGGACGAGGAAGTATAATGCTGGTCTTGGGAGGAAAGAACAATAAATAACATGTGGCAAACAACTGGAATGTGCTTTGGCCAATGACTATGATGATTTCAGAGGTGTAGTAATCCATTGCTTTAGCCCTGATTGTGGAGAAGGACTGAGGGTGGGTGGATGGTGGGGTCATGATGGTGGTGACTGTTGACGTCCCAGTGAGGCTGATGAAGTGGGGGGGACCAGGAAGATGGAGAGAGAGAGAGAGAGAGAGAGAGAGAGAGAGAGAGAGAGAGAGAGAGAGAGAGAGAGAGAGAGAGAGAGAGAGAATGATTATAATGGCTAAAGAGCTTTTCTGTCCTGCATTAGTCAGAGAGCTTAGTTTTCTGTTTAAGAGCAGGATCAGTACTTGTGCATTGCTCTGTACTCTCTCTCTCTCTCTCTCTCTCTCTCTGGATATCTTTGTGTGTGTGTGTGTGTGTGTGTGTGTGTGTGTGTGTGTGTGTGTGTGTGTGTGTGTGTGTGTGTGTGTGTGTGTGTGTGTGTGTGTGTGTGTGTGTGTGTGTGTGTCACGAGAGAATGCAGCTGGCTGGGTAGGACGGCATCTGCTGCCAAGCGGCTAGTCAAGAGGACATTTGAATGTGGCCATGACTTTTTTTTATTTAAGGCAAGTGACACATTATAAGCTGGATAGCACCACACAAACATTAAAGCTTACTTTGGTAAGTACAATTTAACAGTCTTAGAACTGTGTTGATTGAGCCACAATGACAAATCTGTTTACTGTGAACATGCACTTCAAACTTAAAGTCTGCGACTTGTTTTTTTTTTTTTTTCAGTCCTATAACCTTGAATTGTTATGGGATTCCGAAAGTAGTACATGAAATAGCCCATTACAGAAAAACAACAACAAGCTCTCCAGCTCCTGCCAAAGCATGTAGTCTTGGTAACAGAATGTCAACGCTCGCTTGGTTAGCTTTAAAGCAAACAGGTTTGTGGGTAGCTGCCCAATCACACTACTTTGCTGGGAGGATAGGACAGGAACTAGAATACTTTTAAAACTTTTTGGCTAAAATTGGGGATTACAGGCATGTGCATTTAGCAACTGGAGATTTAGCGGTTTTCGAACTTCGGGTGTGCTGATAATTCATGTACAACTTCCACAAATCCCAGAATCAAAGCTTTACATACACAGTATGTCAAAAGGAACACTTACAGATGACAAACCAATTAAACCAATCTAAATGATTCTTAATTGTTTTTTTCAAGTACAAATACAGAGGTATAGGATATTGATATGTGGTAGGCCTACTGTATACAGCCAAAGCACAATGGGTAAAGCAAGTCAAGCTTCTGGAAACTCCATCCCCGACAGCAACTGTTGCTATGTGGGTCAAACCAATATTCTCCCAATTGAAATGAATGGGAAAAGGGTATTTTATTTAGTCTTATTTAGACATTATTTTCTGATAGAAATAACAGGTGTTTTGAAAAGTGGCCTCATATCAGAGAGCAGTGGACAGAATGGACGGGAGTATACAGGTACATTTGAAAGCTACATACTCGATATAACTTGAAGTGTGTAACACACACACGCGCGCGCACGCGCAGTATGGTTACGATCAGTGCTTCAATGGATCAATGCAAACCCAACAGCAGGCAAAAAATAGGCGTACCTCCGTGTGACTTCTTACATGAAAGATTTAGCTTATTTTAAAGAGCCTAAGTGACTATAAATGTTGTGGTTACCACAAATTGATGTAAAATGCCCGACAAACTGACTTGACAAACTGACACAAAAATATGTACTACATTACCATTTGACCGCTCGCTGCTCTAGCCGGGCAAGCTAACGGTTAGCAATTTAAGTGATCCCAAAGGTATTGACCCGGGCTGGGGTTACTAATTTGGGGCTGAAGATTACCAGCTGTCCTGCTAGTAGGAATGTACTGGAGCTCGGCGACCACGCACCCACATCAAATTTCGGTCGCCCAGTATGTGCATCCTCTGTCCAATCGAAATGCTTTCTGATTCCCCAAAACCTTTATTCTGAGTTAAATGAAAGTGCAATGTAAACTCCACTGAAAAAAATGTATTCAGAATTCTAAATTAGTAATTAACCACCCCCCCCCACCCCCAACACCACCACCACACACACACATACACATGCACGCATGCACGTATGCACACACACAGATGCAAACACACACACACACACACACACACACACACACACACACACACACACACACACACACACACACACACACACACACACACACACACACACACACACACACACACACACACACACACACATGCTGCATCATACCACAAAGCCCAACTTGATTTGGTGAGTACTGGAAGACCCACCTGACCCCCTGGGTTAATAGGATGGAAGGAAATGAGATGAGTAGAGAAAAAATAAACTCCTAAGAAGATTGCTCATTGAAGTAAAATCCTTGAGTTGAAGCATTTCTTGAAATGACAGCACCATGAGAAAACATTTTTTTTTTAGATCTGCCAAGCAGGACAGGACAAAAGAAGTGACTTGCTGCCTGTTTTGCTCAAGGTAATTTCAATCAGACCTCCTGCTTTTTGCATTCCTCTTCCAGCCTCCGCATTCAGAGAGAGAGAGAGAGAGAGAGAGAGAGAGAGAGAGAGAGCCCGACTTACAGTCATTACTTAGTCACAGATATTACACAAGCCTAATTACTCCTAACACAAGTCAGGCTAATTTACTGTAGAGTAGAGGTAGGCAAACTCAGGCCCAGGGGCCACATGCTGAGTCATTTAATCTGACCCTCAAAGCTTGTACAAGAAAGACAATTTTTATATCCAATATGGTGCTCTTGCCCAACATTCTTAAAATGGCTACCCCAATACAGGGGTCTTGGGGGTTTGAGATTATCCAAGGCCACTGTAAACATTTAAATACATGTCATTACAATGTGCAGGAATAAAAGAGTAAAAATGTTATGACAATGTATTATTTATTTCTGACACAAACTGTCTACAACATTTGGGCCTTCGGCCATTGTAAACCCACTGTGGCCCTTGGGCCAAAATAATTGCCCAGTCCTGAGGTAGAGGCATCTGCCAAAGTGAATGAAGGTGATCTCATACTGCAGTTTGTTTTTGAAATGTGGCCTAAAGATGCGGCTGTCTTGAGAATAGGACTTCAGAAGTAGTGGCCACATCTAAGAGCTCCTTGTGAAAAGAGGGCAGAAGAGGAAGACCGGGTCTGGCAATGTACTTCAGATTAACCCTACAATCAAAAATAGCCAAAACAGACTGAATGAACTTCATAATAGAAGCTTGGAAGCTTTTCTAAAAGTATTTACTTCCTGTGATTGTCTTGCAATTATCACATGCTGGTAATACAGGTTGACTTATACTTCATCCATCCGCAGCCAGTTCTAGTAACTGGGGGGATCTTCAGCTGCCAGCTCCCTCAGCAACTGGTTGTAGCAACCTCTCTCTTTCCTCTGCAGCCATCCTCTGCTCCATATGCGTTTGTCCTTTTCTTTTTTTGCTAAGATGATGGGTTTACAGTTAGTTCCATGTATTTGTCAATATGATTTATTTTATGCAGGGACCACAGTAGGCCTAGCACAGTAGCCCACTTAGCACAGTAGACCTTTAGGCCTACAGATTTAAAAAAAAAAAAATTTTTTACTTTATATATAGAGCAGAAAAAATATTTTGAATTCTAAAAACTCAACTTATTAACTTGTGACTAGGTTCTATTTAATTTTGTATTTTTAAGTAGCAAAATTTATACTTACTTAAGTGATATACAGGCTGAAGCCAGGATAATAGCAACAGCAGCAACTGTTTCAGCATCCATTTTTTGCCAGTTATCTCCTTGGCAATTGATCTATTATCTAATTGGCTGTTGCCCATTTTTGGTCGCCCTAAAAAGTTGCCCTGTGTCTCATTTGGTTGCCCGTTGCCGGCAACATTGCTCGGCAACATTGTTCAAAAAGTTGCCCTGTGTATCATGGCCTTTAGGGATGCCATCAGGTGGGGTAATGGGGTCAATCATCCCGGGCCCAGTGAGGCAGGGGTGTGTTTGTGGGGGGGTATAGGGGGGGATGTGGGTCATAGGTATATTGCATGCATTGGGTGAAAGGGCCCTTCCGACGACAGATGACTTCAGATGACCAAAGCATACTCTACACACTACTGGGTTCCAATGGAAACTTTCAGAGCACACCGCAAAGCATACAGATCCAGACTACACAATGCATTTATGTGCAGGTCCAAATGGTAAGTTCTCTAGTCTTTTAGAAGACCAAATAAAGTCTAGTAATTCCTAAAACATACCTCAAACAAAACTGTTTAATTTGGTGAACGTTAAATGCTTTAAATGTAAATGTAACTCATCGTTGAAATCAATAAAGGTTTTTTTATTGCTTTGATAATGAGTCAAATAATACATCAAGCAGTCATTTATTCCAACCCAATAGCTGAATTAATGAATGGTCCTGCCTTTAATATGATCTTACACACATTTATCCAATTATATGATAATAGGCAATTACCCAAATGAATACAGGAATACAAATAGGGAGTTAAAACAGGAAAGGAAACAAATCACTTGCATTTAGCAAATTACTTGATTGATGACAACCATACCTGACCAAAATATTAAAATATTCTCTCCCTCTTATCTCTTATTAGTCTCTCTCTCTCTCTCTCTCTCTCTCTCTCTCTCTCTCTCTCTCTCTCTCTCTCTCTCTCTCTCTCTCTCTCTCTGTCTAATCTTTCCTCGTGGGAGTGAAAGAGAGAGTGTCAGTACATTGGGATGGGTTCAGAGATGCGTATCTTTCATGGCCACCTCTCAATACTCCATTGGAGGCCAGATGAAAATTACCATATTATGCTCAACTCAAGAAGGGTGATAACACACACAGAAAGGCAGAGAGCACAACATTCAAGGCCCTGTTAGAAAGAAAGCATAAAATCAAGCTGATGTTGTAAGGGGGAAGAGGATGTGATATATAGAGGATGCTATATTTATGGACCACCCCCTCCCCTTACATTATCCTATCTTCAGCTGCCCTCCTACACGTTTCCTCTTTTTCTGCAGAAGGTTTCACACCTTATACCAAAGTGGTAAAAATGCTATATGTGTTGCAATTATGCTGTATTGTACAACTCTGCCTTCAATTGTCACTGTGAAAGAAAGGGATCCACGCACATGGAGAAAAGCTGTGGTTAAATTTACATTCAGTGACATGCAAATGATATTGTAATTTGTTTTTCTGAAAATTAATGGTCATTTCCTGGTGGTTTTTTTTTGTTTGTAGATTCAGTAGGCATGTCATTTGGGCCACACATCCCAGCCTTGCAGTACACACAGATGATTTTAAGGGATGCTACAATAACATGGTTATGTGAAGCACATTGAGTGAGTTGAAATACACTAAAGAAATAAACCTTGCCTTGCTTTACTGTTTTGCATGCACGGAAAACGGAACTGTTAGCTCAACTTTTGCTACAACATGGCAACACGACAGACGATATTTACTAAGATATCACAACTTGGTCATTGTCATTATGACCATAACACACTAATACCTCCTTCTTACATTGCATGACGTTGCACTAAGATGACACTTTTATTCCAGTTATTTAGGCATAGGCTATTGCTTACAGTCCCTTGCTTGCCGGGCCCAGTGCAAAGTCATCTGAAGAGGCCCCCCTCCCAATAGATATACAATGTAAAAGAGCGCCCGATTCAAAATTCACTTTTTGCTCCACTCAAAATAAAGTGTGTCTGTTTAAGGCATACACGCCACTCTACACTGCACATCTCTGGTCTTCTTGCAAAAAGTCCAGCAGGCAAAAAAATACAAGTAGCAATTGATCAGAAATGGATAGCAATTCAAGTAGAAATAGATGCTTTAAGAATCTTGCTTAAGGTTCCCAGAGGTGGGAGTGCTAGCCAGATGTTTGTATCTTTACAAGTAAGCACACTTCATGCACTTTTAAGACATATAGGTATACACAACACCTGGATGATTCTTCACTAACTCTCAAATCCAATTCTGAGAAGCACAAGGTATACATCTACACTGAGAGGGAAAATAAATAAAATAAAATATCTGTATACACTACGTATTTTTAAATCCTTTCATTTTGTTGTTTTTGTGCTGTTTTTGTTTAATTGTCTTGGTCTGCCCTGATGTGTCTTGTGTGGATTTGGACAAGTGTCTGGCGAGTAAACAGAATTGAATTGATAGCTTCACCGGATCGAAACAATTTTGGGATCTGGGGGTCTGGAAGCTCATATTTGCACCACAGTGAATTCACGGGATGGAAGGTAAGCAAACAGCACAGTATAAACACAGTAAAAGATGGAGGAGTTGATGTAACATCTTCTAGAGTGCACTTGGACTCTCTACAGTGTTGAATTAACACTGCATTTTTTACTGTGTATATGCACTGTCACGCACACTGATGCGCATACGGCCCTCCCCCAAATCCCATTCACGAACACACTAACACACATGCACACACACACACACACACACACACACACACACACACACACACACACACACACACACACACACACACACACACACACACACACACACACACACACACACACACACACACACACACACACACACGCGTACACACAATAGCACAAGACAACGGCAAGTGCTGCTGTGTGATCTGCCCCTGAATATGGTAGTCAGGTACTACCAGCAGGTTTGCGCTGCATACCAATGTGATGGGAAGGGAGCCACTGCAGCCGGTGGGAGGTAATTAAAAGTGTCTGGCTTGTGGAGGCTTTCTGTGTATTGTGCACGCACTGCCCACAGAAGCGCTGCTGTCAAAGGAAGGAGTTTTCTGTCTGTTTGTTGTTTAACTCATTGTTCCAGAAACTGCCCAGAAGACCATTAGGTGAGGCTCCCCTGCTGTGGAGGCAGGTGCATTTCACACAATTGCACACAGAAGGAATGAGTTACAGGTGAAAGGACAATCTTCTTCTGCCTTCCTCTGGGTAGCTATACAGAGCTTTAACTAGAGAGTACGTAGTCTCTCATTTTTTTCTGCACTTCAGTGGGTACACCACAAAGAGTGTGGGGAGCTCAGAGCTTTCACCTACAAATATCTGTTAGCTCTCCTGCACAGCGTAATTGCCCTGCATTGCTTCCCTGATTACTAAATGGCATGCCCTCACTGTACTCCCTGAGGTCTCATCCGACAATCTGGCGTCTGACTAAACGAGCAGAGGCAGGAAGATGAGGAAAGGTTTCGTCCATTGGTAGTGGAACTCCTCAACTGCAGCATGTAGGGCAGCACCTCAACCATCATCCATAGCAGGGATTGTGGGCCATCATGGTATTTGAGTTGCATTGTTTAATGGGCCAGTGGTGGGCCCCAAGCGTTTCTGAACATTTCAAAGGCCCCAAGTTGGGAACCCCTGATCCATAGAGTAGGTGGCAGAGCACCTGAAAATGTTGGGCTCCATGACAACATACACTCCCAATTATCAGCCATATCACTATGGCAACAGCCCCACGATCACTGAGAACTCACCAGCTCAGAAAAGAGAAAAAGTGAATGCTTAAAAATGTTTGTCAGCACTCCAAACTACTGGAGCTAGTGGTGGTTGCTTAGAGTTATACCCATGAAGAACCACTTTCAGAACTGCAGAGGTAACCGTTTGTAGAGCCATAGCCATGTTTAGGTTGTGGTCTGAGGTTGGTAGTATCCATCTCTAATATAAGGAAACTTCTGAATAATAGAATAGAATAAAATAGAATTATCCTGTAGGTAACACTTTATTTTAGGGATACCTACATCTATTAGCACTAATACATACAACATTAATGCCTGCATAAGTAACTTAAAGGCATGTACTTAAAGGCATGTACTAAGCAAACGCTAAGGCCTACTAGGTCCTTAGTAAGGTTAAATTGGAAATAAATCCCTTATTGTGCATGAGCAAGACATTTGCGAATACATGCCTAATAAAGGTTTGATTTTGCTTTGTACATGCCTTACAAGTTACTTATACAGGAACATTGCATGTATTAGTACTAATAGATGTATCCCTAAAATAAAGTGTTGCCACTAAGGTAAAGTGTTACCGAATTATATTATGATAGAAAATATCATTTTAAAATATCAATGTAGGATATTTTTCCTATTTTCCTTTAGGAGGGCTCCCATACTGAAAGATAGGTTGATGCAAAGTTACCACCCTGCATCCAAACCTATTTCCCAAAGCCAAAAGTCACATACAGATGGGGCTCATGCAACCACTGTGATACCATCTCCCTCCAAAGTGCTTTTGTGGATGTATTTAGTGAAAAGGTGTATTATTGCAAACACTTTGCCAACTGTAATACTACACATGTAGTTTACAGGTTAGAATGTGGATGTGGCTGCTTTTATATTGGTTCTGACTATGGGGTGGCCTTTGATATTACAATGTAAATCTAATGCTAAAAATAGTGTTGTAATGATCTGTAGAACCAAGGATGATCTGAAAATTAATTAAGTTCCCTCCCTTTTATCTATCTGGAGAAGAGCTGGGAGTAGCTAATGCCACAAAATACCTGGGGCACATCCTAACCGATACACTGGAGGATGATGCTGACATGAGCAGACCGAGGAAAGTGCTATACGTGTATGTCCAAGCCAATATGCTGGTTAGAATCCATCACTGCACTACTGATGTTAAAGTTAACCTGTTCCGAACTTACTGCTCCTCTCTTTATACAGCTCCACTCTGGGTTAGATTCAAGAAGGAGAGTCTGCTGAATGTAAAGGTAGCTTACAGTGACTGTCTCAGGATTGTCCTAAAGAAACCTAGGAGTACTAGAGCAAGTGGGTTATTCTGCAAATTACGTCTAACTACTTTCAGGGCACTGTTGAGAGATCTTACCATTATGCTCAGAGCAGGCTTTACTGTGCAACAAATGACCTTATTGCACAATTAGTTGATCCTAGTCGTAGCTCTGTAAGATACACGTCTATGATCTGGGAACACTGGTATGAGTGCCTTCATTAGCTTCCCTTTTTAATATATGCAAAGGTATACAGTATGAATATGTATTGTATTGTATTGATAATGTATGTATTGTAATGTTTCCACTAGAGATGCACCGGATCCTGATTTTTAGGATCCTGCCGGATACCGGATCCACTACTTAAGATCCTGCCGGATCCGGAACCGGATACCGGATCCTACGAAAGGGTTGAAACACATAGCCAACTCGCACACGTGGGCCCTTTTTATTACGTTGGCGCAAACCATTTGTAAGACTCATTGGCTTACTGCCACAATGCCTTCAACGGTCGCTTCCAAAGGGCTTTCACTCCATGCAGCGATTAGGGTTGTGAAAGACTGACTGAAAAGCCTAGGCTACATAAAATGTAGAGATGCCCCAGATCCTGATTTTTAGGTAACTGCTGGATACCGGCTCCACTGCTTAAGATCCTGCCGGATTCGGATAGTCTGAAAAACCGTATTATCCTGCCGGATCAGGAACCGGATCTTGGATCCTGTACATCTCTAGTTTCCACTGTGGGCCAGACTTCATGACAGACTGGCAGAGCACAAGCACGCCATAAGAACTCAAAATCCCAGCTACCCCATGGCTGTTAACTTAAGAGAAACTGGCCACATGGATTTGAATTGGGTGAAAATAATGGCAATAGAGGTCATGAATAAAAGGGGGCGGGGATAGATTAAAACGGCTTCTCCAAAGGGAAACTTGGTGGATTTTTAAATTGAATGCCACAACCTTCCCAGGCCTCAATGAGGATGTGAACTTTTCTCCATTTTTGTTATCTCTTAGTTTGCTTTGTATGAACTGAGGAATTGGACTGTGTGATGTAAAAAATGGTGGATTGAGAAAAAAAGAAAAAAAATGCTTTTAATTTATTTGTTATTTGTTTTGGTTTGGGGAGATAATTTGATAAATGTTTGTTTGTATTTACCTTGTGTGGGTTGGAGGGGTGGGGGTTTTGTGTAATGTGACCTAGCTCTACCTCCGTACCAGACCTTTCTCCTGCAATTGTTTGGCTACATGCCTACGCGTTTTGTCTACCTATGTGCTTCATCAGGGAATGCCAGAGTTTAATAAAGGCTTTTAAACTTTAGTAAGGAGTGCCTCTTTTTTAATCTTATGCATGTAGGATATTTCAACACACCGGACTCGTCAGTATATGACATATAAGTTTAGTTAAAGATTTAAATCTAGGCAACCTGGCCTTATGCTTCATGATGCAACACAAGGGGGGAACCTTTGGCTCATATATTGAGGCCTGGTCATAAATATACATCTGGTGGCAGGCATTGACGTGTTGGATGACGTGCCCAGAGATGCAAATTGAAGCACCTTTCTCAGCAGTCTTCTAGGAATTCTGTTTAAATGCCCTTGCTGCTACCCACTTGTCTGGGCTACTTGAAGGAATATTGCACATACACGGCATAATAATAATGTTAATCCTGTTATTACCTTCGTTTTCGGTAGCGGTCTATCTGTCTGTTTGTCTGTTTGTCAGCAGGATAACTCAAAAAGTTAAGAACTGATTTGGCTGGGTTTTTTTTGAGTTGTTGGATATGACAACAGGAAGAAGTGATTACATTTTGGTGGTGATCTGGCTCAAGAACCGGATCCAGGAATAAATAAATAAATAAAAAAGATTTTTTCACCATTGCGGGATAGGGCCAATTTTGACATTCCAGTTTCTAACTCCACAAAAACGAGGAGGAAAGACTTAAAAAAAATTAGGGTGTAACATAGTCAAATGTTCTATCAAACAGCTTCCTTGGCGGAAATCTGCACTCCATGAGTGCATGTTTAGTTATTTATGTATTATTGTTCATTCCTGACAGACTTAACGACTGACCTGTGAAAAAAACCCAACTTAATTCACTATAATTTCATCTTGCATCTTTTCTCTTGTTTGTCAGATGCATACACATATACTCACATTGCTGTTTTCTACAATGTTCTGTCATGTCTCATGGAGTCCCAGGGGTGGTGTAGTCACCCCATGACTCGTCACGTTATGTCTGGCTGATAGCAATTTGGCTGCATGAAGCTCTTGCAGAGCGTGGGCAATGCTTGGGATTGTCCCCCCCCCCCCCACACACACACACACGAATGTGTGCAAAAGTGTCTGACACTGTTCAGTATTCGGAATGCATCTACCTCAGTGCTGCTCCAGTAGCAGGAAGCTGCTCCTCACCACACTTAAGACAAGAGCAAAACAAAAGAACAATAGCAATGACCTCAACTCAATAATCAATAAATGAAGGCCTAAAAAAACAAGGCCTACATATTTAATTAATTAATTTAAAAACCTTCATATCACTCAAGCATTCACAAGTAATAAGGCACATGTGTGGTTGTTATCAGGACAAGGAGTAAGATTAATATGTATAGCCTAGCTTCTTAGACAACGTGTTGCTCATGGTCCGCTATGCAATAACTGGCCACAGCTCTAACCCCAGGCTAGGCTCTAGGCCATCAGATTTCCATTAATCTGACTGCAGAGTAGCCTTCCCTCAAAGGTCAAAGGTACACGGATGAATGCTTGAATGCCTTATTCCACTCCACGAGTGGCAGGCGATAAATGATGGATGTGAGCATCCAAAGGAACATTATTACATGTGTGCTGTATAAGTGAATTGAATTGTATCTACAGTGTACCTAGACCTGACAGCCGTGCGCAGTGAGAGTCTTTCAGTCAAAAATAGAATCGTGTGCATGCATAAAAACCTCAGAACTTAGGTTTCTACCTGCATCCCACATATGCACTCTCATACAATACATTCACCACCACATTTCTAGTGTTGCCACTTCATACAGACGTTGCCACCTTGACACGCTAAGCAGGGGAAGGTAAAGCTTCTTTATTGCATGGCCCTCTGCGCTGACTAAGTGAAAAAGAAATGAAGTCAGCGACACTGCTTATCTACTGTGAATTATTTAACCCTCTGGTTGGGTTACGGTCAAAAATGACCGTTTTAACTTCTCTATTTTTCATCATACACAAATGACACTTCATGATATCCTCCAGCTAACCTATTCAAATGGTCAAAATGAAATATAATGCAATTCCTAAAGGATTGTGGAAGATACACCAACTTGTTACATTCATGGTGTTTCGGTCAAAAATGACCGGACCATTAATTTAAATTAAATCAAGATTGTTCTCCGTTGTGGTACCCAAGTGGTGGAACAGTCTCCCAGAGGCAGCAAGACTAAGCACATCTCTTGCAGCCTTCAAGAAACAACTAAAGACATTCCTCTTTCGAGAGAATCTACTAGACTAATGATTGAACTGGCCTTGCCCCAGGGCAGAATCCTGACATGATGTTTAGTTTAGTTTAGTTTGTGAGTGTGTGTTTGTGTGTGTGTGTGTTCTCGTTATTTCCCCTTTATTTAAAAAAAAAAAATTAACCCCTCTTTGTAATTGCACTTGTTGTTCTGTATATCTCCTGTGCACTTTGTATTTGCTTGTGATGTTGGCTTGATTATGTCCTCTTCTGAAAGTCGCTTTGGTTATAAAGCGTCTGCCAAATGCAATGTAATGTAATGTAATGTAATGTAATTTACATCTCCCAAAGTTATATACAGTTATATTACATTCACTTTACTCTCATATTCTTTTTTGTTAGGCTTTTCAGAATACAACCATATGTGCCACATTAGTATAGATGTTCACAGTTAGTTGAAATACTTGAAAAAGTAAAGGTGTTCCAAACTGCCTGAAAGCCTCTGAGAGGCCCTAGACTCCAGAGGGTTAATAAAATGAATTGGTGCAAGATAAGAAAAAAAGCCTACAAATCACTAAAACAAAGCAGAATAACATTTAAATCACATTGGAAATGTTTCAAAAGGATGTCTAAAAGGTCTATTGATGTCTATTAATCACAAAATATGTTAACCCTATCGCGCCGGATGCATCATCTATGATGCATCACATTCAAAGCCCTCTCCACGCTGACACAAAAAAAAATCCATCTCAAAAACATCCTGCGTGTCATTTCCAAACGTCCTGCAGTACACGGAAACCGCCACAAGAGAGCAGCGGTCAACAACAAGTTGATCACAGCTCGGCGAAAAATGAGTAGAAGCGGTTTCCCTGACCGACCCTGAGATATCGTCAAATTGCAAAAGGTTTGTGTACAAATTTCCGAAATATAACTCTACATCCTTTAATTTGATCACTTGCTTTGTGCAATTAATCAAGGAAGAGTTTATATTTTTACACCGTGTTGCAGAGAGATCGTGCTAAAACTGATGAAACATATAAGCACCATCCGGCGGTGGCAGGAAGTCAGCCATCAATGCATTTGCTCCATAGGGAAACTTACAAAGCATACCACGACGATCGTTTAACAAAACACACAAGTTGTTTTACTTCAAGACAAAGATATTGCCTTAAGAAACAGGTTTTACTTGCAATTTTGAAAATGTAATGCAAAATGTTGAAATTATGATCTCGTAAAAAATGCATTGAAGTGAATGGAGAAATGGTCCAATTGTAGTAATGGACCCATATATTCAAATTACACATCAAAAATGAATAATGATCTATATTACACTCATAAATAGGTTGTTAAGCATTCGATCAGCTATGTTTTTTACATAGATTTTAAAAAATTACCCAACCAGGCTGTGGGAAATGTAAAATATGGTCCTGCTAAAACAAGGATAGGCTTAAAAACATGGCAGGATCTCACTAAATATTTAAAGATAATCCTCAAATTAAATTGTCTGACAACTTTTTTAAATTAAAAAAAAGTTGTAAATGCATTAAAAGTCATTTTTCAATGGTCATGAAATTGGAATTTTCATTCATTTAAAGCCTGATGCATCACATATGATGCATTAAATATCTCAGTGACCTTAACAAAATTTTGAATTTTTTTTTTACATTTCTTATAAGGGACCAATATTGAAGCAAATTCCAAAAAAATAGAATTTTCTCTCATTGCTTTCATGGTTCAGGTTTCACAGGGTTAATCAGATTTTTAATCAATGTATTTTTACATTTTTTGTGTAGGCGGTCAATTTTGACCGTTAACACCATGAACGTAACCATGTTTCTAACACAACCAGAGGATTAATGGAGCGCAACGTTTCGACCTTCAGGTCTTCATCAGGCAAAGTGTGAACATGGCATTGAGTGGGTCATTTTGTTCTGCTCTGTTCCTCTGCTCTGACTAACCTTGTTTGTGACCTTAATGAAATGGGTTTTTTATATTTTGATCCAATGCAATGCCCGGAGTGGGTGGTTGAAGATTGACATTGAAATTGTTGACTGACATAGCTACCACACCAACAAGAACCAAGAGAGGAAGTACTTGCATGAATAGACAACCGTTTAACAACTAACAGAAACGCCACTGCACAACAGGCTGGTATGTAAGACACCAAAACTCACAACTAGGCCTACAGTTAACGAGCCAACAGTTACTGAACACAGTTACATGCACAAAGTATTCTATGGAAACTTATCTGCCCTCTCATTCTAATGGCATTCTGGTTTCAGACCGAATATTCAATACTGTCACTGTACAGTTTAAAGAGGTTCTTAACTGGAAAGGTTTTGCGACCTTCAATTTTCTATGACCATTCAATTGTGATCCAATTTTTTGTCACACCACTGCGTCGGATAGAAACCCTTTTGCTGTTTGGAATGTTTGCATGTGACGGAGATCTGTTGACCCTATTAGTCCTCAAGTCCATTTATTCTAATATCAAAAATATAATTATACATTTGATAATACACATGATATTCATTTATTCAATACCACATCTTGTCTCAATTTTGGGACTGGCAATAAAAGGGTTAACTAACATTTTACACAACAGTTTTTCGACCCACTTTTGGGGCCTGACCCACCAGCTAAGAAACGCTGGTTTACAGTTGAGGACGATATTATTAGCCCCTTCCTGAAATTAGACATTTCTCTTGATTTCTCAGTGAGAAGGGCCATTATGAACCATTTCTGTAGCCTAGCGCAGCCAGACCCGTACAGCAAAAAGCTGTACCAGGGTCTAGGAGGGCTGGGCGGCAGTGTGGGCGGGATAAACGGTTGCTTCAGCACTCAACGTCACGCAATTGGATGGCAAACAACCAATCCCCACACACTTCTGTGTAACGTCACAGCTGTCTTTCACAACGTACACGCCCCTTTGTAGGTGAAGCGGCAACTTCGAGCCGTCGTAGCAGTGAATGCTTGTGATGACCACAGCCACAAACAAGTTTCCTAATAAATCGTGTTTTCACTTATACAGTTCAAAAATGCATCGTTTTCAACCACATGGCCCTCCTTGATCAATCAGCGAAATGTCGAGCAATTTGGGGCTTGTTAAATGGTTATATTTATGATTGTTGTCAACATGGCATGTTCGGTGTTAGCTAGCTAGCTGTATACCCATAACTAATATATGGCTAGCCGCTAGCTCGGTAGACTAGATGTCATTCCCATCTATTTAGTAAGCGACTTACAGACTTTCAAAGCTCCCAAATGTCTCTTTTTTAATGACATGGATCTTATTAGAATTTGGGGCAGGCATATAATACAAGGCTGGATACCTAGCTCTGTTATTGACGACAGGTTAGCTAGCCACTAGCGAGGGTCTCTTTGTAGGTGAAGCGGCAACTTCCAGCCGTCGTAGCAGTGAATTCGTGTGATGACCACAGCCACAAACAAGTTTCCTAATAAATCGTGTTTTCACTTATACAGTTCAAAAATGCCTCGTTTTCAACCACATAGCCCTCCTTGATCAATCAGCGAAATGCCAAGCAATTTGGGGCTTGTTAAATGGTTATATTTATGATTGTGTTCAGCATGGCATGTGTTAGCTAGCCAGCTGTATACCCATAACTTTCCCTGATTGTCGTTCCCAACGCAGGACGCTCCCCGGTCAGCTCGCTCTCACTAGCCAGACGATCCCACCGCCATATAACTGAGCTAGTTATCTTTTTGATGTTAGTTTTTTGTTTCTAACCCTAGTTTTTTGTTTCTAACCCTAACCTGGATAGCTCTGTGTTGTTGACGACAGGTTAGCTAGCCACTAGCTTGGTAGACTCGGTGTCGTTCCCATCTATTTAGTAAGCTACTCAAAGACTTTAAAAGCTCCCAACTGTCTCGTTTTTAATGGCATGTCGTGTCTTATTAGAAATTGGGGCAGCAATTTCATTCTACACCTACAGTAGTGGTCTGATAATAGCGTGTGACTATCTGGTTGTGTAAAATGCTCAACTTAGCTTACCGAGCTGGTTTAAAACATTGAATGATCAAATGGTAATGTGTCCGATAAGTGTCCGATAAGTTCATGGTGTATTATTACATCAATCCATGTCAGCCACAAAATGTATTATCATCCAGGTTTTTTAAATTAAGTAAACACTTTCGTGCTGTACGTAGCACGGACGGACACCATGCGTCTTCATAGAAAGTTTCCTGTTTACTAGGTAGCCCGGCCCCCCTCGCGATTTGATTGGCCCTGTCATCGGATAACTTTCAGCCTCGCAAAACGACCGGGGTCCGCTAGACTGCCCCCGGGAGCAAATTCAATTTGCGGTCGCTAGGGGCGTCTAGATTTCTAGGCTACCATTTCTGTTATTCTGGAAACAAATACAGTGATGGAGATAATCACAATGAGCTTAAACAAAAAAGAGCGAAAATGGCAAGGACAAAATTATTAGCCCCCTTATCATTAATAGTCAATAGAGTGCCATTTATGAACCAAAACTGACATCAGGCACTTTGATTATTTGTTAATTATGTTGGCACATGCCCTACCAGGGATTTTGGCCAATTTTTTCATTGCAAATAGTTAACCTGGTCCAAATTGCACGGATGTTGAGGATTGACATTAATTTTCAGCACTCCTCAAAGACTATCTAAAGCAAAGCTATCTAAAGGATGTCAAACTCAGGCCCGGGGGCCAAATTTGGCCCGCAGAGCCATTTTATTCGGCCCGCGAGATCATTTCAAATGTGTATTACAGTTGGCCCACATACACCATTAATGTACAGCGTAACACAACTTGAACATGAAATGTGCTGTATCACAGGATGTACTGACACATTTGAAGAGACAAATATGATGGTAAAGAGTGTATGTGAAATGTAACTATTGGTAGGCCTATGAAGTACATGCATGCACAATTTTAGTCCCTTTAAAAAAATAATTGTTGCGTTCGGCCCGCTACTTCGTTCCAGATTTTGATTTTGGCCCTCAGTCAATTTGAGTTTGACACCCCTGATCTAAAGGATTGAGATCTGAACCACAACATGATCATGGTTTTAGTAGCCTTGAAGAACATTTGAACAATTTTGGATGAAAGTTTTTTGTTATTATCTTATTGAAAGATCCAGTGAAGATCTTAGATTCCTCTTTGAGCATATTTTTTTATCATAATCTTCTGTTTTTATGGTGCCGTACACCCAAACAAGGTTTCCTGAGGCTGAGGCTGGCAGAGAATGATGCTTCCACCACCATGTTTAATTGTGGAAACCATGTTATAAAGTTTTAAGGACAATCCCTTTCTTCACCTGACAGAAGCAGAATTCATGCACCAAAGCAGGTGCAATTGAATCTCATCAAATGAAAGCAGAGACTTTCAAAACTCATTTTTGACTTTCCAATGTTCATCTGCAAAGTTCAATAACACTCTGATATGCACCGCCTTTAGTAAAAGGGTTCTTCTGTGATGATGGCCACAAAGCCCAATATGATGACAAGCCCTAACAGCTGTCTTTCTTGAAATAAAAACTCCAGGTGAGGCCAGGTCAATAAAAACCATCTAGACAGGTGTTAAATGCTTCTTTGGTCTAATGAGACTAAGCAGTTTCCACAGTTACACATAGTGGTGGGAGCATCAAGTTTTCAGACTGTTATTCAGCCTCAGACAAAGGGAGTCTGGGTCTGGATCTGGATTGCTGGGTCCTCCAACAACATTGTAACCCAAAGTAAACATTTAAATTAGTTCAGAGGTTCTTCAAGGACACTAAAACCATGATACTGGAATGACCCGCTCAAGGCCCAGTCCTCAATCCCACTGAGAGTCTGTGGCAAATGTCTATGCTCAGCATCCATGTAATTTGTACCAGCTAGAACACTTTGCAGTGAAGAAATGGGCCAAAAGCCCTAGTGGGGCATGTGCCAACCTAGGTAACAACTGATCAAAGTGCCTGTTTCCAGTTTTGGTTCATAAATGGTGTCATATTGACTATTAATGATCAGGGGGCTGATAATTTTGTCCTTGTCATTTTTGCCCTTTTTTGTTTAAACTCATTGTAACGATAGAAAAATGCTAATTCAACTCATTGGACATTATCACCATCAGTGTATTTGTTTCAAGAATAACAGAAACGGTTCATAATGGTCATTCTCACTGAGAAATCAAGAGAAGTGTCTAATTTCAGGAGGGAGGCTAATAATATCGTCCTCAACTCTAAAACACGTTCTGGAATATTCCGTTGACAAGTGTGGAACAGCGCTCTGCAACTGCAATAATCTTGGAATATGGTCAACATTCGGAATGAAAAAAGGTTTACATGACTTGTGCACAAACCGAATACTCCCATCATTCTGTAAAATCGAAATATTCCTCACATGTAACTGTGCTCAATGATGTTGCGCTTGATTGCACTTTGTCGGAGCCAGTGTGCGGAGGCCCTATGCAGAGCACTGCTCAACAAAAGTTCTATTCCATTGTTTTAAATACAACCCTGCACACTAGCGCCGATGTCCTTGAACATTAACTAGCCATTAGAGACGAGTTCTATTTTGTCGGAGCCGCCCATTGACTATCCATTCTCTGCTGTGGTGAAATTGTGTGCGGGGGTCGGAATTGAAAGTGCGCCGCACTGCTGTCGGAACCGATGTGCGGAGGCCCAAAGCAGAATATGACACAGAAGCCACTTGCAGTCCATACGGACCCATAAAAAGTTGACTTTACTTGCATGAATTGAATGGCAGATGGGACATGTGATGATGAATGAGACGCTACTCCAATCAACCCCCCCCCCCCCTTTATTAAATGACTTTCATGCCTGCTTGGGCACAGCAAAATCCACTGTCTGCAGCCATGGCCTGCTCTGTGAACCAATATAGCACATACTCTACAAGAACAGAACATAAACCCTGAGGCACCGGGGCTCAGTGGGCTAATGTGCTGTACCATTACACTGGGACGAGACCCAGGCTCAATTCCAACCTACTGTAAGGTCATTTTCTGATCCTTCCTCGTCTCTCCCTCCCACTTCTTTCCTGTCTCCCCACAAAATGTCCCATCCAATAAAGGCAAAGAAAGCACAAAAAAACATTCAGCACTGTCCATGAGGTTATATGAAGTCTCTGTATATGCCTCAGCTAACATTTACTGTATAACACAGAATGAAACAGCATGTGCTGCTTCATCACACCGGCGTCTCCAGGTTACCTGTCTATGCTTACAGCTGTTCAGAATTGGCTGCTGCTTCTCCATATGAATTTAATCTCTTTTTGTTTGCTGCTGACCATAGGAACTAGCCAAACTGAATTTACTACCTAGAAAAACCAAGGGGCTTTACTTATTCAGTAATTCACTTTATGTATGGTCCAGTTGCCTTGAGCAGAGCAAGCACTCTTAAACAATATACAATTACAAGGGGCATTTGTATGATTGGACGGTAATCCTTCAGTGGTGCGGCAAATGGCTGCCATTTTATTTTTAGGCACGTTCCCCAATATGACTGAGACTTCCCTGCTCATCCATTTTTGATGCATGACAAGCAAAAAGTTGATATCTGCAAACCATTTGCCGACAACCTCTCACAATGGGGGTCTGATTGCAATCGTGGAGGATTCAGACGGATTCAGATCTGTTGAACTGCAGAGCGGTGCAGGATTTTCCACAGACGGCAGATTATGGCTCTGATGAGATGCAGAATGCAACAGTCCTGTGCAGGACTGAACTGGGGCAAAAATACACACTGCCATTTACAACCAAGACCAGTTTACCAGAGGAATTGAGAGAGATAATGAAGAGTGTAACAACTGTTTTAGTGAACTAATATAAACTATTTTGACCGCAACAACCAAAGTACTTCATTTGTAGGCTCTGACTATTTAAGATAGGCATACTGTAGCAGCATGAGGTTTGATACCATTAAGTCAAAATCATCAATGGTCCTCTGGGCAGATGCCCTGTATGCCATATGTCCAATCCAGCCATGGACCTGTGGCGCTGCATGGCAATCTACCTTCACAACGCTTACATGTTCAAAGGTGTGCTACAGATCGAATCGGTCCACAGGGAAAATTACCCTTTGAAGAGCAAGAAAATAGCATTGGAGTGTCTGGCCTTGATTAATCTGCTGCTGTGTGTGTGTGTGTGTGTATGCACACACATGTACAGCATGTCCACGAGAGAGAAAGAAAGAGATTGAGTGTGTGTGTGTGTGTGTGTGTGTGTGTGTGTGTGTGTGTGTGTGTGTGTGTGTGTGTGTGTGTGTGTGTGTGTGTGTGTGTGTGTGTGTGTGTGTGTGTGTGTGTGTGAGCCAGCGTGCGTGTGTGGTATTAATACATCTTACGCAGCATGGAGAAAAAGGCAGCTGCCTCTAGCTGGATTGAGCAGCTCCATAACTGTGACACATATAAGGCAGCCTTTGACATAACATGTATAAAAAACCCCAAAAGACCAAATCATAGGTACTGACTCCACATGTTTCATACTTGACATATGAAGACAATCCCCACAGTGGATTTTTGTCAAGGTGTTGGGTTAACCAGATTGGGATAGCACAGCTTTTTCTTGGGACTGGGAAGATGCTGGGACAAGGACATCCAAGTAGAGAAAGAGGTAAACCAAAGCGGTGTAGGAAGGGGACAGGCCAATGGATTGGGACGGTTGGGGTGTCGGTAAGGTTGAAGTCATTTGGGATTTGGGAACCATAGAAGGGATTTTGGGAGGACTCTAGGAGGGTGGAGGAAGAGACAGGTACCAGTGGATCTGGGACGGTCAGTTGGGGTTGCGGTCAGGTTGGGGGTCATTGCGGGTTTTAGGAAAGGGGTCAGCTCAACTGCCACCCACTGTGACTGACCTGCTCGGAGAGCTGCTTTGTGCGCAGGAAGAAGCCGAGGAGGCATCCAATGACCACGGCCAGCACTGACATGATAAGCAGTCCATTCTGCTTGCACACGCCCTTCACCCGCACCCACACCGCGTCCAGTGCCATCGCCATCACGATTCCCCCGACCAGCTGCAGCACTATGTCACTAATACCCCATAGGTGAACCAAGACCAATATCCAAAGTGGACAAAATACAACAAGATGAAGAAAAAAATGCAGATGAAAAGATGTGCAAGATATCCAAAATGAAAATATATTTAAAAAAAAATAAAAAAAAGATGCAAACGAGAAGGCGACAGGAAAGATCCGACCGGGCGGGTAGTGATGTGATGGCTGTGAAGCACTTTGTTTTTCTCTGATTCAGGGATACCTTTACCCTCTATCCCTCCCTTTCTCTCAGACGTGCTTTTGGTCTCTTTATCTCTCGCGTATCCCCTCCGCTCCCGCACTCTGTCCGCACAGCACTAAGGAGATCATGACACTTTCCAGGCATACTTCCCCCTATGCCCAGCCCACCGCTGCTCACGCCCCAACGGCACTTCCCAACTCTGGCCAGCAGGGGGGACATGTGACAGCTGGCATGAGTGACCCATGGGCCACGCCGGAGCAATCCCACTGAGTGGCCCTGCATTTTACGGGGCTGGACCGCCTGTCCATTGCAAAAGGATTTACAGTATAAGACCCAAAAAAACGTTGTTTAGGGCAGCAGCATACTCCGCTTATAACCTTTCAAAGAAGATGCCATTACACAAAAGCGTGCCAAGAAGCTTGTGGGTTTCTTAGTGTAATCTGAGGGAGTGGCAACAGCAAAAGATAAAAGGGATACGTGAATACCCTAAGCATGGAGACAAAGGGATGACGGTACTTCAGTGAAAGTGGAAATAATCAGATAGAGTTACATTAAGCCTTGAGGTGCAGAGGTAAAAACAGATGGCTTAAGTCTAATTTAATTTGGTTGTGTGTGTGTGTGTGTGTGTGTGTGTGTGTGTGTGTGTGTGTGTGTGTGTGTGTGTGTGTGTGTGTGTGTGTGTGTGTGTGTGTGTGCATGTGTGTGTGTGTACTTGCCAAATTGTTCTTGTGGGCACAAAACCAAATTGTGGGCCCCATAAAATAAATCAAACAGTTATTCTTGGTAATTTTGCTGTTACTGGTAAAACTAAAAATGGCAAACAATTTATTTCACCGACAGCTTAGGGATTGTTTTGGTCTGCATAGAGTTTTGCTTATTTAGTGTTGGAGTAATAGTATGAATAGAAGTGAATGAGTGGGTCCCCACAAGAAGAGAAGTGTGTGTGTATGTGTGCGTATGTGTGTGTGTGTGTGTGTGTGAGAGAGAGAGAGAGCGTGAGAGAGAGAGAGAGAGAGAGAGAGAGAGAGAGAGCGTGAGAGAGAGAGAGAGAGAGAGGGAGAGAGAGAGAGAGAGAGAGAGAGAGAGAGAGAAAGAGAAAAAGAGAGACACACAGAGAGAGAGAGAGAGAGAGAGAGAGAGAGAGAGAGAGAGAAAGAGAGCGTGAGAGAGAGAGAGAGAGAGAGAGAGAGAAAGAGAAAGAGAAAGAGAGAGAGTCACAGAGAGAGAGAGAGAGAGAGAGAGAGAGAGAGAGAGAGAGAGAGAGAGAGAGAGAGAGAGAGAGAGAGAGAGAGAGAGAGAGAGAAAGAGAAAGAGAAAGAGAAAGAGAGAGAGAGAGAGTGGGTGTAATAAGCATCCATTTTTGTTTGGATTCACTTGGTAGAGTAGTTAAGAAACTTTGCTGGCATAAGTCCATTCGCCAGATTGTAATTAACAGCTTCTGCAGATTTGACATCGGGGAAGAACTCTAACCGTTTGAAAAAAGACAAACTTGTTTCATATCTGCATAAAAACAGTAGGCAGCTGTTTACTATGAAAACAAAACGTACACGTTTATCCAGCACTAGCTCTGACCCTGCCACACTGTTTTCCGTTTTGTTTTCTGTTTTCTTCGCATGTGATGCTTTTATATTTAGATTTTTTTTATTGTGCTTTATTTATTGTGTCCTAATTCATTAAATGAGCATAACGGCATTAGAGTGAAATTAAACTAAAAAGGGGCGATATCGGTTGTGATTGAGTCTTGTAAAAATTATGTCAATAGATACTTAGAATGAATGCAATGAATACCAACAGCAGCAAGAGTGAATGACTACCAATATCCAATGAAAGGTTTCACGTCATCACTATACATGCCATGGTCAGATCACTGCTTTTTAATCTAAGGAAATATAGGCTATTTCTCTACACGAGAGAACATTCTGAAAGGACTTCTTTGTTGAAAGCTGTGAATTACATTTGGTGGCATGGCTCTGTTCAATTGATTGGTTCACACCAAACCATGAAATAAAGGAGATGCTATTACAATTGCTATACTATTTAATACAGATTATAACTGGGTGCTGAATCCCACATAATATATTGATGAATGAATGAAGGGAAGGACTGCATTCTTCAGATTTGTCTCTGTTTATTCGCCTACGAACGTTTTGGGCAGAGCCCGTCTTCAGCTTGTAATGGCAATCTGTCTTTTGCTTTCTTCATTCACACCAAACCATGGCCATTTCTAAATGTGAAGGAACCTGGCCTTGCTAGGATCAGTAACGCCCATTCTCCGAGGATTTCACGTCATCGCGATACGCCAAGTACTGTTCCAAAGTGAAGGATGCTTCAAAATCTATCAAGTACCGCACTCTTTATTCATAGAATTTCCAAGGTTGCACTTGCTGCATTCTTGCCCTGGCAAAATAACCAGAATCCTTCATGTTTCTACCATGCAGGGCTTTTTATTACAAGTGTGGTAAAGCCATGCATACTTGAGCACAAAATGTATGGTATGCTGTTTCTGAGATGTAAATAGCTTAAAATAACTCAACACAACTTGGTCATTGTTTGGGCTCATTACGTTTGTGTTGCGTTCCACAGCTACGGACAATTTGTGCACTGTTATGAATTGATATCAACATTTTCATAGTTTTATTGGACTTTTCAAATATCACCACCATCAGTTGAAAAAAGTGTGTAGTGGCCCAAGCGGAACTGCTATAATGTTCAGTTCCACGCTTCCAAGCATGTTCCATTCATAATCGCTTGATATGCTTGTGAGGATGTGAGTCTCATCTTGCGAGTGTGCCACTTCAAGGCTGAGGCACTACCAAGGCAAGCATGTCTAACTTTGAGATTCACCCATGGTCTGGAGACTGCCTACTGAATTTCTTGTGGGGTAGGTGTGGTTTGCCGTTTATTGACTGTTATGAATGTATCATTTGGTGTATACGTAGCATATAGCCAATCTGTTGTATTCAAACCAATAGCAAGCTTCCATTGGTCGAATAATATGCATCACCTTTCCACCCTGCCCGCTTTCTGATTGGCGCCCTATGTCAGGCTAGCACTTCACGATGAGCATAACATGCGGTCTTTCAGATCGGAATGATTGCGCAAAGCAGCGTGGGACTATCACAGGCAATCTGTTCAGAAGAATCCCCTGATTTTCATGAGCACCATTGTCATGAGTCAGGGGAAATCAGCGGTTTTAGGGAACCGCCTGAGTAGGAGCGATAACAGGGAGAGATCATTCCCCAATGAACAGAGCGGTTACATACCGCCATTCAGACATACCGCCATTCCGAAATTGAAATTTTATTGCAGGAACCATTTTTCCAGCTTGCAGGAACTGTTTTTAAAATATCTCAGACCCTACCTTTAAAAGCATTTGGACCGTGACAAAATTATACACTAATCCTGTAATCAGAACGTTGTTCACACACATTGCAACAATGATTAAATGACTCGGAATGGCTCGGATTGGCAATTAAATACTATCGGAATGGCGATATGTCGGAATGGCGGTTGCCCCCTGAACAGAGCAGGCAACATGACAAGAGAACATGCCATGCCATACATGACAAGGTGGAGCAGGAGAGGGAGAGGGTAGCAAAAAAGCAAGCAGCATACGTTAGAGGGGAACAGGGTAGAATTTAAAGGGCATGCTGAAAGTAGATGGTCAAAGATGACCAGCTGAGGGGACACACCTAGACTAATTAGTTAATGTAATTAAGAGGTGAGGGGAAAGCGGCAAGCTTCTTGACTACCATAGCCTGGCCAATACTAATGTGTTGACATTTTATATGGGAGACACAATAATAAGCAGAGCCATGGAAATAAAACTTCCGCCGATCCTATTGACCTCAATATTCCATAATTTTTTTATTTTTTTTTACAAAATGACAGTTCATGGAGCCTTTAACACATACAGATTGCCATTGACATAGTTCCACTATAGTTTCAGGAAGTGAGCGTAGAAAACAGAAAGTGCAGTAAAGGTAAAGCTAAATTACTTCATCTTAGCTTGTTATGTAGTGATTCTGTGTTAGTCTCTAACAAACAGAAAGCCGCTGCCTAGAACTATTTGAATCTATGCGAGTCATGACACCAACTGACTTCCTGCACCCCGGTTGTTACAACTCTGAATTCCAAGCCTCCGGTAATAACCATGAGGATGATCATGGGGGTCTCTCTTGTCACAAGCTGGTTCAAGTGGACCCATTTAAGCCTGATACTGCGTATAATCTGCATTGACCTAGGCGCTGGAGCGACATGGACGCTGCATTCGGGCTCTTTAAATTTGAGGGGTTTTTTTAAATAAAAAATGTGGGTATGTTAGAGCTGAATGATCAAAATTTAATGCAAAATGAGGGTCCTAGTTTTTAAATGCAAATCATTTCATGCTTTTATGTGCATTGGATGCAGACATATTTAGGTTTTTATAGAGGGCACCTTTTCTGAGGGCACCTTTCCCCAAAAAGGGCTTAGTCATTCAGCAGGTGTTTTTTGCTGGTGCCTTAGGCTTAAACGGGTTAAAGGGACACTGTGCAGGAAATGGTAAAAAAAGGTACTGCAACTATGCTGTTCATTGAAACTGGGATGCCTATTGGCAAATTTGATCTTTACGTGGAAGTTTACTAAGTAATAAACACATATTTTCTAGTATGGTCCAAGTACAGTCATTTTTGCAGCTAAAAATGATTATTTTTGGAAATTCAAAATGGGGGACCATGGAGAAGATCCCCCTTTTCATGTATGAAAAGTGTAATTTTTCCAGTCATAATGAATACTTTGATGGTGGTGGTAAGTATTCATGAAAAAGGTAACATTAGTGAATGGGCAGCATGAATTCTGGAAATAAACAACTAAAAATCTCACACAGTGTCCCTTTAAACCCCAACATTTTCCAAAGTCCGGTTGTGGTCTGTGCTAACCTAGTTCTCACGTGATGGTTGTTACCAACCATCTGGAACATTGTCAATCGCTTAGCTCCGGAAAGGCGTGTTCAGAACAGCTCGAACCTGATTGGAGAATTCACGTGACTTTTTTGAATCACGTACTACTTCAACCACTGACTTTTATATACCCCGCCCCGCGATCCCGCTCAGTGATTCTGATTGGACAGGCTGTGAAATTTCTGATTCCGTTCGGGCTCGTCTAAGATGTCCAGACCCTCGTGCGAGCTCACAAAGTTGAGCGGAAATGCACGAAGGGTCTGCGTGAGAGCCAGACTAGGTCTGTGCAGGCCCACCTTCAGTTTCAAAAGTTATTGAACTCCTAGTTCCCTCAGCCTTTCCCACACCAACACTAGAGTCAAAGAAGTCTCTAAGTCTGGCAAGTTCCAAAAAGAAGCCCCATGTTGTTTATAACTAAATTCTTCGACTATGATGACCTTGATGAATGAGAATCTTCACAGCCATTTCAACAGGGAATGAATAGAAATTGGCTCACAAGGCGTTGTATCGGTTACAGCAATTCATGAGAGACACAACAATTTCTTGCTTTGATAGATGGAATTCCCAGCTCGGCTTTTAAAGAAGATTCCAATCTGCAAGCACTCACACATGCACACGCACGCGCCCACCAAGCCCTTCCGCAAGTGTTATTAGCAGTGTGTGTGCTCTGGCCATGTGAAACAATAATCAAACCCTGCACAAAAGATTCTGACGTTTTCATTCAAAGGAAGGAATTTAATTGAACACGCAGCAACAATCATTTAGATGATGCTGTTTGCTTGGTGACATTTTGCAAACTCACTGTTGGCAAATATCAGAAAAGCAATTTGCTACGTTTATTTACACACGGCGAATGGGCACAAATTGCATACCGCATCATTTTGTCTGTAATATACATACACGCTGTACCACCACGTATTTGATGTGTGTTCAGTTTAAATTGTTCACGCAAGGCAGAACTGGTGAAATGATAAACAAAGCCCATGCGGAGAGAGAGGCAGAGGATTAAAGCATAACACAGATGGTTGCACATGGGGAAGAATGTACAGAGCACAGACACCACATCAGCCATGACTAGTCCCACTGGACACGTGACATGATGGGCATTTCCGCTTTAATTTCCCACTTTCTATTTGCCTCAGTTGCTCTGCCTCTAGATGAATATAGTACTACTCTGAATGAATGTACTCGGCAAATGCACATTATTTTTCGCACTCACTACATGCTTTTAGAGATATGATTTTAACATTGCCTAGTTTTCAAGAGAAGTTGAGGGCGGGGAGAGGGAGTGATGAAGCAGTTATTAATTTCAACTAATATTGATAAATGAATAAAGTGCATTGAATAGGACTGGTAAAAGATAAAAAGACAGCATTCAAAATAATGCAAAAATACAAAGTTGCTTGTGACATGAAACTGTGAGAAACAATGAATGGACTATTATAAATAAATTCACCTCTTCAACATTTTACTGATTGGTTCTATTGAGTATACCAATATAATGAGAAATAATTAAAAAACTAGATTCTTGCCTCAATACCTTAAACAGCTACTGATTGGTTGTAGGTTTGGGATTGAAAGTGATCAACAGTCAAACAGCTCAATACAACATGTAGTATTGGACAATACTATGCAGAATCGGCAACCAAGGTAGCCTACATTTGAATAGTACATGACCAGCATCCTCTACACCAGTGATTTAAATGCCCACTGTTGAGTATCGCTGCATGCAACTTACTGCATTCATCCACACAAACAGTATCCTCTTACATACAGCATCCTCTTGTCATAGTCTCTTTGGCACTGATGGATCTAACATTAACAAAAGATCTCCGCCACTTTAATGCTGATCCTCTCTCTCTCACACACATACAGACTGGTTGTGCTGAGTCTAATGAGTGTTGGGTCTGCATGCATGTTTTTACCTCCTTCATAAACACAATGAGGCTCTTTAATCTGCTACTGACCCCAAAACTGGCGACGATTCAGGTCGCGTTGTCCCTCTCAGGCCTCGCCCCCGTCTATACATCCTATTCTGATTCATGCCTGGACAGGTACATGCTATTTTCAATTCTTGCCGGCTGATAGGTTTTGTGTGTCACCATGCCCTCACGTATGGTCTCTCTTCCTATTTGTACAACTTTTATTTTCTGCAGCTTGAACAGTGAGTGGTGTTTGTCTGCTTCCAACCATGGATTAGTACCGGCCCAGCTGAGCCACACAATATTCCTCTTTTAAAGAAGGGGGTGGACGGTGGACGGAGGGAGAGGGTATTTGAAAAATAGATTTAAAGGAGAGTTCTTTTAAACCTCTTTTTAATGTTATTTCCGAAAGGTCAGTTGGGGAGCGGGTTTAGGCTTTCACTAGTCATGTGCTGAGTATTCACCACGCAGTGCAAATTAACCTTTCTGCTGGAGGAAAAATCTTTATTATCAGTCAACAAACAAATGACTGAGGAAATGAAATGAACAAACGAGTAAATAAACAAATGCTTTTGTTCTGCTTTCGTTCTACAGTAGAGGAGAGCTGTGTGCCTGCGTGTTTACGTGCCCCAGCGCTGTCACACGGCCAAACAGTACCGGTATTTTATTTCGCCATAATCCCATGAGCTGGGAGGAGGCCTGTCATGCACTGTGTGTCTAGCACAGTGATTCCCAATGACGTGGAGGTACTGCATGAAGGTCAAGGAAAGAGGGGACTGTATGCATGAAACGCTGAATATCTACTTTCGTTTAACAGAGCAATTGCAAAAATTCTTAGGAACAGTATTTATGGATAACCATTGGCGGCATTATCTCCATTAATAATATACAGTGAAGGGATAAAAAAAATGTTAGCATTTGTTATACGGGAGGTGGGGGGTCGCGAAAATATTCCAAAGTCCAAAAGGCGGTTCCAGCGTGAAAGATTGGGAACCACTGCACTGTACTGCACTGCACGATCTGCTGCTACTGCTAGGGAGACCTGACAGGGACAGGGATGAGGAGGAGGACAAGGACGAGGAGGAAGAAGAGGACGAGGACATGCAGAGGGATCTTAGCGCTAATCTCACGCCGCCCATTCATGAATGAACAGAGAGCTTGTCTGTACTGTAAGCTCGGCATACTGAGCTCTCTGTCTCTCTCTCTCTGTCTATCTCTCTTGTGTGTGTGACACGCATATGTTGTTCTACCCCCACCCTCTTGCGAGTGTGTGGCATGTCTGTGTGTGTGTGTGCATGCATGTATGCTGGAATGTTTCTCTTCATAGGGTATGTGGCACGATGCAGTCTGACTGCACTGTGTGTGTGTGTGTGTGTGTGTGTGTGTGTGTGTGTGTGTGTGTGTGTGTGTGCATGTGCATGTGCGCATGCATGTAGGAATGTTTCTCCTTCTCCATAGGGTATGCGCTTGCTTTGCACATGCAATTGTGCATGTACAGTATATTCATCTCAATATCTATCTGCAACTGCATGCTTGTTCATGTTCATTATGCATTACTGAAAAACAAGTGGCTTCACCTGTATGCATGTACAAGTGCATGTGTGTGTACATGTCTTCTTGCCTGTGCATGGGCATGTGCATGCATGTTTGCTTGCTGCAGCAAGCAGAGTCAATGTTTGTATGTGCAGGCCTGTCATGTGTGACATCACATGCTTCCCCAGACTCCATGCACTGTAATCCCTCTCTTTTGCCAATATTTCTCCTCAATCTGGTCTCATCAGGCTGGGATTATCTGAGATTAGGCAACCTCCTATAGGCTGGCATGCAGTCATTCATTAACAATGTTGATGTCCTCTTAACAATGGGCAAAGGGTGTTAAATATGAGTCCACAAACCATTTTGGTCATACTTTAATATAATACGGAAACCCCACATGCACTATTAAGATTTTTATTTAATTATTACTGTATTTTCCATTTCTTCAATCTGAAACGGAAGTACAGTGTACAACCCCATCACATTACTGTCAAGGGCAAAGATAAATTTGAATCCCATGCTACCTCTTTTCTGTCTGTCTAACCTTGCAGACTGAGGCAGAGAGAGGAAGAGAATTGAGATGGGGGAGGGGGAGGGTAGTTCCTTTCAGTCATACCATTATCTGATATGCTGGGGAATACTGTAAAAGATGAATACGGGTTGGTCTGTAACTGAAGGCGTGTGGCTGATACATGTACAATACAGTCCAACTGTCTGTGTACATAAATCCAAAAGCTTTATGGTTTGGGCTATTATTTCTTGGGATTGACTACAGATTATTAATCTTTCCACAAATGGACAATGAGCGAGGTCAACTTTAGCTGTTTGAAAACCCTTTTCCTTAAAGCGATACCATACCATTTCTGGAAATAAGGTCATTTTATACCTCCCCTTGAGTTAAATCATTGAGATGTACCTTCCTCCTGTTTTCTGAGTCTGGCAGGGCCAAATTCTGTACCTTCAAGCTAGCAATAGTCGTTGGGCCCCATACGGTACAATTCAATAATTGTGCTATATTGGAACTACGTAGAAGCAGCATCAGAAGAGAGAGGGGATGACTGCAAGGACAGGAGAAAAAAATAAACTGAATCCTTTAACTAACTCCAGAAGAGGTGTAAAATGAGTTTATTTCTAGAAATGCTACGGTATCGCTTTTAAACAGACAACGACTTACAGCACAGTACCGTAGACTTCAGTTCATTTTAGGAAATAAAATGAAATGAATAGAACTAAATTAAGTACATTTGTGCAATGGACCCCTGCCGCCACGAACCTGTACAAAAAAAGACTCTACCAAATTGAATTGAATAGAATAATCGGGACTTAGCATGCCACTGCACTTTCACCTAAATAACCCTGTCAAAATCCAATTCGCTGCAATTGCCATTTCCATTTCCTTAACACCTTGTCAAAAGGCCCGAAATTAATACAATAATCTCCTACAGTTCCGGCAGCACTGTACAGCAGGTGCTCTTTCATCTAAGGGCGTGAGTCTCCTGGGATTCATCATATGTTTATTGATCCGCCGCATAGTGAGTGTGGATAAGAGGGCCGCAGGGCTGGAGTGGAGCGATTCACTCAAGCCAAAGCTCAAACTGTGAAAGGGGAAGTCCAGGGATATAAAGCATCAAGCTAGTCACTATTAGACGCAGTACTACAGTATAAGCCACCCTGGCCAGATAAGCTGGAGCTTCAGTGCACTGCACGGATGCATCCGGTGTGTGCTCTGTATCAAATCCCAGAAGAGTGATGGGTGATGGCGTATCGTATGTGTGCACGCATGCATAGACAGCTTACAAATGTCATGTCTCAAATTGGAAACCTTTATGCCCCTGTCAAATTTACTGAAGCACTTTAAGCTGCACATTTTATTTAGTGTGTTTAATTATTACCTGAACCTCTGCAGGGGGTTGGGTCCGGTATTGCAATGGCCCTGTCTGTCTGTCTAGATGTCTGTGTCCACCAGTCTACAGAGGGCGCCACACACACGCGCACACGTACACACACGCACACCATCACATGCATCTAAATTTGGCCACATGTCATCTATGATTGCTGTTGATAATGTTGCTGCTGTTATTATTATCATCAAAATTATTGTCATTGCCTCAAAGATTCCTGCCAGAAGGTTGTTTGTGGAGTGTAAATTACTGTGGGTAGCACTCTGCCCTTCATCACTGAAGTGGCCTGGCTCAAACATGGTGTGATTGACAATGCAGACTTTGATTAACAGAAGATGTATAGTGTAATGATAGAGAAGACACCAGAGTGAATTCCTACATTACGTCAACCCTCGCTGTCAGAGAGCCTGAGGCATGGATGTGTGCCGCCAACCAGCAATTTATGTTTTGCTTATACAACAACATCCTATGGGGCAATTCAAAATGCACTCTACACATTACTACCGTGGCCTTGCTCAAAGCATATTACCCATAACTATATGTATACCCTATATGCTCTGGTTTGCACTGTCAACACTGTGCACTGTGCACTGTGTGTGTGTGTGTGTGTGTGTGTGTGTGTGTGTGTGTGTGTGTGTGTGTGTGTGTGTGTGTGTGTGTGTGTGTGTGTGTGTGTGTGTGTGTGTGTGTGTGTGTGTAAGTAAGTAAGTATGCCCTTTATTATCCCACAATGGGGAAATTCATTTGTTGCAGCAGTAACATACATACAGATGTGCAAAAAGCAAACGGCACACATACAGACACGGGACCAGGAGGATTAAAAAGTATATAAAATAGATACAAATAGAGACGTTATAGAAAAAGGAGATATTTCTGTTAAAAACAAGTACATTAGTAAAAAGTGCATTGGTAAAAAGTGCATTAGCAGCATCATAAAAGGAGGAGGGGGGCTAGAAAATAATAAATAGGTTAAAAGGTTAAAAGTTAAAAAAGAGGGAGTCACAGCAGCTTAGCATCGTCATCATTAGTCATCAGTCATAATCATCAACACCATCCCTACCACCACCACCACCATCATCATCATAGCTACCTCAGGGACTTGGTGTTGTTATATAGTCTCACTGCAGAGGGAAGAAAGGCCCTGCGGTACCTCTCTGTTCTGCACTTTGGGTGGAGAAGTCTGGAGAAGGTTGTGTGTGTGTGTGTGTGCGTGCGTGTGTGTGTGTGTGTGTGTGTGTGTGTGTGTGTGTGTGTGTGTGTGTGTGTGTGTGTGTGTGTGTGTGTGCGTGTGCGTGTGTGTGTGTGTGGTGCGTGTGTGTGTGCATGCTAGCGTACGTGCATGCAAGTGTGTGTGGGTGTGGGTGTATGTATGTGTATGTGCATCTCTATGTAGGCCCTATGGTGGAATGTTTCTCTGTCTTGACAACAAGATTGTATGTGTGATTGCTTTGCATGATCCATTACAGTATGCATGAGCATGTATCTCAAGCCTTTATCTATCTACAATTGCACGTTTGTGTACAGTATGTTCATTATGCGTTAGTCAGTGGCAGAGCGGGGGGGGGGGGGGGGGGGGCAAAGGGGCCAGGAACCTCGGGCCTCACCACTTGGGGGGGGGGCTACCATTAGCTATCGATCGCCAAACATCTAGCAGGGGCCCTTCTACAATATTTTGTGGGTCCAACGCCATTAACGTGCAACGTGCATTTCTATGCTGAACAGCAAAGTCAGTATTTATCAACTATTATGCTTAATGACCAGACGTTATTTATAGCCCATTACGACACATCTGACACATCTCCTGCCCCCACTGATGTGGAGACTTAAGAATTGGTTAAGAGAAACATCTCACTTCATTCTACGAGCTTTGCCTCTCTGGTCACAGCTGGAGGCTGGGTTGACGATGGATGGAATTACTTGTTAAGTCATGAGCCACATATAAATATATATTTTCCTGAGCAAGAATAAATTCAAGACAATTAAGCTTTAGGCAGCTTAGCCTACCAAGTTGTGGCATTTATGATTGTTCATATGCAGATAATGCGCTGTCCTGTGGAAGTAATGCCACCACAAGACTACTGCCCCCTGGTGGCTGGATTCAGTACTATGTAACGCCTGACACCACCCACTCCCATGCACTATGCTGTCAAAGTAACCTTTTGTCTAGCTACCTGTACAAACCTCTTCTCTTGCGGCTTCTCTTTCTACAAGCTGCTGTAGGCATATATATACTCAATACAATACTCTATACATAATATACTCACATTTTTCTTCCTGAGAAGCCATACTACACTGCAATGCCCTCTAGGTGTCAGATCACTGCCCTCGGTGTCAGATTTAATGCCTCCATATTCCACTAATGTAATCCTCCATTCTTAACACCCCACAGGTCTGATTTTAAACAGAAAAAACACTGAGCTATTGCTATTTCTGCAGGCCAAAATGTTATTATATTATTATGCAAATATTACTTACAGGACTTGCTGGATACTATGTGCTGTGTTATCATGAAAGTGTACCGTGGTGTGGTCTTCCCGGCCAATTTTGGATCAGCGGGTGTTAAGCACTGATGTCCCATTCATCTCTACTCCATTCTACTGTTCAATCACATAGCAGCATAGCACATAGCATACTGATAAGTAGAACAGCAGAGACACATGAAAGCTTAAAATGGCTCTATCAATTCTGAAGACAGATGTGTACCACAGATCATATTTTAAGCCACGGCACAAGCACATTTGAGTAGTTCTCAACTGTTTAATATAAATTAACAATTTTTCTCCCCTGCTAGCATCTTTCTGAAAATGCACACTGCGGTTCAAAAGCATGTGTGTAATATAATCTTGAGAAGGTCAAAACTTTGTGATCTGGGTCAGCACACCAGATTTTACAAGTGTGGTGTACAGGCCACAGACAGCCAGAGTGGTCTTCGGAGAGGGTGTTTACTTCCTCACGAATGACTCCTTTCAGCACCGGTTGGCTTGTTAAGGTTATTAACTTACTTCAAAACGTTACTTAGTGCACCACTCAAGACTCTTATTCCCCCCATTTCCCATCAAAAATGCTCTTGCTCAGTGGCGGAACAATTACACACAGGCAGGGCCGGATTAACGCACAGGCTAGATATGTTTGGCCAAAAGTGGAAAAAAATCAGAATTACTGTATGACAAGATGCCAGATTGAAAAATGCATGTGTTGTGTTGAGTACAGTTGGTAGGCATGTTATCTTTAATTACTAACTCGTTATCATGACACATACATCAACCTGTAGCCTAAGGGCCACAGGGCATGTTAATCCGGCCCTGCACACAGGGTCCCCGGGCAAAACATCAAAAGCTCCCCCCCCATACAGCCTGCCAAGGGCCAACACCAGCAACATGGGAGGGCTCTAGACCCATGGACAAATGCCCTGCCTGACACCCATAGCTACGCCCCTGCTGTGGCTGTGTCCTGAGGGTTCTGCTCCCTTCATCTCTGCCTTGGCTTCCGGCGAGTGGATCTGACACATCTAGATTTGGCACAGGCCCAGAGGCTAGCCCTAGCCACTGCCAGCTGCCAGAGGACTTGCTAATTTCAGGCCCTATTGGGAGAGCTGCATTTCAGATCTTAATCAGCAGGGTGCTCTCTGGCCTGGGCTTGTGGGAGGCCTGCCAGTTACGGATGTGTGGTTAAGATGCTTGTGTATGGAGGTTGCTAGAGAATATCAGAGAATATCAGTGCCAAGATGAATTTCAGAAAATGTCCTTGATACGATGTGTATTTAATATATAATAATCAAAGGAGCAGGTCTTCTAAAGTTTCAGTTTCAAATAGAGTATTGACATTGGTTATACATGTTCCAAATAGTCACTGCAACTGGGATTTTTTCATGGGTGTGCTCTGAATTATGGTAGAACCTGTCATGTTTTATAGGCCTACATTAATGCCTTAATGTTTTCCTCATTGATTTTGCATATATTAAACCATGCTCATTTCCACATACAGTAGGTTCAAAAGGTAGCAGCTAATTAGTTTCATACACACATTTATTTATATTGCCTGCAGCACCATGGCAGACTACTTGGGGCAGACAAGTATCTCAGTCAGTCAACAGGTAGATGAGCAACACCTTGGTGAGACTGAAGTCTGGGAAAGCAATTGACATTGTGCTGGAAATGGATTTGGCCGCTAGCTAAGAGAGTTCAGTATCATGCTCCAAAAGTTGTAGCAACGAACAATGGTACGCCAACGGTACGACTTATCAGAGGTTGCCTTATACTGTACGTCTATCAAATGCTACCGGACAGGCCAACAACAAACCAATCAGACCACTCATTTCAACAACACATCCATTGACTGAAACCGAACACAACCTGTTTGAGCCAGACTGACATTATCACAATTTTTGTGCGGTGTCACAGGAAGTATGAGCAGGTCTAGATTTCCCCTGTGTCCTGACTTGATTTTCCAGCCTGCTTGACTCAATATGCTCCTCTAATCATCTCCTAATATAACTGGCAGACTTGTTGACTCCTCAATCCTCTCCCTCCCTCCCAAAAGCAGGTGTGTAGAGAGAGTCTTGAGGTGCTTGATGCAAGATGGTGCTACACACACTAGTGTTGGGCATCAAGAGTGTCGTGATGCTGTGTCATTGAATGGTGCTGTGGTCTTAAAACCCTGTATTAGGAGTGCAATGAGACATTGCTCAATGTTTCCCTGCAGAGGATTCCAATGAGCTCTAGCAAGCATTTTTGTCAGTTAAATATAAAGGCATTAGAAGGGGATTTGGAAGTTATTATTGTCAGCAAATTCATCTATGGGCGGCTGCAATTTGCTCATCTCTGCTCATGCATATTTTAAATTGCCAGGGATTTCAGGGAAATCTCTCATTTGGTTCACAGCCTAAAGTTGAAATGGGGCATGGCAGCCTGTGTTGGCTCTATCCATACTGCTAGATCCTCTTGTTATCTGACTTACAGTATAGTACTAAATAAACATCAAATGTGCAATTATATCTGGATTCAAGCACACTATTGGGGATTTTATGGTGAAGAAGTGAACACAAAGGACGACACACAAGTAAGATCCTATGACAAAGTGTGTTCGGTGAAAAGTAATCTTTGATTATAGCAGTGTAAGTAACATTTATCCACTGCACACCCTAGAGGAAAAGAGGACACTTCACCGCTAATGATAATGTGAACTGCTGAAAAAAAATTCTATTAAAGAGCCCTCTTTCTTGCTCTTGACATGATTTCAGCGGCTGATTGCTAGGTGCCTGTTTTATCATGTTTTTCTTTTCTAGTATGTTATTCCAAGAATTTATGCTGCTGATTTACAAATGTCTTTTTTTTTCAGGAAGACTTAGCACCACCATCACATTTTAGGTGTTCATTATGACTGGGAAAAATTACACTTTTTTTTACATAAAAAGGTGGATCTTCTCCATGTCCACCAATGTTTCCCATACATTGAGGAAACTATGGCGGCCCGCCATAGTTTAAATTTGGCCGCCATAGTTTACGAAAATGTAAATATATATATATATATATATATTTTTTTTTAAACGATTTCCGTTTTTTTTTAAACGATTTGAATTACGATTTCCTTCGCATTTTCCTCCTGGAGTACATGCTATAGAGAAAACCACAAGTGCTTGAAAGACAGGGATCAAAAGCCTAGTCAAGTTGTTGTAGTTAACTTGGGTTTGGGAGCAATATAAAAAACCTTCAGAGAAGGGACAGCTGGGATGAGTTTACTACAGGGGTGATAGTGAAAAAAAATCCTGAGCCTGAACTTTTTTCGGAGGGTGGGGACACGACGACGACAACATAGGCCCTACTGCATATGTGACATAATGTAGCTAGGCCTAATTTTGACCCATTATTCAAAAATTTAATAGTCTCATTTTTGAGTTTTTCATTTTTTCCTTGTGCCTATGTGTTATTCACGAAAAGACAGATCATTCCCATCTTAGTAGGCTAGCACTTAAGATTGACTGATAGAAACTGGCCATGTTCGATTCTAGTTGTAAAAACGAATACCAATGTATGCAGTTAGAAGTGCATTCTAGGCTTGTGATGTTGCAGCATAGTTATTGAGGTGGGTATTGAACCACAATGCAACATTGAAACACCAGAATGCATTTCTGACAGAATGGTGCATATTTTACCACATTTAATTAACCTAAAGCTGCATATGTAGCAGCCATACCAAGACAGTTCAGTAGGGGGCAATACTACGCCAAGTACTACGTAGTTACGCACAGTAACTACTCTCTGTCTAAAATAAAAGAGGTGATGTGTGCTGATTCGTTTCATGTTCATTGGGACATTGTTCATATAGACCTAACTTGTCTACTTGCTGACATATGTTTAGATACTCATGGCCCCATGGGCTACCCATCAACCACTGCCTTCCCGTTGTAGGGAAACGCCCTTTAATTAGGCCTAGAACTACATTAAATATTTAGGGCACACGCGCATAATTAGGGCTACATGTAGGCCCACGTTCCCATTGCTAATTTCCGACTCCACAGATGACAGAACAGGCTATTATGGACAAGGCAGTGACTATGCGACTTTCACATTGGCTTGTCGTCAATTAAAATAGCCTACATGAAAATCACTCGCGTGCGCGCACACACACATTGTAGGCTATGAGTTGCAAAGATAACAACAGAAAACAACATAAATAAAGACAGGACCGAATTCAACTACGCTTCATGAAAATAGCCCCGGGGCATGACAATAATAAGATGAACATTCACTGCATGTGCACGGTGGCCACAAGAAATCCAGACATGAAGTAGGCTAACTGAAGTTCATGAAGGGAGTTGTGATATTGATGATGGCTCCCTGCATGACTCGGGCTAAAGTATCCCGTTTTTTGTAATACCAGTGAGACCGTGCAGGCAAGATAACCTGTGCATCGTGCGTGGAATAATTCGATTCGATTACGCAGACGGGCTAGAGATGGAGCGCGTGCAATGGAAAGGCTGTGTGAACCTGTGCGAGGAGGCTGTTCGAGTTTTTTTTTCCCACACAGCGCGACTGATTATAGAGAGCGCGCTAGTTGGTTTAGTCAACAAAACTTTTATGAACATCTCCCTGAAATCAGTTTTTGACACGTGGTTTGTCTAGGAATGGCGCAAAACACCATCCCTCAATCAACAGACCAACATCCAAGAACCCAGCTCACGCTTCAAGGGGTGAAGCAGGGATGCCCAAATCATTCTTAAGTGGTAAATTGTAAACCTTGATGCATCCGCTATGAACAGACTGGTCGATTCAATCCATTCCAAAGCAGTCACACAGTTGCAGGTTAAGCCATGTCTCAAATGTGAAACATAGCGGTCCAATTTCAAGCATTCCACAGTCATTTGGACGTGCTGCGAATGGTAGCCGCTATTCCAATGCAGACATTTAACGCACCACATCAAGAAAAAAAAAGTATCATGACGGGCATAGCCTAGCCTACCGTCTTGAGCATACTACTTTTCATCAAAGTTTGTCAACATTGCGCAGTCATTTAGCGCACATGAATGTAGGAAAAAAGCCGAATCTATTTCAAACATATATTCTCTCAGTGATTTCCAAGCATGAGGCTAGCAATACTAGCCAGCGCAAGCCAAAATCATATGGCCCACGCCACAATGCCACAGCGAGTAAATTAATAACCAAATCGCCTTACCTTCAAACGTTGTCTTGATCACATAACTTCACAAGTATTCCACTTAGGCTACATCCACACGGTTTAACACACCCAAATCACAAAGCAAGCTATAGTGAAATGTCTAAGAAGGGTAACCAGTAGAGTCTATAGGCTCTTATCTGTGCACCACCGGACACTTTGCAGTTCCCTTCACCAGAACTACCGGTCGATCTAGGCGCTGCTTGCGAGTGACTCGAGACATAAAAAATGTTACATTTTACAGCTAGGTGTCAGGATAGATACAATGTTATGGGCTGCTGCTCATTTGGGTTCCTTTCGCGTGTCTTACCACAGGCTGTTGCGCGCTCATTATTTTCACCGTACATTAATGAAGGCACACAAGATAGTTTATTAATTATTTTATTAATATGGGGGAAAAAAAATATTTCCTACAGCCACGCTACGCCGGATTTCCGGCGCGGCGCCGGACTGCTATCACCCCTGTTACTAACACTCCCTAGGCTTTGTTTTACAGTTGTAATGAGTTAGGTGACAGGCCTTCATTGACACAGCAGAGGAGACATCGGGCTGCATATAGAAATTAATGTGTAATGAATGTGAATATAGACATAAATGTGTAATATGTTGTTCAGCCCTTTTAATGAGAGGAATTTGGAAAAACGGGCCCTGTGACCAGCACCCCTCATGTAGAATGTGTGGGGGGAAAGGCATAGCCTACCCTCTAAGACCCTTTTTGTCTATGCGTTAACAATTTCACAGTGCTCTTAAATTCTTATCTCTGCTCCTATTTTGTTTTATTATTGTTTTCATTACATAGACCCCTGCATGAGGGACGCATGAAACTGTGTTGTAAACAGAAATGATTCACTGTACTGCATTTTTTGACAATGACAATGTACTACTATTATACATGTCATGGGGTAAAATCTTATGTAGCCTTATTTCTCAAAATATAAATGGCTGAAATGTAGGCCCAGGCCTATAGTTTCTCCATGCGCCAATGTCATACTGTAATCATTGTTTTGCCGTTTTGCGTGAACCCCCCCGCCAAAAAAGGCCCGCGTGAGCAGACCCCCCCCCCCTGAAAAAAACCCCCTGCTGCCCCCATAGTTTCCAAAATTTCTGTGGGAAACACTGTCCACCATTTTGAATTTCCAGTAATAGACATTTTAACTTCAAAACTTTATGTACTTTGGTCATACTAGTAAATATTAGTTTATTACTTAGTAAATATTCAAATCAAATTTAGGAATAGGCAGCACAGTTTCATAGAGCAGCATAGTTGCAATACCTTCTCTGGGCACCATCTCACATACTGTACGTCAAGCCATATAGTCTTCAGAATCTGGTCGCCCTTATGATGAAGGCATGCTATTTGGCATTCTGGTAGACTGCAGTTTGCGCTCATCTTTTGGTAACATTTTAAGTTGTATCCTAGTAAGGAATATTGTGGTAAGATCATGATAAAATCTGGGTGCCTTCCAGACCAAAATAGAAAAGTGAAATAGAGAAAATCAGCAACATCAGTAATCTCCCATAGTTCATCTAAAGGATAAATATAATCTAGTAGCCTTGGAATGAAAACATCTACTCGGACTGGATGTTTATTGCAGAAAGAAGCACAAAATACAAACACTACAGTAAAGTGCTGCGATCTCAACTTTTCCATTTGTCATGACAGAAATATGAAGGTCACCATACCCTTACCCCCTAATGGCCCCATGCCATGTGTCCATAGCTGTGATGCCGCTTCAGAGGCCTGTTGAAGGCCATCTCAATGTAGACTAATTTCAGACGCAATTAAGGCCACTGAGAGCCTGCAGCCTGGCAATTGGATCAGGATAGAGAGCGTTTGTTTGTAGCTTTTGCAGAAACATTTTGGGAGCACTAGGTGCCTTTGCTGAGTGACCTGGGAGACAGAAAATGGCAGACGGAGAATTGTCCATAAGTGCCGTGCACCCAAACCCCATTACCGCCTCCGAGTCTGGAGTCTATGGTAAACAGGCATGGAGGAGCCTGTAAGCTTTCCTCAGTATGATGTTGCAGAGTATGGAACATAAGATATACTTGGTTTTTGTTTCATTCTTCAAAGTTCTGAAGTGTTTATTTAGATTCATGGTGAGGTTGCGGGCATGATTGCTACACGGTTGTACTACTACTTTTAAAATTATAATATGACCCTTCATGGTCATTTTTGACATACTCTCATCACTAACTGGATAAATTGTGTTTTCAGTGTGCTTCTGTCCTCGCGTCTGTGTCTGGGTGGGCTGGGCGCTGGGCCCCCCTCCAAAGGGTATTTTTTGTGGGGCCCTAGGCAATTGCCTAGCCTAGTTCATCTTATCTTTATCTCAGTGCAAAAGAAATCAGCAGGTCATCATTTCCGTGCCCCAACACTGTGGAATGGCCTCCCACGTGTGATTAGGGATGCTGGCTCTGTCGACATTTTTAAGGCCAGGCTGAAAACATTTATATTTTTTAATTATTTTAGTTAGCCAATTGTGTTTTTAATCACTTTTGATTTTTGACTCTGATGATTTATTTTCTATTTATGTAATTTTTGTTTACTATTATATTATCTTTTATTCAATATTTTATGTAATTATGCATTTGTAAAGTGTTCTGGGATCATACTATGATGATACCACACTATAATAAATTGGAATTGAATTGAATTGAATTGAAAACGGACCTCAAAAGACCTGAAGACAGCTACACACAATTGCACACATGTATCCTACATGCTTTTCAATTTTCACAACAGACTACCTGGGGTCTGAAACTTTTTTATGAGACGCCTACAGACAGTTTGTATTCCTTTACTTCTGCAACACATCACTTTGAAGTCTTTTGGGGGAATTGGCTGAATCATTGGATGGTTTCTTTCTAGGTCTTTCCACTGGTGACCCTATACTTACAAATGTAATGGGAACTCACTGCACCACTTCAGATAGTAGGGGGCACGGATTGGGAGACAGGCAAAAGGGACTTCCTCTGATTGCAACTGACACAAGGTGGCAAGTACATGCTTCCACATGAAGACGGATCACTCCTAAGAACCAAGGGTTCTCACTCACAAAGTGGTCTCATCTAGCATGTGCTGAGGAGAGGAAAGGAGAGGAGAGGAGAGGCTGAAAGATGGATGTTCCACTAAAACATAACAAGAGGATATACTGAATACAAAATATCACTTTGCCATGGGGCATGTAGACGAGAGACAACATTAATCATCTCTTGAAGAGGTCATTAGCTCTCTGTGCTGTTAAAAAAAGTAAAGAAGAGTTACAGAATAACTTGAATAACAATGTTTATTTGAGATCTGTCAGCATCCCAACTTGGCTAATTATACCCTGTGCAGCATCCTTGTGTTGCACTTCATCCCCTCTTCCACTGTCTGCTACGTGTGACATTTCTCTTGTGTGCAGAATTGACTAACTGTCTTTGTAAAAATGTTCAATTAAAACTTCTGTGCTTGTTAGTTTGACTTATTTATTGTCTTGGTGTGATGGTAGATGGTTTGCACATTTCATCAAGGCAGTTCTTAAAGTGCTTGCGGAAGGTTTACCGGTAGTTGTTTGTGCAGAGTTAAGTTCATTTAGCTGTTTGCACAGAGTCAAGTTCATTTGAGGTTGCATTTTTCATGTTTTTATGTGGTTGCAACATTTCTGTTACTGAGATCGGTCTATAAAGGCTCACTACAAGCTCTTGATTTGATTTCTGTGGATAATCGCAGGCATCTCTGCTCATTAACTGACTGGTGGAACGATGTGCTGTATTTAGCTACAAAGGTGGTCCCTTTGACTTACAGTTGAGCTAAGAGCCACCAACATAAATAATCATAACTGACATGGGTAACATTCATTATTGTTTGATGTGCTTTAAACAAAACAAACTCATACACTACAGACAATATAGGAAGAACGCACACATCGCAAATGTTATTTCAGGTAAATCAATCTAGCTATTTCAAGTGAGGTGTCATAGGAAGGTGCAATATGGGTGAGCAGAAATCCTTTTGCCTCTAATGAGGGATCAAAATGGTAAAAATAGCTGCTCCTCAATACCTCGATCCCCGGCTTAATGGCACGTTGCACTTGCCCACTCAACCATGTTCCCTCTTATCTATTCTTGATGAATTTATGTGTGCTTTGCAACTTGTAATGGTGCTTCACCCTATATCTTTGAATTGTGCTTTGCACATTATACAGCAGAGGTGTCAAACACAAGGCCTGGGGGCAGAATGCAGCCTGCCAGACTTTTCAATCCGGCCCAAGAGAAAAAAAGACCTAAAGATGTCAAAAAAGAAGGAAACCTTTAACCCATTACAAAGTTGCTAGGTGTCTGAAATTTCAGGTTATAATACTTGAGAACAAATGTGACTAGCCACAAGAAAACAAGTCCTAGATTCTAAGCGTTACCATGATACCTTACATGGAAGTCTGGTCATATCTCATGACATTGTGGCCTTTTTAATGTGGTCACCTCTTAAAGTAGAAAAGAGATAATTCAGTTCTGTAAGTACCTCTTGCACATAGAAAAGACATACAGCTAGCCATTTTGAAGACAAAGTGTAACTTGCGCTTTTAGACATAATAATACTGTTTTCTTAAGCATTAAGAAGCTTAAGACATCAACTTGCACATGCTGCAAATTATTTTCTCAGTTCGGCTCTCAGAGACATGTGGCTATCAGAGACACGTGGCCTGTTTTATCGTACCTAGTCACACATTTGGCCCATTTGCTCCCTATGTACAGACAATGCTCCTGATATCAAGTTCAAGTTTATTATGGCCATATCATTTGTGAGCGCACCAAAGCACATTCCTAGCAACTTGTATACTGTTGATATGGCTATACTAGACTTGAACTTGAACTTGATATAGCCATTGACATCCACCTCAAGATGATTGACTTTACCATTTCGATTCTGATTGCTATTTGCTTTACATACAATTTTGCAATGTTTTGCAATTATGTTACTGATCCAGACGGCCCACTTGAGATCATATTGGCTGTATGTGGTCCCTGAATCGAAATTAATTTGATTTGGACTCACCTGCATATAAAAGTGAGCACTTGCTCTGATATCATGATAAATGATGAATAGCAGCAATTAAATTAAATATTAACAATTACATAAATGTAAATAATAACACGTAACACACTATTTCAATACTTGCATCGCCCCTGCTACTCACCACCCTCTTCTTTGGATGTAGGATTGTCAATCATCTGACTTGGGTTTTCTGTAACAGAAATTAACATGGGACACTTCATCGCCTTGAGTGATTACCTTGGAGGTGAGACTGCAGGTGTCACCCGGCTAATTATCGAGACCCTGGACAAGGCCTTGGGGGTCCTGGCATTTGAAACATCTTATGGATTCCACACAGCTTCTGCATGGGAATTAAAGGATTAAGCAAGTACATCTACCTACAGCAGCAGAGGGCCCTTTGTATGTATCGCTCACTATCTGTCTAGTTGCTCCGTTCCTGTTCATTGTGGCTGCCATTGTGCGGTCACACATTGACTTTCCGTCTTGCCTTTGTAGGCTGATTGATCAATCTCTTCAGGGCGTAGTGCTGCCAGCAGAGTCTTGTGAACCATTGCTCACATGCAGGCACATGCAACACATGACAATGCCCTATCATAATAGATTCCACACACTCCTAAACCTGATTATTGTCCTTCAGGTATTGAAAAGCAACCCATATTGAGTTGTATATTGTATATAACACATGAGCAGGATTACAGAAGGCTGTTGCTGCTTCTGAATCACTGGATCCATACCACTCAATATAAGAACATGGGCAGGGGAGGGTACTGGTAACTGCAACTTCATCTATCAAATCTACCAAATTAGGAAGAGCTGACTTAGTTCTCACTCACACATTTAATCTGCATGGAAGAGCATTTTACTTACTTGAACACGAACAGCTCATTCACATGATTTCTGTGAGAACGCATGCGTCCAGGAAAGGAGCCGGTTCGCCTGTTTTGCTGAGAGAGAGAGAGAGAGAGAGAGAGAGAGAGAGAGAGAGAGAGAGAGAGAGAGAGAGAGAGAGAGAGAGAGAGAGAGAGAGAGAGAGAGAGAGAGAGAAGGAAGGTGCAGGACCAGAGAGAGAGGTGGAGCTCAGTCTAGAGCAGACTTTCTCAAACTTTTTGAGACCGGGGACCACTTTGTCCCCCTAAAAGTGTTGAGGGACCACCTGTCAACTGAATTGACAGCTGATGGGTGCTAATTTTGATGCAGATCACTGACTTTTTATTCACATACAAGCCTGTCTTATTGATGAATTGAAGTCTTGTAATTATCCTACAAATAGGCTACTGCTAGCTTGTCTTGGAGATGTAGAATTCCCCTCGCGGACCACCTGAGCTCTGTCACGGACCACCAGTGGTCCCCGGACCACACTTTGAGGATCACTGCTCTAGAGCAAGAGAAACGGAGTAATCTGAAGTGTATCCTCAGAACAGTTGCATTTGTGCGTCTCGATTCTCCTCGCTCAGTTAGTGGCATCCAAGCGCATTGGTGCACCATGAGGAACAGTTGTGCACTGTTATCTGTGCTAATCTGAAAAGTGGTATTTTCCCATTCAGTACATTTAATGTAATAAGAAGAATGAGCGCGGATTGCTCGGGTTATTACACCGTGGAAAAAGAGTTTGTCAATGCATCCACGTGTCCAAAGCCGGGCAACGACGCTCGAGCGGTATACTGCTGTGGATTCAGCGACTTCAAGTATTGCTGTGATGACCCGAAGAGCTTTTTCCCCTATGAATATGGATATATGTGGTGGTTGAGGTAAGAACGCGCAAAAACATAGCCTACCTTCCAGCTTCGACATTTCATCCTCTTTAAGGAATTGGAGGAGTTGCTATAAGAATGTTCAGGCTGATTCAACTTCGCCCTCGTGCTTGTTCCATGTGAATTCTTTCACAGCCGCCTAAAATTTTAGTACTCTTCTCCTAACGCCTGTTATTTTATTTATTTATTTTTTAATGAAAACAGATGTACTATTTTTTATTTTTTTTAAGTTTTCAAGCTATTGAATTGTCATTAAGGTCATTTTGTCCTCACCTGTTATTTCTGCTGGTGTAGATGATGAAAGATGAAAGAATGGCTTTTTTTGTCTAACTTGTCTATTAGAAAAATATAATCATCAATGAGTAGAAGAGGGGGTGGCCAAGTGTTTCACCGTCCTTATCACCTGGATTTCTGGAGTTTTTGTATTTATAGTACTAGTAGTTAGTTATTTGTAAGGCATAGAAGACATTACACCCATAGCTACTGTATGATTCTTCAAAGTATGTTAGTGGTTATATACAGTGCAAAAAGAAACCTGCAAAGAGAGGGGATATTTGAGTTAAAAGGAAACAGGTTTTACCTATAAACTCAAAATACTATCCCCCTTGTTGTGTAACAACAACGTGTGCAAAATGAACTGTTGCATTGAGTTGGGGTGTGATATTGGGGTATGGTTTGAAAGTGTTCTCCATTAACAGCTACATTGTGCCAAACCAGGTCAACACACCAGATCAACCATGGAAGAATGACACCCTTGTCACTGTAACTTATGCAGTGTGTGCATTCTGTATACAGCAGTGAAATACATGTGCAGCAGTGCTTAAATTAATTAGCCAGGGGTGTGACAGGGAATTAGAATATGTGCATGGCTGTTTGTAGAGTTTTCCTTTCTGTAAAGTTGATGAGTCCAACACTCATCATCCATCCTCATAATCCAACACTTACAGAGTACTGTGTGGGACCAACAACTACCCAGAAGATGTTTACTCCCCCCCCACACACACACACACACTCACTTCATGTCTGTGTAAAATAGCTTTACTGAGGCTCCAAGCTCCCTGCTGCCTCCCTGCTACCTGATGAAGGTCTCACAGACCGAAAAGTTGCTGCTTCAGTAAAACTATTTTGCACAGACCTGACCTGAAGTGTGTGGATTTTTGTCCCTTTTACTTAGCCGTCTCTATTGAATCCTGCGCCTTTTCAGCAGATGATGAGCGGTGACCCTTCAATACTTCAATTATACCGTAAGGAAGGAACAAAGCAATGAAATCAAAAACTTGCCTTGAAAAAGAAATTGTCTGGCAAAGTGTTACCGGTGAAATTATAGCTTTGGGGTCTGTACGGAGATCTGCAAATTGCTCCCAAAAGTAATCTGCTATTCATTGCCATGGACAACTATTACTGGCTTTGTCAACAGTGGCAGCCCAGCTGGGAGCTAGTGTTGACAGTTTGCAATTTGTTTGATTACGCTGTCCATGGTACTGAAACCCTTGCTCTCGCTCTCTCTCTCTGTCACACACACACACACACGCGCACACACACACATACCCTCACTCCCTCCCTCCCTCCCTCCCTCAATCTCTCTCCCCTTATCTCGTTTTCTCTCTCTCCTAGTTTTGGGGCATTGGTGGGCTTGTCCATTGCAGCTGTGGTCCTCCTGGCCTTTGTCATCACCGTATGCGTCTTGTGCTACCTGTTCATCGCCACCAAGCCTCGGGGGCTGGACAGCGGCCTCCCTCTGCACGCCCCAGGTAATACTGAAACTCTCGCCTCGGACTTATCACCACCATCCAATCAGCCTGCCTTCACCCATGAGAGCAGCACAAGTACCATATTGTAGTAGGTGATGGCAGCAGACCTATAATTACCACCAGTCATCTCAAAGGGCCGCACTGCCTTCAATTTGTATAATGTAGTGAGCACCCAATTCTGCCCCCCCCCCCTCTCTCCCTTTGCCTAGGAGAATGGGACAATCAATGGGAAAGTGTGTGATATGCATTGACACCATTGACTGGTGTTGCGATGGCCATTGGACTATCAATAAATAGGCAAATGTCAGTATTAAAGGGTAATCCATGTCCTTCAACAGACTGCCCAAATGATGTAGGCTACAAAACACAAAGGCAACACTTAAGATGATTTTGTAGTTTTTTTTTTCATTTACAAAGTCTGTTGGAATGTGTTTTGTTAAGTGCGGGAGAGAGATGATAATGAACACATTTAGTCTAATGTAGAGAATTAAATGATCACATTTATGTGTATATGCAGACCCAGCAGCTTTCTGTGACATTATTCCAGTCCATATTAATTTCTAGCCTATCTGTTAAGAATTACTAAAATATTACATGCTGTCCAAGCTTGTTTTATTACTTCTAATGCTTACTTTGTTGATCCAGTCTTTCTGAATGTTTGAGAAATCCATCCACTTAGTACTTACTCATACTGTTCATTCTTACAGAATACTACTTTGTCAAGTGGGGGATCAGCCAGTATCAGAGACATATGTCATGCATGCAGTCAATATGTAATCATCAGTATGCATAGTTACACCCACTGAGTGATAGCATTCGTTCAGAGACCCCATGTTATCATACTTCTCTGTGTGGAACTAATCTTTCATGTCAGTCTCTGGCTCTAATTCAAAATCCCAGCCATATCTGGCTAAGTTTCTGGCTTTCATGTTTGACTTCAGAGCAATGACCATAAAACAGCTCTGTGTCTCTGATGCAGTGGCAGTGTAATATGTAATCATCCAACCATCAATATTTTCTAGAACATAAAGTATCATAAAGTCATTGACCAGCCAGTCATTCAACAATGTATTGAAAATATTGATTTAGATATGCAAGGACCTTGGCAAGAACATTGACATTTGTTGGTAAACAAACAAACAAATATGGTTTACTCGCTGCTGGTGGTCCCCAGACACATTTATTATTAATTTGGTTGATCAAAGACCTTGTTAATATTTTGCCTCCATGGACAAAAAACAACACGGCAGGCAGACTCTCAGCTCATACATATTCATATCTGGTGCTTTGTTTGAAAGTCCAAGTGCAAGCAACGAAACTGCAAAGCAGTGATAAGAGGCTTTTACCATCTGTAGCACTAGTACTACTCAACCATCATTGGTTCACTTTATGATTTCTTTAGATAGATTCAAGATTTCAAGAGTTTTATTGTCATTGTTAAAAAGGCAACGAAATTGGTCTGAGCCTCTGTTGCCCAGTGGTAAACAGAGTAGTAGAGGCACCACCACCACCACCATGGTGTTTTTCCTCTGTTTAGAAATAGCAACGTGTGATGTGTGATTCACTGTTTGTTGTGGCCCAGGCTGCTTCCTTTTCTAAAGAGTTTTCATCTCCCAGAGTAGCACACACACAGCAGCATGTGTGCACATACACAAACACACACACACACACACACACACACACACACACACACACACACACACACACACACACACACACACACACACACACACACACACACACACACACACACACACACACACTTCATTCCATCATATCCTTGTTGACCAGACACAAAGAAGCCAGTTTACATATGATATAAAAAGCCCTAACGAATCCTAAACTGTGTTCAGACGAGACCCAACCCTGACCTATCAGTAAAGCAATGATCTTGCACTTTGACTATTTGTTGACTATCTTGAACTTTAACTTAATGCCAAAAACCCATAGGCACTGTACATGTTTATGCTCAAATCAGGAATGACTTTAAAAAAACTCAGTGTTCCTGGAATTTAGTGTTGCTGCAAAACTAATGTGTACCCTCCTGCTTGTGTATAACGAGACACAGGGGAGGATGTACAGTCTACAGAGGCAGCAAATTAATGGTAATGTTCAATTAATTAGCAGTCAGATGTACGTAAGCAGAGCATATTGCTGTTGTCTAAATGGATATTACATTTGAACTGCTGCCAGTGTTCAAAATGAAGACAAATTGAAATGTGAAGCTATTTTTTAGGCACCAGTGGTTTGCTAGCGCGTAAGTGGAAGAGCAAAACAAAAACTAATTACTTAAAAGATAGCAATAAATCCCTCTTTGATTCTTCTCATCTCAAAGTGAAGTTTCTGCCTGAATGTATGAATTCACAGAGCACCAATATCCAGAGGCGATTATACGTTCAGTTGGGGACCCAAGCGAAAATGCAAAAGAATGAGCATTTACACCAAATTCACCACTACTGTAGTACAGTGTGGGCAAGAATGAACATTTACACCAAAATCACCACTACTGTAGTACAGTGTGGGCTTTTATTCACTATCTAGGGGCTTGGGGGCCCCAAGCGGCTGCCTGCTTTTCCTGGTGGCAAGATGCGCCTCTGCCAATATCTATCAGACATGACTCCATACTTAGGCAGCAAAAATACTGTATGTGTTCATACATCAATGTCTTGGAATGCCAATACTGCTATGTTAAGACTGCTACGTGGATACATTTTTTGTTTGTTAGTGGACAAGCTTGCCATTGTTTTATTACATACACATTGTTGACAGTGGATCCTATTCTCCTCCCCTCAACTTTGGTCAATTGAGACAGATGTGTTACACTCTGGTGCTATTAGTGTCTCGGTATCCATGTGATATGTTTGTACTACATTGCAAAAAATCACTCATCCTGTTGTTTTTGCTGCTATATTTCTACTGTAGTGCTGTGGACTGTGTGCTTTTGGGGTTTTTAATTTGATTGGTTTGGCCCAATGACTGCTCATGGACCCAGCATGATTCAGCAGATTTTAAGCATTTTCAACTGTTGATTTTTTTTTAACAGAAGACCCTGATTTCCTGGCTTGAATTTTCAATCAGAAACGCCCACGTGGATACCATGGATATCTGGTAACGCCCACTGGATACCACATTCCAACCAGCAATTCCAACCAGGAAATCTGTCCAGTCTTCTGTTGAAAAATCCACAGTTGAAAAAAAATGCATAGAGGATTTTGCATAGAGGATGATCTGACTGTGACTGAAACGTTTGCACATTTTACTTAGGCATCACTTTTTTTCATGTGCAATAAAATCTTTTATTGCATCGACATGAAGCTATGCAAGTTCCCTTCGACTGCTCATTGTAATATAGAGTCATTGGTTTGGCCTGTATCCTCTCCCCTCAGGAGCTGAATCAGGACCTCAGGAAGGCCCGAGCCAGGCTGTTGCTGCCGCCGCCACTCCCACTGGCCCTCAGGGTTTCCGCAAACACTTTTTCCGCAGCAAACTGGACTGTGACAATCAACCGCCTGACCCCGACCGGCTCTTTCAGCGCTGCTTCATGGCCACTGTCACCACCATCAATGTGGAAGGATCCACGTAGAGGGAAATGCAAAGAACGGACTCTCTCTCTCTCTCTCTCTCTCTCTCTCTCTCTCTCTCTCGTTTCTCTCTTTTTCCAGCCTGTATGAATTAGCCACCAGCCTACTCAGCCAGATGCTTCTGTGTCATCTGTCTAATACGACAGCTCGTCCTTCACCCTACTGTCTTTTACGCTTCTGATTCCCATGCAACAGACTGCACAACACAACACAACATGTACAATGTACAACACCCCACAACAGTCAGAAGAGTGTACTTCAGAGTGTACTACAAATGTGGAAGTCCTTAAATAGTTGTTGTCAAAAATATATTGATGATGAAGGGGCAGTCGATATCTCACACCCAAAATAGTGCCTTACACTACAATATTAAAGGACAAGTGCACTATTTTGAATATTAAGCCCATTTTCTGAGTTGTCTGCAATGTTTTAGAACCCCACTCACGTTTTTTTTGTGTTTACTGCTGTCTCCGTTAATTGGCTGATTTAGATTTTGTGTCAATTGGCTTTACAATGGCCGTCTATGGGCATGTCCAAATGTTCTTAAAAACACCTTAAATATTTGTTTTCGAAAGTATGCATCTCATTAAGTGGTTAGGGTTGTTCAATGACATTCCCTAACAAGTTTGAAGGCGAAAAATGGCTTCTGACATTTTTCATTAGGTATTTTGTTAATTAAAAGATTTTATTTTTTTTACAAAACGCTACATAAAACATGACAGAAACCATGTTTCGCTACGAAAATTATTATGGAATACCAGTGAACACGCCTAAACACTTGATGAATTGCACAGTATTGAAAACAAATGTTAAGGGTGGATTTAGGAACATATTTGGACATGCCCATAGACGGCCATTCTAAAGCCGGTTGAGCTAAAATCCGAATTAGCCAAATAACGGAGACAGCAGCAAACATGAAATAAATGGTGAGGGGGTTCTAAAACATTTCAGACAACTCAGAAAAGGGGCTGAATGTTGAAAATAGTGCAGTTGTCCTTTGAGAACACACTTTGGTTATATGTATGGTAGACTGTGTCAAAGTGATGACAAAATGTTATCAAACCAATTTAACAGCTTAATGAGTTCCGTAATGAGCAAGCGTACATAAAAGGATGCCAGAGCTATTGGAGTGAATAAAAAAGCAGAGCCAGTTTGGTTTAAAAGAAATGTAGGGCCCATTGCAGAGTGAATTAACGTTCACTTCAAAAAGCGTGTCAAAGGGATCATTTGTCAAGCTTTTTTTGAAAAAAGGTTCGCACACACGTTTTGACCATGCGTCTGAGGAAAACCACAAGGTCAAAACGTCATCATGCCAATGAATGAAAAAAAGGGGGGGAAAGAAGAAAAAATCCAAAGGAGTGTGCAAACCTTTTTTCAAAAAACCTAACTTTTTTGTTCAGCACCAGGGATTGTGCCCAAGCAAAGCCGCAAGTATAACTTGTCAAGCTCACATAGTGTTTTATATATTCTAGGTCCTGTTTTAGATGCTTTAACATGCTGTGATGGTGTTGACGAAGCATTCTTGCGTGTTATTTTTTAAAATTCTGCTAACAACAAATTGACATATGTTTACATAATTTTGTTTACACAATGAATCGTGTTATTTTGAATGATTATACTTTGAAGAAAATCAGCTGGCTATGGTATTGTAAATATCAGCTCAATTTACCATGAAGGTATAAAATGTGCAGATACTGAAACTATGGCTCAGCTGTATGAAGAATCGCAAAGTACCGGTATGTTAAACTATGCCATTATGTCAGTGCAAAGAGTAAAGACAACACAAGCATGCTAACAATGCCATTTGATTCCCATTTCGTCAAGCATTGTGACAATCGTTTTTGCCACCTTCAGATAACTGCTTTGCTCATGACTTTTGCCAATCGTGGAGCACTCGGATATTGTCAAATTCCAGTCGCTCTCTTACCACAGGATTTCATTTTCAGGAAAAAGGTTCTATTGGTGACATCAACAGCCAAAATTTGGAACTCGACACATTCCTTGTGGTAGGTATAGTCTTAAATGTCCAGTGTGTAATTTAAGTAGTTTATTTGCAGACTTTATTCTGCCCATTCATAAATGTCATATTTTTCGTGAATGTTGACTGCCACCCAGGGCTGCTGACAGCCTTGACCAGGCACAGAACAAAATCATCTGACAGGCCCCACTCTGAATACATACAATGTAATAGGGACCCCCTCGTTGGCAGGTCTGCTACCACCATCAGTTTCTAAGTGTTTGTTACGGTTTAGAAATTCACACTTTTTGTACATGGATAGGGGGGATCCTCTCCATGGACAACATCTATTTAGAGCAAGTAAACTACAAGTACTTCAATTACACACTGGACCTGTAAGTCTATCACATTCAGTGGTCCATTAAGTCTTGGGAGAAATGCTCCTGAGTTTCAATGGACCAGGGCCAGACACACCCAGGATGAGGGTGTTTCAATCTCTACCGCAAGGTTATGCCTACATATGCTACATGAGACTTTGTGTAGGCCTACATCGTGTGTGGGGCTTATGGGGTTTGTTCAAAGAGCGGTTGGATACAACCGAGTGTCTCTGTATGTTGTGTCATTTTCACCTCTTGGTTGCACTATTCAGTGCATTAGCAAAATACTGCAGGTTGTTATTTCTCTCTATCGATCTATGTGTCATTGCACTGACACTTCGCCTACAAGCAGAAATTGTTGTTGTTGATGTTCAAGGCTCGTCAGATCTTTGGAAAAAAAAGTGTTATAGTCTTTGCTTGTGACGTGTACGTACTCTGTTTGTTGCCGGCCTCTGTGTGTGTGTGGATATCCATGGTAACCTCCGAGTGCCAGAACATTGTTGACATGTTAATGTGATCTCTGACAACATGCAAGCGTCACATGATCTCCTCTTTTGGTGTCTTCTGCAACTGAACATTGTGGATGCATCACTGTGATAGACTGCCAGAAAATCTTAACACTCTTGAAAAACAAACAAAATATCTCTGACATGGTCAGAGGAAGGCCTTTTACCAGTTTACAGTTTATTGCTAAAATGGAGGAATATCGTTACACTGACATTTGTAATTGCTTATATTGGTGCAGAAGAGGTGATTACTCTAATGCATTAAAGCCTTTTTCTCTCTGAATCTGATGGCCTGACCTTTCACTTCTTAACATCACAAAGTGCATGCGAATATCTGTAGCAATAATAATCCACGGACAAACAAAACCTCCTGGAGGTGCGAGGTGTGTGTTTCAGTAAGAAAAGGGTTTCACTAAAACAGAAAGGTGCCCCATGATTATTACGAAGACTGAGTGATCTGCAGGGCTGGACTGGCCCTCTGGCTTAGCAGGCATTGCAGGCCCTGCAGCCTCATGGGCCTTTATATATATATTTTTTACATCTCTGAAAATAGGGGCCCACGTGGGTGCGGGGCCCACCGGTGAGTCAGTTCTGCGCCGCTTATTATGAGGGGCCCCTTTAAGTCAAAAGTGCCCGGGTCCTATTTCTCTCCCAGTCCAGCCTTGGTGGTCTGTGTGGGAATCTGGCTTGACAATTTATGGCCTTAGCCCAGACCACCTGCAACAAAACACCTGTATCTCCCACCACACAATGGTGCCACTTAAATCCAAAGGTTCATTCTGTACAATTTCCTTTTCCATCTGCAGCTGTATCAGAGGAGAGAGACGTAACTTATATGCAATACCTATATTAGCCCTTTAGTTGGTTGTGTCATAGTTGTTGGCAAAAACAAGAAATATTTCAAACCAGGTATGTCCTCGATTATTCTAACATAGTTCAAGATGGGGCAGAGAGCAGGAGGACCCCCCCCCCCCACACACACACACACACACACACACACACACACACACACAAACTGTAAATCCAAAAGTTATTAAAAAAAATAGAGGATAAAGGATAATACCACGTTGCACACTGAGGAAGGCACACGCCGAAACGTGTCTGCACAAAATAAAGAAAACAGTTTGATGCAAGGTGCGCCCCCTTCGCTTTGATTCTAAGTATTTTATTTGGGCCAGCACCCTCAACATGAATCAAGAAACCTGAGTGAAG
>NC_085862.1:35973368-36030868 GCF_034702125.1 Engraulis encrasicolus | reverse complement strand
TATGGCTGCACCAAGGCCTGGTTGTGTGCTGTGGCATGATTCATACTCATCATGACAAATGGGAGTCACTTCAAAAATGTAATTGCATTGAACAGGCCATAAGAAATGTCATTTTGCGCTCATTACTTTCCAAGCTTTCACACTACTGCTTTGACACACTATCTGTAAAATAGAGGTGGATGTCCACAGAATTGAACCGTTTTTGACAAATCCTCTAAAAATACATACATTTAGCATAATCTTTGGATGAAAGCCTTTTCTACGGCCGAGATCTTGACATAGTCCCAGCCCAGGGGACTGCAATAGAAAGACTATTCGAAGGCTCTTTGGCCTACTATCTGCTCTGGATTTACAGCATCAGGACTTGATGATGCAGAACAATTTTCCCAGTACACCACCATGACTTGGATTATGGCCGGCCTTGTGTCTCATCAAAGCGTCACATGACCACATGGTCAGGGAAGATGGCAGGGGTAGGACAAAGTGGTCTGGACTCAGAATTGAGTCTCCATCACATTGTACGTATTGCGGGTAGGGGGGCTTTTCAGATGACTTTGTCCCTGACCCGACCAAAGCTGTCAGCGACCCTGCCCTATTATTAACAGTTAGCTGAAGTGTTCACTGAAGTGTCAGTCAACACATTTCATATTAACCTGCAGTCAATAGTCAATAATCTGTGTCGGTATTGTAGGAGTCGCTAAATGAGAAAAGGTCTTGAACCTGCTCTTACAAGAAACACACTAACCAAGGATATTGCAGGGATGCGTTTCTCGAAAGCATAGTTGTTAGCCAGTTAGCAACTGTAAACAATAAAGTAACTAACATAGCAACTACGGTGCAGAAATGCACCCCAGGTCTATCTTGTGCTGTACTGTAACTCAACATAGCTAAGTATACAAGAGTACCACACTATCAGCAAGCCCACATGCAGTGTTTGACAAAGTTCACCCCCAATCCTCAAACTGTACAGTATTCTAGTATCAGAGTAAACTTTATCATTTTTAATTTAATTTCTCTTAATGTGATATTATAATTAATATTGAGTTAACAGAGAGGAAGATCCACAACGAGAGAAAAAAGACAAAAAAGCAATACATTTAATTAACTTTCTTCACAAGTTTCTTTTGACGTCAGATATGCCTTTCAAGTCAGACAACTAAATGAGGAAGAAACACAGAAAAGATACATTTTAACACCCACGCCTCACATCTCAAATAAGAACCCAGATCCTGTCCTTTCATGGGCTGTGCTCAGGAGTTTCAAATCACACGGTCAAAATTCATAAATGGCTGAGGCAAAAAGGTCAGAGCTAATATTCTCTTTAATCCAAGGGAGAGAAAAAGTATATTAACTTAAGCAATATTGAACCACTGTGCCCTGGCTGGTCATATTGCACAAGATATATCAGTTTCGCTCCAACTAAGTCCTAAATTGAAGTTTCCACTTGATCTTCCACTAGACTTCACTTCATTTTCAGCTGCAAGCAGCCTCGGAAGTATTGTGAGCAATGGTTTAGTATTCATTGAAAAGATTTTACTACCACAAAGTAATGATGACACTGTCAATACAGCACTGGCACAAGTGTTATCAACCCATGTTGTATTCTGTTTCTCTGTATCTTTATTCCCATTTCAGTGTTTTTAGTCTTTTATTTGATAGGACAGTGTGAGAGGTGGACAGGAAGTGAATTGGGAGAGAGACAGGGAGGGGTCGGCAAAGGACCCAGGCCGGGAATCGAACCCGGGTCAGCCGCATGACAGGCAAGTGCCCTACCGGTTGGCCACGGCAGTGCCCATGTGTTTTATGATGTTGACTATTACGCTGAGGCTACACTGGATGAATTATACTATGATAAGTGAAGTTGCATTAAAAATACATCGTAAAGCTATTTTTAGAGTGGTCGGTGCAATGCCATGTCTGGTGTTACCAGTTCCATTGATTCTGGTGGAAGCTAGTTATTACGACGGATGGGTCTTCCAGTTGAATGCATTCAGTGTAGCCCCAGCATTACTTTTTGTCACAGACACCTTCTCATCTCATCTTGTGTCAGGCACTGCAGGCCAGAGGGCAAGTTAGAACCTCCTCATGCTCATAGTGACATGGATACATTCAGTGAGTAGGCTATGTACGTGCAGAGGTGAGACACCGGCAGCAATCACCCCAGTGAAGTAGATCATTTAAATACAGGAGATCATTAGCAACCTCATTAAGCACTTGGTAATTGGTGATCTGTGTCCGTGTAAATTACATATGTGACTGCGTGCTCTGAACGTGCACTAATGATCATTAGAGAACACACATTTGAGCAGCAGCTTGAAACTATCAAGGAAAAACATGAAAGAGGATGTCTGAAAACCTTTTATAGTAGCAGAGATAATACGCCTCATTGTTTTTGGAGAATGGATAATGAAATGCTGCATCTTGCCTTGGAAGGTTAAGACTAAGGCCCTCTGCATCAACACCACAAGGCTCCTTAAAATTCTCCTGTTCCATTGCAGTGGTCGTGTCGTGACTAAAAAAAGACTTGTATTAAACAAAGAAGACAGAGAAGCTATTGAACTGTGTGAGAGGTGTAGAAAAATCAATGGACTTTGCTGTGCACACGCTGTCCAAACGTTTGAGGGGCGTTTTTGTTGGTAGTGTCATGCAGGCAGAGGTATCAAAAGTGAAAGTAAAAGAAAAAAAAGACACACCATTTCCTTACAACATAGGTATCTTATCTGAGTAACCAGTAAACCTGTGTACTTGTCTTATGATCAGCTGGTTGGATCAAATTTGTGGTGAGTTCTTGTTAGATTTTTAGTGTTTTTCAGTAACAACACAGTCCATCAACCTCATTAGGTACAATGAGTCAATAGTGTAAAGTGTAGAGGTGGAAAGAGTACAGAAAATGTGTACTCAAGTAAAAGTATCTTTACTTTGCCTAAATTCTACTCAAGTACAAGTAAAAGTACCCATCTAAAAATCTACTCAAGTAAAAGTAAAAAGTACTTCACTTAAAATGTAATTTGAGTAAAAAGTACTTAGTTACTTTTAATTAGCTTTCCTCTTGAGAATGTCATGTTTATTTTTCTTGAATATCGTCCTCCATAACCTCTATCTCTTGCTTGGCACCAGCCATCATCCAATACATTGATACAAGATAGTAAAATAGTGGAAATGCTGTGTGCCATCCTGGACAATCTTTCATTTCCAGCGGATTGTGGCATTATTGTGCATGGCATTTTGTCTCTCAGTCAATTTTTTTTACTCAGTACTCAGGCCAGGTTCCAGTGTAATTGAGTAAAGTACTTGGGTCAAAATGTACTCAAGTATAAGTAAAAGTATTAATTTAAAAAATTACTTAAAAAGTACAAAGAATTCATAAAAGCTACTCAAGTACAATATTGAGTAAAAGTAATAAGTTACTTTTCCACCCCTGGTAAAAGCTATGTAATATCATGTGCTAGTGTTGTACTTAAACCATGAATTTACTTTTACTTTTGACTCCTCTGCAGGACAACTGATTAAAAGCAGCATAATGGGAGAAGAACAAAGAACATCAACAAGGTAATGTGGTTTACGGTCCAGTCTCTGTCTGTGACCTGTGTGTTGATTACTCCCCCATTATCTAAAGCAGCTTTGAAAGGAACAGTCTGTCCCTATTCTGGAAAATAGGCCCATTCCCCACTTCCCCTCGAGTTGCTTTACCTTTCTCCTGTTCGTCCAGTAGTTCCCAGTTCTCCATGTTCCAAGCTAGCATGTATCATTGAATCAAATGGGACTGGCAGCTAATGGGCACATTCCCAGAAATGGCATACTCTGTTCCTTTAAGTTAAATGAGGCGATGTTCCAATCAGCAACAGCATGCAATCTACCTAGAGAAACAAATGTCATTTCAATCGCTGCTGCAAAAAGTAGTTCCTTTATTTGCTGCTAAGTGACAAATCTGCATAAAAACACAGGATGAAGTGTGCTGCAATAAGACAGAATGCCAAATTGGTGGAAAAATAACAACACATTTCACATCAGACAAATGAATGATTTACATGGCCGATTTGCTCCAAAACAAAATTATATTCTTGGCATACTCGACAGATGGAAAATGTAATGTTTAGAAACAGTGGCTCATCTTTCTGCAGTATTGGCCGTTGCTGCTCAGTGCTTCACGTCTTCCTGTAGGCCTATATAACAGTGGTTCATTGAAAAGACGACTAAAAGACTACACATTTTTGTTATTAGAGTTCGGTTTTCTTCTTTAGGATAAGCTTTCGAACCATATCAGCTACTTTTGGTCGGACTTCTTTGACGGACGTCTGGGGACCCCATGCATCAACCACTTTTCCATCCACATCAATTAGATACTTCCAGAAATTCCAGTCAGGTTCCTTCCCAGATGAATCTGAAAAAAAAGCAAGAAAGAATATAAACATTGGTGGCAGTAGTACTAGTAATGATGGTTGATTGAATGAACATTCATGCACCTATATGAGTAGAATGAGAGAGAATACAGGTGGCAGGGAATGTGGCCAATGAACGAGCATGCAGAACTTGAATAATAATAAAACAACATCATGGCAGTAACACATTGTTCTTCCTGGCTAATTGAAATGGAAACCAACCACAATTAACATATAATTGTTTCACAAGTGATGTTCTGTACTGCACACTGAATGATTTGCGCTTCTTAAATGTACATGAAAACATACATAGAAAAAATATAGATAAACCCATGTATTTATATAATCATGCACCCACATTTACATACCCCCAACACCCAACACCCAAACACACACACACCACACACACACACACACACACACACACACACACACACACACACACACACACACACACACACACACACACACACACAGGCACAGACATGCAAGGAACGTCATACACCTCCATCCATTACCATAAGCCAATCATCACTTCACATGTAAAGTTATTTGCAATTTAGTTCTAAACAACATCTGTTTCCACTGATTGGACACCCTGTGTTGCACACATGACCAGTCATACACACGAATCATCATCCACACACACACACACATACACACACACACACACACACACACACACATACACACACACACACACACACATGCAAATCAACAACACAACAAGCTTATTTCTACCGCCACTCACCAGTGAGGTACTTGAACGCATTGTTGGCCCCAGCCCCTTTAACCGCAATCTTGCTGAAGAGCGGGAAGGACACGCTGTAGGCTCGCCTCACGAAGCTGTCGATCTCCTTGTCGCTGCCGGGCTCCTGCTGGCCGAACTGGTTGCAGGGGAAGCCCAGCACGTTGAAGTGGTACGGCCCAAAGTCGCGCTGCAGCAGCTGCAGATCCGTGTAGTGCTCCTCGGTGAAGCCGCAGTCACTTGCCACATTTACCACCAGGGATACCTTAGGTAGATGTAACAGACCAGTAACAGACAAGTTAGGGCAGTGTTTTTCATTACTGGGGTCGGGACTCCATTTGGGGTTGCCTGCAATGTCTGAAAGTGTGTGGAGAAAGAATACTGATAAATCGTACTAATTAATGTAACATAAAAATATTCGCTTTGAAACGTCATGTACAATCTTAGACTGTCAAAAATATCTATAGGTTTAATACCCTACAACTTAGGCTATGTAGCTCAGTCATGTTTTATTTTTTTGTCGAGAAAAAATGTGTATGGGGTCCCCAGGAATTTGGGATGTCAAAATGGTGTCCCATGCCAAAAACGGTTGGGAATCACTGAGTAAGGGGATAGCACACACACGTCGCTTCACTGTTGTACATTTTGCAGTATTAATCCAACACTTATAGTGGAATATAACACTCTTCTAGTTGGTACTTCTCTCTATGTGTTGAACTACACCAGCGGGGATACAGACTGTACATGTACAGACAGGCAAAGGCAGGAAGGGTGATGAGAAGCGCATAAATTACATTACATTACACTACATTACACCTAGCTGGTGCTTTTATCCAAAGCGACTTGTTTTTTTAAGGTATTGTTTACAGTCCCTGGAGCAATGTGGGGTTAAAGACCACCTGCCTAACCATTTCAACCATGACACACTTTTATCCTCCCAAAGAGCATCCCATTCAAATATTTTCATATTTCCTGAACAATATACTTATTTTCATCCCCTAATAATTACAAAAAGGTTCTGCACAAGACTAACAGCATCATCAGACTATGGCCCTTGCACAAGGTATAACATGAACCTAATACAACACATTTGGCATGAATTAGAGTGGAGACTGAATATAACACTCGTATAACACACTTTACATTTTTGTGTTAACACCAACACAGCAGATTTCAGTGTGTATTTGGAAAACAACTAAGAAGTATTCTGAGAGTTCAAGAGCTTAACCACCACCACCTCTTATTACCTCCGCCAAGGAGGTTATGTTTTCGGTCGCATTGGTTTGTTTGTCTGTTTGTTTGTCTGTCTGTCAGCAGGATAACTCAAAAAGTCATAAACGGATTTTGATGACATTTTGAGGAGTTGTTGGAAATGACAAAAGGAACAAGTGATTAGATTTTGGTGGTGATCCGGATCCAGGTTTTTTTTGTTTTTGTTTTTTTAAAGATTCTTCACCATTGCGGGATAGACAGTTTCCTTGGCGGAGGTCTGGACTATCCAAGTGCATTTCTAGTTAAATTCTTGATTTTTTCCCCATTTCTAATGAAATATATAACACTCGTCTAGTTCTACGCTCCAAGTTTTGAGCTAACACAGCAGATTTCACTGTGTAGTTGGAAATCAACTACAAAATATTCTGAGAGTTCAAGAGTTTAACCACCATCACCTCTTATGTTAATTTTGGTAATGGGATTTCCCATCTTCATTTTCTGCTTTTGTTGTTGTTGTTGTTTTGTAAGGTAACCAACCAATTATCACCAAACAATAAAATCTACAACATACTGTCAACAACTCAGAATAACATCTACCTGGATGGTTATATTTCTAACAGACAAGACAGACAGGTAGGCAGATAGTGCCAAAACAGTCTCCTTGCAAGAGGAAGAAAGGATAACATGCTTTCACGTTTTTTTTAAGCATTTTAAATGGGACAAAACAGAACATAAGAAAACCTGAAACACCATTTATATATTCATTTCCCAAGTAAAAAAAAAGTGTACTTAATATATACTTAATAAGTACGTTTTATTGTATTTAAAGTGTACTTCAAAAGTGTGTATTTAAAGAATGTTATTTTGGGACAACTTATAGTATACTTAAATGTACTTGAAATATAATTAAGTAGAGCTTAAACACATTTTAAGTTGACTTTTTTGTACTAAAATTAAACTTTGTATAAGTGTACTTAATATACTAAAAATATATTTAACTTTAAGTACATTATAAGTATACTAACCAAGTCACTTTAAAATGTGTTTAATGTGTACTTTAGCATGCGGATAAGTGCATTTTAAGTACATTAGAAATCTATTTTAACGTCATGAGAAAGTACTTTATAGTATACTGCAGAAGTACATACTTAAGTTGTGTTATTTTGGGACAACTTATAGTATACTTAAATAGTCTTGAAATATAATTAAGTACAGCTTAATCACATTTTAAGTTGACTTTTTTGTACTAAAATGAAACTTTGTACAAGTGTACTTAATATGCTAAAAATATATTTGACTTTAAGTACATTATAAGTATACTAACCAAGTCACTTTAAAATGTGTTTAATGTGAACTTTAGCATGCGGATAAGTGCATTTTAAGTACATTAGAAATCTATTTCAATGTCATGAGAAAGTAATTTATAGTATACTGCAGAAGTACATACTTAAGTTGTGTTATTTTGGGACAACTTATAGTATACTTAAATACACTTGAAATATAATTAAGTAGAGCTTAATCACATTTTAAGTTGACTTTTTTGTACTAAAATCAAACTTTGTACAAGTGTACTTAATATACTAAAAATATACTTTACTTTAAGTACATTGTAAGTATACTAACCAAATAACTTTAAAATGTGTTTAATGTGTACTTTAGCATGCAGATAAGTGCAATTTAAGTACATTAGAAATCTATTTCAATGTCACAAGAAAGTACTTTATAGCATGCTGCAGAAGTATATACTTAAGTTGTGTTATTTTGGGACAACTTATAGTGCACTTAAATACACTTGAAGTATGATTAAGTAGAGCTTAAACACATTTTAAGTTTACTTTTTTGTACTAAAATCAAACTTTGTACAAGTGCACTTAATGTACTAAAGCATACTTTACTTTAAGTACATTTCAAATATATTCACAAAAATCGCTTTAAGTACATTTTAAGTGTATTGACTCTAAATGTATTTTAAGTATACTACAAGTAGATTTTACTTTAAGCACATTTCAAATATATTTATTTTAAGTACACTTTAAATATATTTCAAAAGTATATGAAAAAAACATCAATGTAATCTCTAATTACTCATTTCCATTGTACACTGTCTTGTTCACAGTCATCAGCCATTCACATGAACCTTCCTTTCACCTTCACTTCAGACAACAACCACTGCCTCAACCAGGATTTGAACCCACAATTCACTGAACCACAGACCTGCACTCTAACCACTAGACCACAACTACCTGTTATACAACAGGCACAATTACGTTCTTGAAGTAATAGTCTTGAGTAGTACACTTTAAGTATACTTTTATATACTTAATAATAATACTTAGAAATCATTGGTGGTGGTATGCTTTTATCGAATTAAAGACACTTTTACATGTTTAATTTGTGCGGCAAAAAGTACACTTAAAGTGCACTTAATACACTAATAACACAACTTAAGTACAGACTTCAGTATTGTGCTTAAAAGTTTAATAGGTAAGGCCTTATATGCCTTTTTAAGATCTGTTTGTGCTCTTCAATATGGTGTTTTTACCATGAAAATACATTAACAAAATGGAAGGTGGAAGGTTATTTAATGTTACAAAGCATAATGAATAAATAAGCCTAGGTTAAAATTCACTAAAATGATGGTTTAAAAAAAGTACCCAGGTGAAAAAAGTGTACTTAATATACTTAAAGGAGAAGTCCAGTTTTTTGAACATTAAGGCCATTTTCTGAGTGGTCTGCAATGTTTAGAGTCCCCCTCACCGTTTATTTCATGATTGCTGCAGTCTCTGTTATTTGGCTGATTTGGATTTGATCTCAACCAGCTTTAGAATGGCCGTCTATGGGCACCTGCAACTCTGTTCTTAAAATCACCTTTAACATTTGTTTTCAAGAATATGCAACTCAGCAAGTGTTCAGCAGTATACACTGGTGTTCCTTAACAATTTTTGTAGCGAAATATGGCATCTGTCGTGTTTTATGTGTGTTTTATGTAGCAATTTTTAAATTAAGTTTCACTTTCACTTTCACTTTCACAAAATGGCAAATAAAAAATGACAGAAGCCATATTTCGCCTTGAAACTTCTTAGGGACTGCTAGTAAACACCCCTAACCACTTTGTGAGCTGTAGACTTTCGAAAACAAATGTTAAAGGTGATTTTAAGAACAGAGTTGTAGGTGCTCATAGACGGCCATTCTAAAGCTGGTTGAGATCAAATCCAAATCAGCCAAATAACAGTGACTGCAGCAAACATGAAATAAACGGTGAGGGGGACTCTAAAACATTGCAGACCACTCAGGAAATGGCCTTAATGTTCAAAAAACTGGACTTCTCCTTTAAAGTATGTATTTTTGTATTTAAAATATACTTCAAAAGTGTGTATTTAAAGAACGTTATTTTGGGACAACTTATAGTATACTTTTTGGTACTAAAATCAATCTTTGCAGAAGTGTACTTAATATACTAAAATCATACTTAAATGTAAGTACATTTTAAATATACTTACTAATTCACTTTAAAAGATGTTTAATGTGTACTTTAACATGTGGTTAAGTGTAACTATTTGAAGTATGCTACAAATCTATTTCAAGGTCATGAGAAAGCACTTTATAGCATGCTGCAGAAGTACATACTTAAGTTGTGTTATTTTGGGACAACTTATAGTATACTTAAATACACTGGAAATATAATTAAGTAGAGCTTTAACACATTTTAAGTTTACTTTTTGGTACTAAAATCAAACTTTGTACAAGTGTACTTAATATACTAAAACCATACTTAACTTTAAGTACGTTTCAAATATTCTTTCTAATACCGAACTTTAGCACATTACTTTTAAAATACAAATACACTTAAAATACACTTAAAATATACTACACCAATAGTATGTCTTCAAATACAATACATTTAAATACAATACACTAATAGTGCATTTTATAATACTACACTTTAACACATTACTTTTAAAATACAAATGTACTTAAAATAGACTTCAAATTGAATATACTAATGGTATATTTAACAATACCACACTTAAGCACATTACTTTAAAAATACAAATGTACTTACAATACATTTAAATGCAATACACTAATAGTGTATTTTAAAATATTACACTTAAGTACATAACTTTTAAAATACAAAGATACTTAAAATACACTTAAAATATAATACACTAATAGTATACTTTATAATGCTACACTTTAGCCCATTACTTTTAAAATACAAATGTACTTAAAATACATTGAAATAGAATATACTAATAGTGTATTTAACAATACCACACTTTAGCACATTACTTTAAAAATACAAATGTATTTACAATTCATTTAAATACAATACACTAATAGTGTATTTTATAATACTACACGTTAACACATTACTTTTAAAATACAAATGTACTTAAAATAGACTTCAAATTGAATTTACTACTAGTATAATTAACAATACCACACTTAAGCACATTACTTTAAAAATACAAATGTACTTACAATACATTTAAATACAATACACTAGTAGTGTATTTTATAATACTACACTTAAGTACATAACTTTTAAAATACAAAGATACTGAAAATACACTTAAAATATAATACACTAATAGTATACTTTATAATGCTACACTTAAGCCCATTACTTTTAAAATACAAATGTACTTAAAATACATTTAAATACAATACACTAATAGTGTATTTCATAATACTACACTTAAGTACATGACTTTTAAAATACAAAGATACTTAAAATACACTTAAAATATAATACACTAACAGTATACTGTATAATGCTACACTTTAGCACATTACTTTTAAAATACAAATGTACTTAAAATAGATTTAAAATACAATATACTAATAGTATATTTGACAATACTACACTTTAGCACATTACTTTTAAAATACAAATGTACTTACAATACATTTAAATACAATACACTAATAGTGTATTTTATAATACTACACTGAAGTATATAACTTTTAAAATACAAAGATACTTAAAATACACTTAAAGTATAATACACTAATAGTATACTTTATAATGCTACACTTTAGCACATTACTTTTAAAATACAAATATACTTGAAATACACTTAAAATATAATACACTAATAGTATATTTTACAATACTACACTTAGCACATTACTTTTAAAATACAAATATACTTAAAATACATTTAAAATACAATACACTAACAGTATATTTTATAAAACTATATTTAAGTACATAACTTTAATAATACAAATGATTTTAAAATATATTTAAAATACACTAAACTATAAGTATATTTTTAAATACCATACTTAAGTACTGTACTTGATAAATAGAGTGTACTTAAAATATACTTTCTGAAAATTAAATATATTTAAAGTACACTTAAGTACACATTTTTTTGACCTGGGTTGAGAGCTTTCAATGTATATGCATAAGCTCTGTGCATTAGTCATCTGAATTAGACATGATTAACATAATTCAACCATGACAAACACTTTTGTCCTCCAGCCTTCTATTCATATCTTTTCATATTCCCTGAACAGTATGCCTCTATTCATCCACTTACAATTACCAAAAGGCTCCAAACAAGACTAAAAGTATCGTCAGGCTATGGCCCCCCTGGCACACAGCAGATGACAAAATGAGTGTCATTTGTATTGTAGTGTAGTGTAGCATCTTGCTTCCAACAGGGTGTACTGGCAACTGGTAAATGTTCTGTTGAAAGCCCACTATGTTGTAGGCCAGGGAGAAATCCTGGTTTGTGTTCATAGTATGGCCCTTGGAGGACTTAATAACATTCGAAGCGGCCCTTGATTGTAAATGGTTCCCCACCCCCGTTGCAGGCCTACACAACACATCTCACAGTAAAGAAAATGTTGCCTCTGCATACACTATATCAAACAAAAGCATTCGCTAACCTGCCTCAACTAGGATATCAAAACATTTTGGATGATTCAACAGAGCATGGTATGCAGGGCAGGAATTTTGTTAGGGCCATGGCCCTCGTGCCCTCCCATTTTGGCCTTGTGCCCTTGAAAAAAATAACTGCCATAAGGCCACAGTGGCCTTGATGCCCTCTCTGACGCCGAATTGATTAAAATGCATTCAAATGCATGAAATTGCATCTAAGAAACACACATTTTCTTGGGAGAGGATGGTATACAACAGAGTATGGTATGATGAAGATGAACTTGACTGGCCTGCACAGAGTATAACCTGAATTCAATAGACCACCTTTGAGATGAATTAGAGCGGAGATTGAGAGCCAGGCCTTCTCGACCAACATCAGTGGTCAAAATTTCTATAAATACACTCCTCACCCTTGTGGACAGCCTTCCGAGATGAAAAGGTGGACCGATATCATACTGAACCCTATGGGTTAGGAATAGGATGGCAGCTACTGGTAAGTTAATATGTGAGTCAAGGCAGGTTAGCAAACTCTATTGGTAATTAACATAGTGTAATTACCGATGTTACAGGACGGGTAATGCTCACAAATACTATTTTATATTTAACGGTTACTGTAAAAGATTACACACAGCTACTTATTCTGAGCTGAGTAGGTTAAGGTGTCACAGTACATGTATGTGCACAACTACTTACACCAGTTACCACATAGCCACATATTTGGGCAAAACAAGATTTGTAGTGTTTTCACAGCCTTTGGTGCCATATACTATTTATTGTAAATAAATAGGTATTATTTGGAGGCAGACATATCACGTTTCATTATACATTGCATCACACTTTTACAATCATATTCTGACCACATCCAAAGATGTGGCTAGAAATGTGTATGTCACTGACCTGCAACTTGACTTTCAATGGATTCTTTAATTAACTGAGTGACAAGGATGAATGGTACCAACATGATCTCCAAAATTTCCGTGCTCCTGAACACGGATGTCAAGGACACGAAATCCGTGTCCAGGAGCACGGATTTTGCCAAAATTCTGTGCTCCTGGACACAGAATTATTTTCCGTGATGGACACACGGAAGTGCTCTCTCTATACTCCCACAGCTCTATGTTTCCACAGTCTCGTCTTTTCTCAGGATTTTAATTTCCAATATTTTTTCTCAAAAAAAAACATTTCTTACTGACAGGTTAGGGTTAGGGATTGTTTTGGTCTGGGCACAGCTAGTATTCTTTCATTCATTATTTGAATTTGATAGCCTATCAACCATCTGGAAAAGGTATTTCTCAAAAATATGTCTTTAATGACAGGTTAAGGTTAGGGAATGTTTTGGTCAGGGCACAACTTAAATTGCTATAGCATTATTTTGTTTCGGATTAGCATTTGGTATGTATTCTAATGATAGAGTTAACACAGTGCTGTGGGAATATAGAAAGCACTTCCGTCACGTGTGTCCATCACGGAAAACAATTTCGTGTCCAGGAGCACGGAATTTTGCCAAAATCCGTGCTCCTGGACACGGATTTCACGTCCTTTAACATTTAATGATTTCATGTCCTTAACATTTCATATCCTTAACACTTCCTCTTTCTCTAAGAAAATAACACAACAGCTTTCACTATAAACAAAGGTCTGTGTTTTGGATTAAATGAGAAATATCTTGTTTGTGTAGCAGCATAGCACAAGAAGACACGTTTGTCCACAGCAACTTATTAAGACATTTAATTTTGGTTACAATCAGGGCTTAACACTAACACACGCCAGGTAGCCAAATGCGGGTGAAAGTCGGCGTTGGCTAGTAGATATAGATACCGAAGGTTCACTAGCCATTCTGGCGGGTCCGTCACTATTCTAAATGATGAGGCACCGCATTTTGTAGTTTTTTCCCTCGGACCGTCTTTGCTACAAACGCAATGCAATGCGATTTCGTGAGCCTACAATACCCATGAAGCACCTGTGTCACGTGTCACCTGTGTCTTACGCACGAGAGGAATCTGATAGAGCTAGTCTTGCGAATATGAGTGGCAGCAGCGAGCTACCGGCACATCAGCGCGCGTTTGGAAATGCCACTGAAAACCTTCACGTGAAAATAAAGTAGCGAAGTTCATCTCAACTGACCTGTTTTGGGATCTGTCATTAGTACAATGCATATAGTGGACATTAAAATGACCAAGGCGAGAGGAGAACACCTCAGTCTTGAGAAAGTCTTGAGACTAATTAGCGCAGTGAAGACAAGGACACATGCAGCATTAATAATGTTCGGTTTAAATCATTTTCTGATTTGCCTGTATGTCTTCATACCTTAATATTCCTCCATGTTTCTTGTGCCGTTGTTCCCGACTGTCAAACGGGGCTTAAACAACGCGCAGTAGTAGCCTTCCAGACAGTACAAAATCATGTCCCATGTCCCTTCGCATGTGCCCATCTTGCTTTGCGTCCGTTTATATTTTAAACAACTCAATATTAAGCGGAATGAAAGGAAGTCGTAGCTCCTTCTGTAGTTACCGGCCGCATATGTGTGTGCCTTCTAGTAGATAGCCTACTTTTATGAGAAAATATTCCAGAAGAGGTGTTCCACATCCATGACCGAGGACATGCGAAGCTTGGCAATGACTTTGCACTATCTACTTTGCGCATCGAAAGTGCCCTTCAGATCAAAGACGGAAATATTTTGCTCTCATGTAGCTTACATTTGTGCCCTTCCAACACTGTGCTTGGTGTTTCTGCACGGCTATGCCATTCCTCAGATGAGTTAATCTGTTCTTATAGCATGCATGCATGCATGGACCAGTTAACAACAATTCTAGTTATTAGGCCCTATATTATATTATATTATATTATATTATATTATATTATATTATATTAGGCTATATTATATTATATTATATGATATTATATTATATTATATTATGTTATATTATGTTATATTATCCTACATTACATTATTACAGCCTATTATATAATTCATTAAAGCTACTATGATGGTTAAGAAAATTATGGCTAGTGAAAAGGCCCAATGGCTAGTGAGTCACGAAAACCACTAGCCAAAATGGCTGGTAAGCGAAAAAGTTAGTGTAAAGCACTGGTTACAATGTATGGTTAGGTACCTCTGCCTTAAGGGCACTTAAGTCATAGAGCACGCCGGTGGGGGTGCCAATATCCACAGTCTTCCAATGAATATGAGATTAGAACCTGAAACCTGATATCAAGACCAACTGCATCTTTGTGCAGTGGTAAGCCACTCCGCTCACTGAGTGCAATTAACATGTAATTATCATTCCTCCTGGTTTCTGTGAGTAATCTTTTGAACTACTAGCCAGAGTACGGGCTACTGTCGTCAGAGTGGTACAGGAAGTGTTTCATGCAAGATGTAGTTGTGGTTAACAAATGGAAGTGTCACATGCAATGTGTATCTGATACATTTGTAGCACACAGAATGTATCTGTCAATTCCAAACCATGAGAAGTTTTTTGTATTATTATTATTTATTGAGTGGAGCCCTCTAGTGTCGTTTTGATGAACTCCTAATAAACTGCATGATTATTAGATTTTTTTAAATTAGGCAATGCAGGCGTTTTTAAAGCTATCTTACGCAACCCAGTAGCGTAAAGAAACATTTTAGATTAGAACAGGCATATGACTATATCTCTGCCATGCTGGTAAACGACCTGTCATCCAGTGTAGGCTAGTCTATTTGGAATGTGATGGGCATCCAGTAGTTCTAGACTTCTACGAATAAATGGTACTGGGACCTGGTAGAAAAGTAACAAATGCTCATTATGAGAGCACACATGCCAAAATAGAAATGTGGTAGGAAAGTGGTAGTTTAAACCAGCCGTTCATGCTAAGCTAGTTTAAACTTGGTGCCACGTAGACACAAGTGAGCGGAAAGAATGCAAACCTACGCGGTTTTGGGTTAGTGCTTTATTTAAAACCAGAAATGTGAACTAGCATAAAGACGTAGGCCTATGCAGCAAAACATTCATGCTCAGCAGAAAGTAAGAACGCAGACTTTAGTCATGCACACACGTCGTTAATCCCACTATCATACTCTCCAATCTCCAAAGTTTAAAACTTACCGAACCTCTGTACTTTTCCAAAGAAACTAGTCGCCCTCTAATATTAACGACTTTAAACGTGTAAAAATCTTTCTGTTTGGCGTCAATTAGGGACAATACTGGTAACAAAGCAACAACTGCAAGAAGCATCTTGGAACGTGAAGGCTACGCGTTCTACCGATAGCCTACTTCACTCACTGATGCTCTTAGAACTATGCCTACAGTGGTGCAGTGTGTGACACGCAGCACGGCTGGCTGCCTCTAAGACGCCGTAAGAAATGAATACGATAGAACTAGAATAAATGATGGCAATGCATGGGTCCTACTAAATGTAATGCAGCACAGTCAATGAAAGGGGTTTGTTACACACACTTTATAACACATGCACAACATACAGGGTTGCACGGACAGCAAATATGCGCGACGTGATGTTAAAATGTGCAGAATCTAATAAACCCTTATTATACATCTATCAGCAAACTTTATCAAAGCAGATACGAACAAAAACACATGCGTGTTTCTTTAGAATAGATCAATGGCGTGTGTAAATGTTCAGTCAACGCAATACAAGCGGCTAATTTTAACGTTTTCATTGCAAAATGCAAATTTAACTGGCCACAAGTTGGAGTCATGTATCAAAGAGGACACGACTGCTTACAAACAACAAGCAGTTGTACCCATAATGCCCTTCGTCGAGAATTAACATGGCGGCTATGGTTGGTGTTTTGATCTGGGCCGTGGACATGAAAAACAAAAAAACAGTCTGGGAGGACGGACAGCATGTAGCTGTTGTTTGAGCAGAAAAACAGTTTACATGAACGTAAGAGAGAATCTATGCAAACTTCCAGTGTAACAAACTGCAGTCTGGTTTGCGATTACTTGGGCAATAGGAAAATGATCAAGTTGGGTAGCTAGCCATCTCGAGCTAAACTAGCTAACAAACAAGAGTCAGGCTAAGCTAATGTGCTATGTTCACTAAGTGTAAGCAAACCAGTGAATTAACGAGTGTTAAAAGCTTGTCACGCCGGGCTGAGATCGATTCTTCTTCGGAAATTAAACAAACCACAGGAGAATGTAGCTCGGTTTCAGGAAATGCGGTTTAGAGCTGCATCGTTCATTTTTCCAAACACCATCAGAATTATTTGTGTGGGTCTGCAATAGCAAAGTTAGCACGCTAATAGAGTATACTTGGCAATCGCAACTCGAATGCAAGCCTATACTACCTATCAGTATTGATACATCTGAAAGTTATGCTTGTATTTTACCAACGGTAATGAAATGATAAATTGTGCACTATATATTCAACTTCTGTGTGAAGATGTCATGTCGTGAGCCTAAGGTCATATCAGACTAGCTGACATTTGCGATATTCACGAACCAAAATAATTGTTCGTCCCTTGGTAAAGTTAAGCGTTAGCAATGAAGTTTAGCTACATACATCACAGACTATAATGTCTCACACATTTCTACTACAAGTGCGATTAATTTTATGTAATTTTACAAACGCTTTTTAAAGAATGAAAACAAATTATCGTTTGGCCTACCTTGCACCAAGTCACATTAATTTCTTCGAAATTCATTCGAAACCAACCGTGTTGTCGATATAGGACGAGACTAATTTCGTTGGTTATAGCTTGCCACACACTGTAGCATGCGTCGCTCGTTATGTTTGAGTTACATAGAACATTTTGCTCACCCATGCTCCCCAATACATTGCAAGTCATGTTGACGTACGTCGAAACGCAAGAAGCTATCTTATTTCCTGTTGCTTATGAAATATACACGAAACTATTCAATCTTTAGAAACTAAAAAAGAAATACTCACCCTATTTATGTCAACATTGCCGTATAAAACTGGTGTCTGAGTCGTTATTGATGATGGTGATGAAACTGAGTCAAGTCTCTCCTCTCTCTCCAGGTTCTCACTGGGTTGTCCTCTTCCCCCTGCTGTTCCACAGTACACAACAGTTAGTTTCTTTAGACACAGACTCTTGCACAATGGAGGATTCCAAGAGCCCACTGAAGTCTGCCAAGCCCTCACGTGGAGAGGCCAGAGGAGGCAAGGCTCCCATTTCCAAGAATCTGAAAGACACACCCTTGTCGAGGGACCCCACCAAAGGCCCTGGGCGCCCCAAGGACAGTATGGCGAGGGCTCGAGATGATCACAGAGATAACCAGGGCACGCATGTTACTGGCAGGGCGACAGCTGGTAGCCCTCAGGACCAAGGTAGAGGCAAGCCACGCAGGCTGACAGGCAGGACCAGCTCTGGGGAGAGAGGGAAAGGGAAGGGAGGGAGCCTGCAACAGCAGCATCAGCATCAGCAGCAGACAGACGTTAGGCAGTCTGCCCAGGAGCACCGGGGCCCAGGCTGGAACCGCCATCTCAAAGATACTGAGGGCCCCAGAGCAGCCACCTCCTCACCAGAGGAGAGGGCACTACAGGTCAAGCTGTCTCAGGTAGCTGCTCTGGCAAAGCAGCTACCAGGTATGTAGCTTTTCTGTTTCTCTTCCATAAATGATTTCAGCAGCCAGTTTACTTGATTATGTATCAGTGGCGAATCAGACATTTGGATTTGATCGAATTCTCTGCGATTCATTTAATTTAACAGGTGTTACTACATAAGGTTTTGCAACACTTGGCCATATCCATACCGGTAGTTCCATGCAGCCTCTTAGCCACCTGCCAATAACTTCTTGTCAGTTTAACTGATACTGCAGACAGTGCAGTTATTTCCACAAGTACTTTAGAATGGTCATGGAGTGTTTCACCTCAGTGGGTGCAATTCATTTTGATCATGCCAGGGGGAGCTGTGATGATGTATGTTGGATGTAAGGGATGCAAGGGATGTATGATGCTTTTTAATAGCCTTTGCCCGGCCTTCCTGTCAGGCAGTCTGGCCAACCAGCTCATTGCCAGTTCCTCCTCATCCACACCAATGAAAACTGACCAAGTGACCATAATTTCACATTTCTGATTGGTAGTAGTGCTGCCTGGTAGTGTGTAGAGGCAGTTGGTAGATAACCTGTCATTGCGAGACTCCCACCGCGTACACTCTTTCTCTGGGATATTTGCAAGACTAAGTTCTGTGCCACAGCCAGACTAGTAGTTTAATGGTTAACTACTGCCTGTGTCATGCCCTAAATTGCTGGGGGAAATAAGAACATTACATTTGTGCTGAGGCATTTATCTGACATGATTTACTTTGGATACAGGGCAGTCCCTGTACTGTAGCATACATCCTTCATGGTGGTATGGGATTCGAACCCGTAACCCACTGATCCCAACACCAGCTCCTTAGTCACAAATTCCCTCAAGAAATGCTGTATTTGAAAATGGAAGAATGGACCCCCATTGTGTGGGGTTGCCGGTATGTGTTTGTGTGTGAAAGCAGCGGTGGGTGCTGTGACGCTTACGTTGTGGTTAGTTTTTGTGCTGAGTTCCTTTGTCCTGACCTTCCAGATGAGGCGGGGGGTCGGCGGGCAACAGATGCGGGGACGGGGGCTGGAGGCGGGGGCGTCGGGGTGGACGAGAGCACCCTGACCTCGGACCAGCAGCTGGGGCTCAAGCAGGCGGAGGAGAGGCTGCGCAGAGACTACATCCACCGCTTGGTCAAGGTTAGCAGCAATGCACTGGAATGCAGTGTTTACGCGTGTGCACAATGGAGAGGTCCGGCACAGTGAGGTGGTCTGAACTCGCTTCACAAAAAGGGACCCTTTTGTCAGGCATGCTCTCACCGGCAAGTATGCTAAAATTCATCAGCCACTCAACCATGAAGTAATGTGGTTTCTGTGGTTTCATATAATTTCTGTGGTTTAATAGCCATTTTACCACTTTTTTGGGGAAACATTTGACTGATGACATTTGATATTGTTGAATCTAAATACTTTTAAATACTAAGAACAATATTTAAGGGATATTGTTCAAGCATGCTTACTAATATGCTGCCTGCTAAGAAGTTAATTCTATAGTTTCTGTCATGTGAACGACTGCCATTAGGCCTTGAGTGTCAAGTCTCCAATGACAGGGGGCAGGCTTTCTGCTTGGGTGAAGCAGAGTACGACCGACGTTTGCATGTCCGTTGGGTGTATGCAGGGCTCTAAATTGACCTTTTTCATCACCAGCCAAAATGGCTAGTAGATGTTAATCTCACTAAACACTCTTTTCTACCAGCCAAAACAGAATTTTCACCAGCATTTGGCCGTTTGGCAGGTGTTAATTTAGAGCCCTGGGTCCATGTATGTGTGTGTGTGTGGGTTTTCTAATGCTCCATTGGTTTTGTGTTGTTGCTCTGTTGCTCTGCAGCAGTCCCCGGAGTACCCCAACTTCCAGTACCTATGCAAGCTCTGCTCAGTCCACGTGGAGAACATCCAAGGTGCTCACAAACACATCAAGGAGAAGCGCCACAAGAAAAACATCATGGTGAGTCACTCCAGACAAAAGTCAGGTTGCACTAGGTGCACTTAGCAGATTCTTTCCAGATTTCATGGTGCCCATTCACAAATTTTACCTTGTTTAGAAATGCCTATCGCCACCATCAAATTCTAAGTATTTATTATGACTGGGGAAATTGCTTTTTGATCTTCTCCGTGTCAGCCATTTTGAATTTTCAGAAATAGACGCTTTAGCTGCAAAGCTTACTGTACTTTGCTCATACTAGTAAATATTAGTTTATTATTTAGTAAATATTCATGAAATTTGGCCATAATCTGCACAGTTTCAATAAGCTGCTGTTGCAATACCTACTCTGGCCACCATCCTACACAGTGCACCTTTAAGGTTAGGAAAGACATAGGCCTATCCGGTCCTTCACATTCGTATTGAAGTTGTGAAATCCTGCTGTGTTATCCCTATCAAAGTTTTTCTTTACCAGTCTTTGTGGAGAGGAAATTAATTAATTAATTAATTTTACAACATTCGTTGAAGTGAATATCTTTCACTTTCTGGCCTGCTGTCATCTTTGTGTGTGTGTGTGTGTGTGTGTGTGTGTGTGTGTGTGTGTGTGTGTGTGTGTGTGTGTGTGTGTGTGTGTGTGTGTGTGTGTGTGGAGTAGGAGAAGCAAGAGGAGAATGAGCTGCGTGCCCTTCCTCCCCCCTCCGCGGCGCAGCTGCGAGCGGTGGATGCGGCGGTGCAGGAGGCGGTGCGGGTGCACGGCATCTCCGAGGAGGACTTCCTGCAGCGCCAGGCCATGGTCACGCGCATGGAGGCCGTCATACAACAGCAGCTGCCAGGTACTGTAATATGGCGTCTTAGCCTGGTCAAACGTCTAAGCCAGTGTCTCTCCATGGGGGCAGTACAGCCCCCCAGGGGGCGTTGGGGAGCTCAAGGAGGGCATTGAGAAGGATGAATGGGGGCATTGCTTTGTTGCCATTGGGGGTCATTAGTCCATTTAATTTTTCAATACTATGGGGGGCGTTGTCAGGCTTATGATGAGGTCAAGGGGGTGTTGGGAGGCTTGTGAGGAGGCCAAGGGGGCGTTTGTTCAAAAAAGATTGAGAACCTCTGTTCTAAGCGCACTTCATTGAGCGTAGTTACAGAGTATTCCGCTTTCAAACAGAATAGTCAGTATTCCGCTTAAAACAAGTTCCTGTAATATTCCATTTACATTTGTGGAACTGTGTTCTGCATCCATGTTCCCGGCACATTCGGAATGAGGGAGTTTACATGACTCGTGTGCAAACCGAATACTGCCACCATTATGTTTAAAATCTGAATATTCCTTGCATGTAACTTTGCTCAGTGTCAATTCACTGTGCAATTAAATGCTCAGTCTTAAAAGCCAGAGGATTTATGTGCATTTTTCTAGACATTAAATGTGCAATTTAAACTTTGAGATGAACACACACACACACACACACACACACACACACACACACACACACACACACACACACACACACACACACACACACACACTTAGTCTTACTGTGTATGCAGACATCAACAATAAATCGACATATAGACAGACATGATACACTTACTGTACATCAAGAAGGTGGAGTCTCTGCCTGAAGAATGAGTCCTGGAAAGATTTTGCACGCTGTGTATCACAAAACTAGAGACTAGTCTGTCAGCAGGGAAACAGCCTTTGTGGAGGATGATCACATTTATGTTTATAATTGTGTATCGGACATTTGCTTGTGGTTCGTGAATTCTGGGTAATTTTTGTGTCTTTTCTTCCGTTTCCCTCATAGAATGCAACCTCCGCCTTTATGGTTCATGCCTAACACGTTTCGCCTTCAAAACCAGTGATATCAACATAGATGTTACCTATCCATCCAATGTAAGTAAAAGCCGCAGTAAGAACTCAACTGGTATTTTCTTACTCCTACAACATGGTATTATTATCATATTATTGTACATTACTTGTGCATTACTTCAGCAATTTATTGTTACTGGTTCATCACTGGTCCATCCACTGGGTTATCATTTAAAGGCCAACTTGATTATAACTCAGTTGTTAACTCACTTTCGACAGGCGTCGGACGGATCAGCCCCACAGAAGTTGCAAGCTCACGTTTGCAAGGCTCTCATAGCGGTTGCGGTCAACTCTCTGGCTTAACGTGATTCCCGGTGAATTCCATGATTACATAAATAATGCAGAGAAACGAGTTCGAATCACGAAAGCCTTTCTGTGGTTTCGTCACGTCGAAAGGAAGGCGTTGCCCACAAAGGTTTATATCGACCCATTTATCTAAAAAACATGTCGAGTAATTTTTTTCTGCTTGTTGGTTCAAAACAAAGCAACGTTGCTGGTGGCCGATCAAAAATAGTTTTTACTGCGGCTTCCTTATCAGCTGTTGCTCTACCCCTACACACACAGCACAAAGCATCAACATCAAAGCCAGCTCACTCTGAGTTTCTCCGTGCTGCAGACTCGCCTAGGGGTCGCTGTCGAAAGAGCACCTGCCCTGAATGGAAAGCCTGCACGCCTCCGCTGGCGCCCCTATAGTGCAGTACACCCGGGAGAGTGGCGACTCTGTTTTCCATTACATTCTCTCCCGGGAGAATGGAGGACTGAGCCAATCTGTCAGAGAGGCATGCGTTCATGCATCGAGACAGAGGAGGAGTGAGCCAATCAGAGACACGCATTTCCACGAAAGATGCCACAGATCATTACTCGGGGCGTTTCTCCAAGCCACCTCGGTTTGCCAGCTTGCAAAAACGTCTTGAAACAAAGCAACCAGAACGTTTTTTAAAAATGGACCAATTGTAGTCCCTTCAATAACAAGGGGAACACGGCAATATTAATTATTTTTTCTGAATTTGACGTTTGAGAGGCCATCCCTTTAATGTTAATGTTCAGTTGCCTTATTAAGGGTTACTAATTATTTACTTGGTAGTGAAGGCTGGTTTACTGGATTACTTGTCCTGTCTATGCACTTAAAACTTTGTCCATCTGTAATGATGTCATTTTTGTCATTCGGTAGTATCATGATTCCAGGGCTCTAAATTAACTTTTTCCACACACACACACACACACAGTGGACATTTTTTTCTTACCACACCAAACAGAAGTTCAACACAGCCATTTTTTTTAATTCACACAAAATCACAACTATGCATTAGGCTATTTTTTTTCCCTAATTAAATGGTAATTTTGTCCAAATGTTTCTACAACACAGATACACTAGGCTGCTACATCCAATCAAGGTGCTCTGCAATATTTCTCCTCCACTCTCTGAGAGAGCGACTATATTTTTAAAAGTGCACAGCATTATTTTAACTATATAAATTCTGCTGTTGAGAATTTTTACTTTCATTACTTGTAGCACCGATACCGATAATTTATCTAGTTTTGTTCAATTCCTACTGAAAGCAGCACTCTGAATACCACACAAGCCACTATATAACAGACCAAATCTTTAACATGTTTTGTGGGCCTACAGTGGAAAAAGGCTAACCTCAAGCATTTACTAAGCCATTTAAACTACAAAATGGATAATAAAAATATCACAGGAAGGAGACAGAGGAGAGGATTTTCAAAGGAGAGGAGAGGAGGAGCTCTCCTCTACCATGCGCAAACATAATGTACTCAAGAAGCAGTATCGGTTTAAAAAAAGTAAATATCTCGGGAATCTTCGCTTCCTTGTTACTTCCACAGCTCAATGATAAACGTTGGTTGTTTTTTTCTTTTTTGATGGGCTTTGGGCTTTCAATTTCATAGTTGCGCCAGGACTTTAAGATCCATTTCAGAAGTAGTACAACTGAACTGACAGCTACGGTCACACTACTTGACAGTCGGCTCTCCTCTTGCCCTGGTCGCTATTTCGTTCCACAACCAGAATAGTCAGTATTTTTAAACAAGTCACTATTTGCAATTATAGGCCTACTACTAGCCATTCACACAACACACAGAACCTTGCTCTAACCCCCGCCACATTCATCACTCGCACAAAAACGTTACACAACAGAAGTAGGCTATGCATAATCGTAAGTCCTGTTATTGAAACGGTCAGGGTCTGCGTCGCTGCTTAAAACAATGCACACAGCCTGTTACAGCAAGGTTCACAGTAATAATAGCAGTAGTGACGTTAAAAAGTTGTAGCGAAAGCGACGAACACACACACAAACACACACACACACACACACGCACATAGTCTTATGGAGAGCTGCCTGTCCAGAATAGTGTGAGGCAGCTTAGCTGACAGAAGGCTGGTCTCTGCCTGAAATGTTTTCAATCCTGGCGCGCGCAAACGAGAATGGCAGGGTTGATCACATTCCGCTCGATGCATTCTGGGTAATTTTTGTGTCCACGGTGGGAGGTTCTACCTTCAAAACCAGTGACGCTAGTGTCCATGGGTAATGTAGGAAATCTCGCCGTAAAACGTTCGTCAGCAGCGGTTAACGTTCATAAGTTACTGTACTCGGGCGCTACTGGCCAAATTGGCGGGTAGGTATTTATTTTCTAATTAGCAAAATGAATTTTCATCACCGTGTACTTGTCCTGTTGGCGTGTGTTATCTGTAATGAGCCTGATCATGTCTATGTCTTGGCATGGTATAGAGAAACGTAACTTCAATGTCTTTGTATGACCTGTGCATATGAAGAAACTGACAATACAAGCTGACTTGACTTGACTTGATTTACTTTTAAAAAAATCTTTGTCAAGTGTAATCTGCTTTGAGTAATCACACAGTCTTTTGCCATCCACAGATGACGCAACCAGAAGTGCTTATAAAAGTGCTGGACATTATAAAGAAAAGCTGTAAGTACCAGTTCATGTTTTATTTTAGGATGACTAGATTAAACAGAAAAGAGTGTTTTTTTAATGTATTTATTTCTTAGGCTTTACATTAATCTTTTCTTCTGCTTGACTGTTTGTGTGCAGCTCAGTATGTTGAAGTGGAGTCTGACTTTCATGCTAAAGTTCCTGTGGTCTACTGCAAGGAGGCCGGCAGGTGAGCTGCATTACTGTCTCATGCCTTGCAACTGGCGGCCATGACGTGTTATGATTCTCTATATGAAGCGCATCCAGGAATGTTTTTTGGAACTTATTTTTATTTTTGTTGATCATATGCTATGCAGTCTCTTGTGCATGATTTTGAGAAAAACTGATAGCGTATACTTTTTTGTATTTCCTTGTGATATTGTATTCTAAAACGCTTCTCTCTCTCTCTCTCTCTCTCTCTCTCTCTCTCTCTCTCTCTCTCTCTCTCTCTCTCGCTCTCTCTCCTCAGTGAGCTCATGTGTAAAGTCAGTGCCGGTAATGACGTTGCATGCCTCACCACCAACCACCTGGCGGCGCTGTCGAGGCTGGAGCCCAGGCTGGTGCCTCTGGTCCTGGCCTTCCGCCTCTGGGCCAAAGTAAGCACAGCCTCCCCCTACAGTAGCCTCAATGCCTGTTTATGCTGAGTGGTGTCTTGCATATCAGCAGTTGGCTGGAATTTTTAACAAAACTATCTTGGGCTAGCTCTGGCTCTGGCTCTGGCTCTGGCTCTTTCTCTCTCTCTCTCTCTCTCTCTCTCTCTCTCTCTCTCTCTCTCTCTCTCTCTCTCTCTCTCTCTCTCTCTCTCTCGCTCGTTCTCTCTCTCTGTCTCTCCCTCTCCATCTCCCTTTCCCTCCCTCTGCAACTCTGAATGGGTCCTGTGTGTGTGTTCGCTGCCAGGCCTAATGAGAACAAGTCCCCCTCCCCCACCATTTTCTCCATCCTCTCTAAGCTGGAATGAATGAATTAATTAAGTAATACCTGTAGCACATCTGGGGTGCATTTCTCAAAACCATAGTTGCTAACTACATTAGCTACTTTGTTTTTGCCATGCAATTTCCCACGGGCAACCACCGAAGTTGCTAACTGTCTAACAACTATGCTTTTCAGAAACGCATCCCTGGGTTGCTGTTGTTCAGCTTCCTTTAGAGTGGAGTAGAGTAACTGTTGATCCCGATGTGTCAAAGTCAAAGTGTCAAGCAGCATACCCAAATACACAAAATATAATACACTTTGCGCAACATGATTAAACATACTGTATACGTGCATACATTCAACTATTAGGCAGATCATACATCCATCACCCATCTGCATGCAATAAAAAAAAAATCATTTCCAGAAGGGGGGAAAATGTGTGCATTCCACATTAACCTCTGCCTGTTGTGTGTTTCTCCGCCCAGCTGTGCCACATCGACTGCCAGGCGGAGGGTGGCATCCCGTCCTACTCGTTCTCCCTCATGGTCATCTTCTTCCTGCAGCAGCGCAAGCAGCCCATCCTGCCCGTCTACTTTGGCAACTGGGTGTGTATTACCAGTCCCCGGCATTAAGCACTAACGATGATGAGGATTTACGTATATTTTTTTGTTACTCATTTTTAATTTTTATTTTTTTTTTTATGCATTTTATTTTCAAAGATTTTCAAACTTTAAGCATTACAGACAGAAAAGACAACACTAACACACATACAAAAACACAAACAGAAAAAAAACATGATTAAAACACTTACTGTCCATAAAAGATACCATTAAACCTTGATACCAGTCGATGAGTGAGGTCAGAGGTCCCAGTTTAAATGTCCCATGGGTTTTGTTCGGCATCAGAGAAATAAATTAAAAAAAATCATAAAAAATAAAAAAACTAGCGTCAATGGAAGGTACATCATCAAGCATCCAGGTAGCCTAGTTAGTCACTGTATCTTTGTCCCTGTTAATTTAGGTCAATAAAGGGGCCCCAAATCTTACAAAATAACTGATTGTCTGACAGTGTATATCGCAATTCCTCAAGATACAAACAAGACACCATATCATTTAGCCATTGTTTAAAATGAGTGGAGAGCTAGATTTCCATTCCCTAAGGATTACTCTCTTTGCATGTCCATACAAACCTGAGGCTTTTGTAGTGCTTGGGAGAGTTATGTAATGGGGGAGCAGTGTAGTAGCACTAATATATCTGGTTGAAGTGGTGTGTTATAGATGTCACCATACAAACTAAAGATGTCACCCCAGAAGGAGCTAAGTTACTCATTTTTAATTTTTGAATGTAAAAGATAAATAAGCAGTATCTAGTTTAAAAAAAAATTACGCACCCCCACCCAACCCTGATGAACACATTTTCAGTTATCTACACATCGGATTGTTTATACTGTTAATCAACACCATACCAAAACAAAGAGGAGAACTAAAAGACCAGTAAAATAAACACAATTATTTGGAGAGTATTCCAGTCTGCCAATGAATGGATTTATTGATATGGGTTACAGTAGTTCAGTCACCATGAACTGAAATGGGATACCAGCCTAAATAAATAATAATCTTGCAATAATGTATAATCTACCACAGCCTCTCTAACTCCCCTGGACTGGAATGGTGATACGCTTTGAAAAGAAAAAAAGTAGAATAAAATTAGTTTTAAAATTAAATTAGTTGAAATGGGAGAGTTATGTGAAAAGAGAGGTATTTCTGTAAAGGGAGGTGAAAGTCCAACAGTCTAATTAAAATTCATTTTGAAAAAGTACACAACTGTAATTAAAAGTTATATTTATTTTTTTAACAGCAGTGTCTGCCGCTTCAAAAGTTTTCCTTAGACTAAATAATTTCCTCCCTCTTTTGTAGAGAGATGTAGGGAGATACATTGATCAATGACAAAGACTTTCAGCTGTATGCGTCATAACAAAAACTTGCAAAAGACCTTTTTTGAAAAAACTTTTGTGAACTTCTGCTGTGCAGAAACAAAGTAGGTGTACCAGAAGTACTTTTGAGTACTTTTAAGAACGTTTAATTTGCCAGTATATAATCAAAGATAGTCAATATGGTAGACCAAGATAAATCACATCACACATCACCAATGCAAAGGAGTGGGGTCAAGTCAGGGGCGTGATACCCTCCTTCTTGTTTTCTGAGGCGTTAAATGGCGGTTTGCATACGATGTGCAGTGCAGTACAGTGCGATTGTGCACTACCGTCATCTATAGCACAATTGGAACCCCATTCATTCTCAACCGCCACTGCTCTCCTAAAGGGGCGTTAACCTTGCGTCGCATGGATCCTAGAAAAGTATCCTTATGAATCGCCTCTCCCTTATCAATCGTCTGATACCATATGACTTGACTTCTAGAGTTCATTGTTCCCATGTATGTTTTGCTACAGTAAAACTAATACTTTGTTCTTTGTTATGTGCTGCTTGTGGGTGTAGATCGAGGGCTTCGATGCAAGGCGCGTGGATGAGTATCACCTGACGGGGGTGAAGCTGGACATCTTTGTAGGCTGGGAGTACCGGCCCCCCAGCACTGGAGAGGGCCGCGGCGAGAACAAGGGCAAGCCCGAGCATAAGCCCCCACCGCGGAGGAAGAGCGACGCCACAGAGGGCCTGGTGAGTCCCGGTGATATCACACATGTGCATCACAACGTAGGATTGTGGAACAGGGCTTGATGTTAACTTTTTTGCTCCTTTTTATGTTTTTTTCAGAGTCACTAGCCGTTCAGCCTTCATACTAGCCACAGTTTTTTTCTTAGAATGAATTGCAATTAAGTGCTATAGCAATAACACAGCCCCCCCCCCCCCCACACACACACACACACACAAACACACACCCACACACACACACACAGTGGGCCTCAGTTATCAAGCTTGTGTAGAAACCATCGCAGAAATGAGCGCAGATCTCGTCGTACGACGAGGCTCACGTGAGATTTACTAAACATGCATACCTCTCCAATCCCATTGTAAGAGCGAGCGGCTGTTGATAAATCCAGCGTCTGAAAACCATCGTAATTACAATAATCACACCTTCTCTAAAACGGCGGGAAGGAGACCGCACCCCTGATTTTGCGACATCCACGTTTCTGGTTGATTGACAGCTTGAAATTAGGCTTTCCGCGAGGTAGACAACAAAATAACACGTGGAAATAACCAACAGCAGTAGTCAACAGTGTTTCAGTTCTCAATATGGAAGGGGTATAGATTGATTTCCAAATAATGTTGGTTACAATGAAATGTTTGATTGAATACAGCAGAAATAGTGAAGATAATGATAGGCCTTTTTTTTTTTTTACTTTTTTAAACGATGTCAACAAAATGGTCCTACATGAAAGTGGCCGACAAACAGTGCCCAAACCACTTGTTGGGGAAGGGGAGTTTTACATGTCCAGTGCGCTGTCCTTCTCGTGCTCATGTGCGCCCTGCTTCTCTCCTGCGCTCCAGTCCTTCGAGGGAATAGCCTTTTTGCCACCTTAACTCTTAACTAAAGGGACAGTTTGGTCAATTTCAACATGCAGTTGTAATCCACACACTACCCTGGACTTGTCAGTTCCTGAGATTTTTTTTTCTTCTTCTTCAGCCGTTTCCGAGATCCTGGTCATTGTAATGGGGGCAGCTCTTTGTTTACATTTCAAAAAAACATTTTTATTTATTCCCAAAAACATCCAAAAGGTTATAAAACATCGGCAGACAACTAGCAAACAGCAGTACCTTTTGGGAAAATATTTGGAGTTGGCCTATGTTTCATTTTTTAAAAATGTAAACAAACGCTGCCCCCATTAGAATTGCTCATATCTCGGAAAGGGCTGAGCCGAAAAATGTGGCATCACCAGGTACTGACAAGTCAAGGGTAGCGTGAGCAATACAACTGCATGTTGAAATTGACCAAACTGTCCCTTTAACTAAGTTCTACCTCAATTTGATAATGTTAAAGGAATGTTTATTTTTTTACTTGAGACCTGGAATATTTGTCATTTTTTTAACCTTTTTTTTCAACCCATATCGACCCCAAATATCGGGTATCGGAAATCGGGTATCGGCCAAGGGTGATGGAAAAAAAATCGGTATCGCATCGGCCATTAAAAAACCCGTATCGGTCGACCGCTAATTTGCTGTCCCAGGATGTAGTTGCAGTTGTCAGGTACATCTGCAGACGCGGTTCAATATAGAAAGAAAAAGCACTGATGTATTGCACTTTTTTCTTTTTTCTCTTAATATATTAGGATGGGTAAAATACTGTGCTAAATGTATATAACATCATTGTCACATGAAAGTGAAAGTGATAGCCCATTGGGAAACTCCAACTCCCATTGTTATTGTGACACAGCACTCCACAGCACACAAGTGAACACTGCACACTGCACACAACGAAATTGCATTTTATGCCTCACCCGTGCAAGGGGGCAGCCCTCAGTGGCGCCCCATGGGGAGCAGTGCGGTGGGACGGTACCATGCTCAGGGTACCTCAGTCATGGAGGAGGATGGGGGAGAGCACTGGTTGATTACTCCCCCCACCGACCCGCCGGGAGTCGAACCGGCAACCTCTGGGATGCAAGTCTGACGCCCTAACCGCTCACCCATGACTGCCCGTACATGATATGGAAATGTAATTTAAGGGTCAGCTGCACAATTTAGCTTTTAATCTTAGGAAGGGCCGTGGTGGCCCAAAAAATCACGAAAATAAAGATGGATTAAAAAGGGAGCTCATTGGTGTGCGGTTCTTCCTTGCCCTGCAGACGCGGTTGGCCCTTGACCTGGGGCAGGGCGTGTCCCTGGGCCAGCTGTGGCTTGAGCTGCTTCGCTTCTACACGCTGGAGTTTGCTCTGGAGGAGCACGTCATCAGCATCCGCCTGAGGGAGCTGCTACCCCGCGAGATCAAGAACTGGCCCCGGCGACGCCTCGCCATCGAAGGTGAGCGAGCGTACACTGACCTGAGGTGAACCCACCACACACCCTTAAAGTGATACTGTCTCAGTTTTGGAAATTAGCTTATTTTACACCTTCCCTTGAGTTAAATAGTAGGGCTTTACCATTTTCCTGTACTTTCAACCGTTCTCTGAGTACGGCAGTGCAAATTTTACCTCCAAGTTAGTCGCCAGCTGGTCTCGTAGGACTCAATGTTAACTGCTAGCATGGAGGTAAAATTTGCACTGCCATACTTAGAGAACGGTTGAAAGTACAGGAGAAAGGTCAAACTCAATTATTTAACTCAAGGGGAGGTGTAATATGAGCTTATTTCCAAAAATGGGACAGTATCCCTATACATACAGACATACAGATGTTGCCATATTGCATGCATACTTAGATGTGAATGCACAGATACAGAAACACTCTTGCTGGTATGTAAACATGCACCTTCTACTAGAATCCAAACATTTACACACAAAGAAAGGCACACACTTACACACACAATGGGTTTTTATGATTATAAAGTACAGATAATAATAAGTACACTAACATCAGTAACTCACTGCCCTCTGGTGGCGCTTATATTAATGATCGCACATGCTTCTAAAACATGTCACCTTTTCTGTTTCTGTCAGACCCCTTCGCCCTGAAAAGGAATGTGGCGCGCAGCCTCAACAGCCAGATGGTGTTTGAGTACATCCAGGAGCGCTTCCGCAGCGCCTACCGCTACTTCGCCTGCCCCCAGAGCCGCCATCGCACCCCGGCCAGTCAACGCAGGGGGGCTCGCAAGAGAGCTAAGCGCCGGATGAACTTAGAGGAGGGTGCTGGAGAGGGCAAACATGGCAAGAGCACAGAGTCCAGGAGACGTCGCACCACAACAGGGGAGGGAGAAGGCGAGGGTGTAGAGATGGGGTGCAGGGTGGATGACGAGGATGAGGAAGATGAGGATGTTTACGAGGATGACGAAGAGGAAGGAGGCCTGAGTGTCCGTCTTGGGGACTTGGGTCTTTTGAGTAAGAAGGAGAAGAAGGATGCAGTGAACGTGAACGTCATGAGGGGGGGCCGGGAGCCCCCCGCAGCTCACACCTCTCAAAATGGCCTGCTGGACAGCGAAGAAGAGGAGGAGGAAGAGGGAGAGGAGGATGAAGAAGAGGAGGAGGAGGAAGAGGAAGAACAGGAGGAGATTGCTCCAGAGGATCTTCAATATGTGTTTGACAAGATGATTTTCACCGGAGGAAAGGTAATGTGGTGTGTCTGATAACAGCCAAAGTAAAAATTAATATTCTGTTTGACAGTATTCTGTATTATATCACCCGGTGATCAGACGGAACATCTTCTGATTGGCTGAGCAGGTGTCCTTTATTCCCTGGTAGCAGGACACCTATGAACTTTCTGGCGAAGTGCCGTTGCTAATTCTATCGCATCTGGTTGTCTAGTCAAGACCGCGTCATTAGTTCTATCACATCTGGTGGTCAAGTCAAGACCCCGTCTTTAATTCTATCGCATCTGGTTGTCAAGTCAAAAACCCAGTCGTCAATTCTATCGCATTTGGTTGTCAAGTCACCCCAACGTTCTGCGAGCGTCCTTACATGCCTCCGATGGAGGCGCGTTCACTAGATTAGGAAGTGGTGCCCATAGCAACGTACCAAGCGCAGTGGTTAATCCACTTTCTCACGAAGCCTTAGATCAACATATTAATAAATAAATTCTTAAATGCTGGTAACCGGGTGATAAGCGGAATAGCGGCCTTCAAGGTGTCCCGATATCAAGGGAAAATGGACTTGGCAAAGCGAACAGCCCTTCATCTGCACCGTCAGGCTGTTAGAACGCTCCGCCTTGTCCATTATTTCCCTTGATATCGGGACACCTCGTCGGCCGCTATTCCATACTTATTATATGGTTGTGACGTCATCTGTCGAATGCTCCATTCATTTCAACGGGGCTCCCCAACGTTCGGACGTCTGTTATTTTTCGATAACGGACGGGTTGGTCTATAACAGACCGCTGTCAATGGCAACAAGACTTTTCACTGCTAAAGCGACTTTTCAACAAGACTCTAATCAGCTGCTGTGATAGACAGCACCCGTTGTCCTGGCTATCGCTGTCAATGGCAACAAGACGTTCACTGCTAAAGCCACTGGCTTGTATACAAGTCAGTGGCTAAAGCGAATGTTTCATATCACTCCGCAGGGGGTCCGGTCTTTTGTCACTCTAATCAGCTGCTGTGATAGACAACACCTGTTGTCCTGGCTAGCCTACCTAGCTGTTGCCTAGCGGTGTTCCACAACGGCACTGTTTTGTAGCAACAATCTTAACATTAAATAGGTCTAAAGAAATGTCCCCGCATGTGTGAATCATTTAAGTATATCCATATAATAAGCGGGTTAACTTTCGGCGAGTCGGTCGCTTTGTGGAATAGCAGCACTTCAGAGAGAACAAGACCCCTCCGCTCCGCGTCGGGGTCTAAAGATTCTCTCTGTCGTGCTGCTATTCCACGGTAGCGACCTTCTCGCCGAACGTTAACCCTTACATAATAGAATGTCTCAAATTTGTGCACTATGGTTTTCATTAGCTGCATGGCTGGTGTTTTGCATTGCCTTTTAAAGAGCCTTTATGATGTCATATAGTTCTATTCCGGAGCAAACAACGCATAAGTTGCATTTCTTAAAAAGTGTACACTGCCTTCAATGGCTGGCAACAAAATAATGGAGGATACAATGGAGCAGGACTTTGAAAACTTGCAGGACTTTGAAAACTTGCTTCGCCTTGCTACCAGTATATGTCAACCATTTCCTATTGATAACATGGCAGGAGACAACAAGTGTTCAGACTTAACATATTCTAAAGGAAACCCACGCCTAAAACTTAAAAAGGTCCTCTCCAAAAACAATGTTACACGTGTAGCTGAAATGTGATTTTCTTGTGTTTTTGTGGTTCTTCTCTGATCCTCTTCCTTCTCTTCCTGCCTGTCTTGTAGCCTCCCACTGTTGTGTGCAGTATCTGCAAACGAGATGGCCACATGAAGGATGAGTGTCCAGAGGATTTCAAGAAGATCGAGCTGAAACCCCTGCCCCCCATGGGCGAACGCTTCCGTGACATCCTAGATGGACTCTGCAGGCTCTGCTATCGTAAGTCTACCTAGTACAAAACATTTCGTTGACTTTTATTTTCTAATGAATAGAATACAATTGTTGCTATCTTGCCAACTTCCTTCTTTACAGTATTCGATATGTCTTAAAACTGTGTGCGTTTTATGTTTTTGCAGTTGAATTATCCCCAAACCTATTGGAACAGCAGAAAAGGGAGCAGATTTTGGCCAGTTTAGAAAGGTTCATTCGGAAGGAGTACAACGGTAAGGAAAATGGGTCACTACATCCGCAGACCTGCTCTCACTAAAAGAAATCGAAAAGCATATTTATTAATATGGGTCGGACCACTTGTCCCATGCACAATGCACAAATGTGTGGTTTGGTATCTGTGAGGAAGGCCATTATTATTTTTTTCCTCTGCATGCTTGCCTTGGAAGCTGGAACATTAAAGCATGTTTGTCATCAGCAAAATCTTTGCACTTTGTTGACTGAAGTGCATTCCTAGATGAGAGCATGATGATAAGTTGGCTACATCTTTGTGCAGATAAGGCCCAGCTCTGCCTGTTTGGCTCCTCCAAGAATGGCTTTGGCTTCCGGGACAGTGACCTGGACATCTGCATGACACTGGAGGGTCATGACACAGCAGAGGTATGTGATTGGCAGCCATGTCCACTCTATGGTTGGATTTGCAGTTTAAGACCACCGTACTTCCTTCACTTTATGTACACATATACGTATATAGAAATCCATATTGCCACTATCCATTGTTAAAAATAAGTTTAATTAATTTTCATGGCACAGTGGCACCTTTCTTCTGAATGTTTTTTGTTTTAATATGGTACTTAACTTGGCTCTTTTACATCTTCTCAACCAGAAACTAAACTGCAAGGAGATCATTGAGGGGCTTGCAAAGGTACTGAAGAAACACACAGGTATGGCTCTTGGCGTCCTTCTCCTCCTTTCATCTTCCTTCCCCAGTTCATTTGTTGAATATCTAGGTTGAAATGTTCTGGACAATGTGTTCCAGCTACAGATCATTATTCACACATCATTTCCCAGGGCGTTTGTTGCGCTTACAAGCAATGTCTTTTCTGAATGTGTCTTTTGCAGGTCTTAGGAACATCCTGCCTATAACGACAGCTAAAGTGCCTATTGTCAAATTTGAACATCGTCAGAGTGGCCTGGAAGGAGACATCAGCCTTTATAACACCCTGGTATGACTGAAAACAATATCTATGTTTTAATAGTACACCGCGGTATAAGAGAATAGCTGTTTGAGCACACACCGCTGTGTTAAAAGTTGTCTGTGCTGTTGCCTGATAAAGAGTTATTGAGGTGTTTTCAAGTATGTGCAAGTAATTAGGGTTCAATGGCGTATAGTCTGATGTTGATAAATGTCTTGCCATCTCCTCAGGCCCAGCATAACACCAGAATGCTGGCCACGTATGCTGCCATCGACCCTCGTGTGCAATTTCTTGGATACACTATGAAGGTTTTCGCCAAGGTTTGTTTATCCGAATTCTGCCTGAGAATAATATCCTTGACTTAAACCTTACTCGATGAAGAAACTTGTGGTGATGACTGTTTTGTCTCTGTGTTTTGGTAATTAATTATGAGTACAACAGGGTATTCTATGGCTATAATTGCCAATGCTAATGTATGGGGAATGCACAATGCGTGCGTGGGTAGGTCAGCATGTTTAGTGACTTAGTGAGAGATTGACAGAGAGAAAGAGAGAGATGCTGAGTGCATGCAAATGTAAAAGAATGTCCGTAAAAGGCTGAAAGGACAGAAGCATCTAGCTATCCCTTTTGACCTCAATCATGGCCACCACCTCTGTTCCGTAGCGTTGTGACATCGGAGACGCGTCACGAGGCAGCTTGTCGTCCTACGCCTACATCCTCATGGTGCTCTACTTCCTGCAGCAGAGGAAGCCGCCCGTCATCCCCGTCCTGCAGGAGGTAAGAAACCTGACAGCGCTCCTGGAGAAACTGGGAACCCTCACACTGTGGCTGCACTGCAGAGTGAAAGACTTTACCTACCGTAACAACTACCTTTCACTATAATCAGTGGAACGGGCTACACCAGACTCATCAGTGCAGCAAACATTCAAAAAAATAGCCCATTATTTTCAATGAATCTTTGACGCAACTTGACTTAATTTATCCCATCCAGTACATCCAGTATAAAATTAATTTGATCACATCCAGTATAGCCCCAGTGTTACTCTCTTCTTTTATCTTTTTTTCCACTGTCTCTCTTTCACACTGCCTGACAACCACACCTGCTTCTGGCTGTTTATAGATATACGATGGGAATGACGTTCCTCAGAGGATGGTCGATGGGTGGAATGCATACTTTTTCCATGACCTCGATGAAATGGTAGGCGGTTTGTTTTCTTTTGAAATATTTAAAATACTAAAAAGAATTGTTAATCAAGTGGCAGTTGAAGAGATTCATCTTAATTTTGTTAAATAATAATAACTAATCAACTAGCATAAAAAAAGATGCATGGATTTCGTACCAGGCACTAAAATCCACTCAATGCATTTGTTCTGACGTCCAGTGGACACTAATGTAGTTTTGCTACCGTTGCGTTAGTCGTTGTCTGTTTTTTGTTTACTCTGAATAACTGCATTTTAGCATTGCACTGTATTGAAGTTTTTTGTTGTCCTATTGTCAACCTGTCTTTTTGTCCTAGAGGGGCGGTGGGTGCTGTGTTTTGTCTATTGTGTTTTGTCTATTGTGTTTTGTCTATTGTATGTCTTTGAAATTGTATCAGACGCACAGAAAATGGTACGGAACAATTTTCCGGAAGGACAAATAAATGATCTCTGTCTGTCTGTCTGTCTGTCTGTCTGTCTGTCTGTCTGTCTGTCTGTCTGTCTGTCTGTCTGTCTGTCTGTCTGTCTGTCTGTCTGTCTGTCTGTCTGTCTGTCTTTGGCGTGACGTGCAGCGGCGGCGTATGCCGGAGCTGCAGCAGAACCGTGAGTCGGTGGGGGAGCTGTGGCTGGGCCTGCTGCGCTTCTACACAGAGGAGTTCGACTTCAAGGAGCACGTCATCAGCATCCGCCAGCACAAGCGCCTCACCACCTTCGAGAAGCAGTGGACCTCCAAGTGCATCGCCATCGAAGGTGGGTGCTGTTCAAACCAAATGTGAGCAACCACCGTCACAATTTTAGAGGGAAATGTGGGAAGGTAATATGACATTGAGTTTTTTTATAAATGAGCTATGGCATGGTTTGTGAAATTGTGTGCGTCCGACTCCGGCCTACGGTGGCGCTGATGGTAGGGCACTCGTCTGCTACGCTGGTGACCCGGGTTCGATTCCAGCCCGGGTCCTGTGCCGACCCTTCCCCGTCTCTCTCTCCCCACTCACTTCCTGTCACCGTCTTAAAAGTCCTATCAAATAAACTGGAAAAGCCCCCCGAAAATATAGATATATGTTAAAAAAAAACTGTGTGCGTCCAAGGATGACCACGGAATAACTTAACCAAAGTTCAAACTAATCATGACCACCCCCATCTCAATTAACAGGAAAAAGAGAAGTTAAAAGGAATTGATAAAAGTATTGTCGGTTTCATTGTGAACGAGCTGTGAAACTGTTTGGAGAATGGTGAACCTCCAAAGGCATCACCATCTATGGCAGGTGGCCGTGGAATAACCTCATCAAAGTTCAGAACTAATGCAAGCACCACAGTTAAGAGGGAAAAAAAGTTTAAATAAAGTGAATTTAATGGTAATAGCGCTGTGAAGCAGTTGCAGCAGCCAATCGGAATACATATACCAATCTTCCGCCACATCAAGCATTCCTGTCACATCATGAGCGGAAAAAAGTCATTTCAAAATGTATTGACAGTGAAGTTTCTACGAGTTTGACTACTTTTTTGACTGCTTTTTTGACTGTTTAAAAAAAAAAAAAAAAAAAAAAACTTTCTCCCCCTGTTTGCTCTCTGCACATACAGTATAGTAGCTCTACCTGCGCTGAATTAATCTATGAATAAATCAGTTTGCGAGTTTGTGGAAGGCAGCAGCCACCTGAGCCTGCTGTCAGTGTGGTATTCACTGCAGCTGTGGGGAGTCTGACGCTAGAGAAAAAGGCACATATTTTGGAATACATAATGTCTTAACATGAACTCTTCTTCCCCCCTAGATCCCTTTGACTTGAATCATAACCTTGGTGCAGGGGTCTCTCGCAAAAGTAAGTGCCTGTGGAGGAAAGTCCCCTAAAGTTTCCAGAAGTTTCTGTGACATGCATTATTCATTAGCTTTAGGTGAATACTGAATCTTTTTTTCTCTCCTTCCAACGCTCTATGCCCATTTTTTTCCCCCCAGTGACCAATTTCATCATGAAGGCCTTCATAAATGGTAGAAAGCTGTTTGGAACCCCTTTCTACCCCCAGCCTGGCACTGAAGCGGTAAGCAGTCAAGCACACTTTACTTCTCAATTTGTCTGCAGTGCACGTGAATATGCGCATACGCATGCATGCACGTATGCATACACGTGCGCCCACACACACACACATGCCCACGCACGCTCACACACACATAGGCACAGGAAAATGCACAGAGATACAAGCTCACACTCGTTCCTTCAAGCAACACGTGTAATCTCACACTTGGAAGCATATGGCACATATGTTATATGCAGGGCAGCTGACGGCTTTGGTCGGGCCCAGGACAAAGCCGTCTGAAAGGGCTCCCCAGCCCAATGCATACTATGTAATGAGGACCCAATTCTGGACCCCATCTCTCCCGGGGCCTGGGACTACAGTCCCCTTTGTCCCCCCCTGTCGGCACCCCTGGTTATATGACTTGCATTGCACAGCATAGGGCACATACTGCGTTACATGACTACCGTTGCATAACAGAAGCGCTGTCCTGGCATGGTCTGACACTCATATCCTGAGACTGGCAATTACCATGTAGTCTAGTGTACTCTTAACTATGAATGTCACAGCCACATGGGTTAATGATGACAGTGCTACCTGCATTTATTGTTGTGTTGATGGCGTCTTTAATATTAATGCCTGTATCAGTTTCTAGCATTTTTTACATACATTTTTTTAATTTCATGGTTCATAAACGTCACCATTGCAAACCAGTTATTTTCGTTGAGGTGGCATTTGTGTATGCATTAGCAAGGGAAAGTGGATACAGTGTATGTTACCAGTGAGGTTTGGAGCCAAAGATGATGATGCTGCCTTCTTACGCATTTGACACTGAAGATGTCATGAGGCACTACTGGCAACTGCCATACAAGTACGTGTCTCTCCCATATTGCACGTACACACACAGACGGTGACGTCATTTCACGCTGTATGCATTGCACATGGATGATTGCCATGGAACACCTTGATTTGGATGATTACGCCTTGGGACGTGCCAGAGACAGACCGTGCAAACCTCCATAACCTGTTACCTTGTCAACTGAAATGCGCATGAGCAGAGAATACTCTAGTCAAGGCTTCAAACGTTACGCAGATTTCTGTGGCAATTGAGATGGCAATTCATTGTGATCTCATGGGAGTATGGTTAGAGCACAGGTTGTGGACATAGAAGAATAGTTTGGTGTTTGGTGTCTTTTCCACTACTACAATATTCACTGAGTTTAAAAAATGGCTTCCATGTAATCTGTACAGCTGTTTATAAGCTTAGCTTCACAACACAGTTATGATTTAAAGTTTTTAAATCTCTCTCTCTCTCTCTCTCTCTCTCTCTCTCTCTCTCTCTCTCTCTCTCTCTCTCTCTCTCTCTCTCTCTCTCTCTCTCTCAGGACTACTTCTTTGACTCCAAGGTGCTAACGGATGGAGAGCTGGCTCCAAACGACCGCTGCTGCCGCATCTGTGGCAAGATCGGACACTACATGAAGGACTGTCCCAAGAGACGCAGGTTAGTCAGATCGGACACTCCATAAAGGACTGCCAGTCCTTACTGATGGGCTGACTGGCTGAATCTAGCAGGGGCTTATCAAAAGGGCGATCCAAAAAAAAACGTTTTTTTACTTAATTTAAAACATTTTGTCAATCAATCTCTTTTAATGTAGTTCTGTTAGTAAAAATTAAATCAGTAATTTATTGCCTCTTTAGTGTTATTTCTGGTTGCTGAAGTACAGAAGGTTTGTATAACTACATGTATTAGTCTCTGACTCATACTGTGTGTGGATTGTTTTTGTGTGTGTGTGCGCGGACTTCTCACTCTGGAAAACTACAGTTGCCCTTCGTCCTGCACCTTTCACTGGGATGTGCGCAATCCTCTCCTTCAACTGTGTGTGTGCGTGCACGTGCGTTGGTGTGCACACACGAGATCATATTTAATGTTCAATGTTTGCTTTGTGTTTGTGTGTGTGTCAGGATGAAGAAGAAGGAGAATGAGAAGGATGAGGAGGTGAAGGAGGAGGACAGAGAGCCTCGCGAGCGCCGCTGCTTCCAGTGCGGAGACATGGGCCACGTGCGGCGAGACTGTCCCGAGTACAGACACCTGCGGCAGAGGGGCCAGGCTGGACCAGGTGAGAGACGCACACACGCACACACACACACACACACACACACACACACACACACACACACACACGCACGCACGCATACACACACACACACGCGCATACACACACACACGTGTATCCCTCACGCGTTGCACATGTATATCCCTCAGGCTGAAGAGTTGCAGGAGTCAGTGCTATCACGTCAGTGTAGGCTTTTTTATAGTACAACACCACCAGGAGAGGGCAGTGTTAACATATTTGCAGCTCTATGTGGTTTGAGGCAATGAAGTGATACAAAGCAATGTTTTGCCAGGTGCAGGTCTTGCAACCGTTAAACGGGTAAAAAAAGGTAACTGTCTGGCCTGTTTGCTGTCTTCTTTCAACCAGTCCCTCATATGGTTCGCGCCATGGTGAGCTCTCAGTCCATCCCCATCCCTCAGAGCGGCATGGCCCAGGAGAGACCAGGCCGCACCAGGCAGCCCTCCGAATGCGTAAGACAAGAAATGATCTTTTTTATGTCTTTTGTTTTGTTTTTTTGGTGTTGTTATTTTCTATTATTATTTCTTAATAACATTTTGTTCTGAATTGTAGTAATTCTCAGTACAATGCATGATGATTTCTTTTCCATTGTGGCTGCTAATGTTATTGACCTCTAAAAGCATGTAGTCGTTCCTCTTTTGGCCAAGCTATAAGTTTGCAGTGTTGTTGCAAAGTATTTGCCCTCCTTACTGATTTTTTTTCTTTTTTGCACATTGTTCACACTTAACCTTTTCAGATCACCAAATAAACATAAAATATAGTTTTTCAGTGATTATTTCTTTTTCAAGAGAAAAGCCATCCAAACCTGCAAAAGTAACCCCCCAATTAAATGAGGAGGTATCTGTGACTGTGATTAATACAGGTACATTTTTTTGGAGAACTGAGTTATATTTCACAGCTGCACAATTCTGACTGCTACCAGACCTTTCAAATCTAGAGATAATTTGAATAGAACATGTTTGACAATGTGTAGTAGGTCATGTCGAGCCCATGTCATCACACTGCGATCCATCAGCATTCAGGAGCTCAGTCTGTAAAAGGTTACAAAGCCATTTCTAAATCATTGTGAGAGCCATTATCCACAAATGGAGAAGGCATGGTTCAGTGGTGAACATTTCTAAGAATGGCTGTCACACTAAAATTACTGCAAGAAGACAGCAGCGGTTGATCCAAGAGTTCAGAAAGGAACACAGAACAAGATCTTACCAACTGGAGGTGTTTACTTCAGAAAATGGAAGTGCTCATGACTCCACCACAAGAAAAAGACTAGGCAAACATTGCATGCATGTCAGAGTTCCGAGGCCAAAGCCACCTCTCACAAGGGGAGCATCAAGGCTTCTCTCAAATTAGCTAAAAATATATTGACAATGCATAAAAAGCTTCTGAGAAAATATTCTGTTGACAGATGAAACAAAAGTTGAACTTTTTGAAAGGAGAGCCCCCTGTAACTAAACACTGCACTTGATTTAAAAAAAAGAACGGCATGTCAAAAGTGAAACATCATGGTGGGAGTTTCATGGTTTGGAGCTGTTCTGCTGCCTCAGGACATTGACAAACGGCTATGATTGAAGTGAGCATGAATTCTGCTCTCTACTAACAAATCCTTACAAACAAGTCCAGTCATCCATTTGTAACCATTAATTTATGTTCATGCGTGGAAACCTTCCCCTGTAGCTGATTTTAAAACAATTACGCAAAGAGGAGTTGCCAAAAATTCCCCCACAGCGATGTGAAAGACATTGCTAGTTCTTGTAAAAACTTGACTAAAATTGTTGCTGCTGGGGATGGTACAACAAGTGAAAAAGTAATTCCCCCCTCAACCGAACCTTATAACATCATGTCATGTAGGTTTAGGTACCTTTTTCCCCTTAATGAATGAAATTGCCAATCAAAACATATTTTGTGTTGACTTGGGAGTTATCTCTATCTACCATTTCAATTTCCTTCATCTGAAATGATTCACAGTGACAAAGATGCAATAAAAGCTAAGAAGTAAGTAATGGGGGGAAATAGTTTCGCACGGCAGTGTAGGTAGTTCCTCTTATTGTTAATTCTGTCTAGTGCTTCTCTAACAGATTATTTCTGCCTGCTGGTTCGCCAACATTGTTTGGTTCTCTCTCTCTCTCTCTCTCTCTCTCTCTCTCTCTCTCTCTCTCTCTCTCTCTCTCTCTCTCTCTCTCTCTCTCTCTCTCTCTCTCTCTCTCTCTCTCCCTTCTCTCCTGCACTCCCCCTTCTCTCCTCCAGTCCGACACGCGCCAGACGCCGCCCTACTCGCCGCAGCCCACGCCGCAGTTCAGCCAGGCCTCCCCGCAAGTGGTGGGCTCGCCGCAGTCTGCCCAGGCCAAGGTCCCCGTGGGCCAAGCCGTGGCCGCCGCCGCAGCTGCTGCAGCCGCCGCCGCCGCTAAGCAGTCCCCCCACGCCCAGGTGCAACTGCCCCTCTTTCCCCCCGGCTTCCCTCACGCCCACCCGGGGCCCTACCACGTGGGGCTCCAGGCCCTGGGGCTGCAGATCAACCAGCAGATCCAAGCCCAGGCCCAGGCCCAGGCCCAGGCTGGCCACCACCCGGCCTCCTGGCCCATCCACGGCCCCGTGCTCCAGGGCTCCTCCAGCAGCTCCAGCCCCTCCCCGCCGGGCCTCAAGTTCCCCCTGCGACCCGCCAACGCAGGCCCTGCCGGGGGGATAGCGGCCGGCGGTGGGGCCTCAGGGGCTGGAGGTGGTGGTGGTGGTGGAGGAGGAGGAGGAGGTGTGGTGGGTGGTGGGAACGGTGGCACAGCGGGCGGCAACCTGTCGAACCCCATGAACCTGAACGACCCGAGTATTATTTTCGCCCAGCCGGCGGCAGGCAGGCAGCTGAGCATGGGGGGCACGGGCCGCGATGGCCTGCCCTGGCACAACCACCTCCCTGGGGCACTGGTGGGCAACGGCACGGTGGGGAAGACAGGTACACACACACTGACACTGGGTATGCACGGGGTGTGTGTGTTTGTGTGAAAAGTAGTCTATAGCATCTAAGTCCTTTTGTGTTTGTGTGTATGAGTAAGTCTGTGTGTATTAGTGTGTCTTGGGGGTGTTTTTGTTCTTTTTAAATGTCAGGTTATGTGGCAAGCGCTATATTGTTGATTGTGTAATGTGTGCAAAGATCCTTTCCGTATGCCTCTGTCTAGGACCTGTTGGGCTTGTTCTAGTGTGTGTGTGTGTGTGTGTGTGTGTGTGTGTGTGTGTGTGTGTTTATGTGTGTGTTTATGTGTGTGTGTGTGTGTGTGTGTGTGTGTGTGTGTGTGTGTGTGTGTGTGTGTTTATGTGTCTGATGAGGTAAGTGTCACCTAGTGGTGTGTGGAATGTGGTGACACTGGAAACATGGTGGTGTTGGGTGGACACTGGAGAGCTCACTCCCTATTTCACTCATGATCTTCTGGCTTAAAAACTGCAGAATGTTTGTTCTATGTCTTGTGTAAGGAAGTATTTTGGAAGGAAGGTGCTGTCCCATTTCTCCCCATTCGCGCTTCACTTCATTTGGAGTCAACTCTGATTCAAGGGGAGGTTTCAAGTGGTTTTAAGAGACTTCTTACTCCCAAAAATATTGGGACACGCTAAACTTTCACATGCACCCACAAAAGTCTTTTTGGCAAAACTGGGTGGAAGTAGTCGTACTAATGGGATGGGGTCTAAGCATCTAATTGCAGAAATAAACGTTTTTAATGTTTGTTGCTTTTTTTGGTGGCAAATGTAATGACATTTTAGCTATCTTCAATGAGTATTTGGTACTTAGACACGGTCTCTCCATCTCTTCCAACAGATGGGGGATTTCAGGGTCAGTTTGGCAACGTGAGCCAGGGCCTGCGCACATGGGAGCATGGCAACGCGCCGCACTACACGCTCTCGCCCTCCTGGCCCTCGCGCATGCCCCAGAACTTCCTGCCCCAGGGCAACGGCGGCTTCCAGCCCAACAAGCCCTTCATCTCCCAAGGTAAGCCCTCGCTCCCGGCACGGGGGAGAAAATACTGACCTCAATGGCAAAAGGAAAAATAGTGAGCGCTCTAAAGTCTTTGCTCCAGGTTAAATGATCTGGTTATTCCTGATGAAGGCCACGTAACGTGGCCGAAACCAGCCGGCATTTTTATGTCTGTATACCCGGATGTAAATTAAAGGGTTTTTAAATAACCCTGCTACCTTGACTCAAACGAATGATTTGGATTCAATCAACCAGTCTAAGAAAAATTGACAATTCGAACTGTGTTTTTAAAGGAATTGTACACCATTTAAAAAAAACGATTGTATACCTCTCCTTTTTTTTAACCTTTCTCCTGTTGTTTCAGCCATTCTCTAAGTCTGGTGTTATTTCTTCTTAGCATGTATCATTGAAATGGATGTACCAAAAAATGAATGGTACCAACTGGTCCGATTCGGTTCAATGATGCATGCTAAGAAGTAATAGGCTTGGTTTTTTTGGTTCTGTGGCCAAGGTTCCATTGCTGAAGTTCTGTTGCTTAGGTTCCGTTGTGTTTGCCTCCAGGTTCCGTGGTGGCCAATCAGCATTATCCCCTTCTTCAACACGGGAGGCACCACAATCTCAACTTCATCCAGCAGAAGAAATGAAGATGAACTTACTTTACGTTTCTTTTCTTTTAACATTAGAGTTTCAAACCCATGGTCCTTTTCTGACAGAGAGAGACTGAAAAAAAAAGGAAAAAAAAGAAAAAAAAAACTGAAAATCAATTATGACTTTACATTATTTGGTCACAGGACTTTTTAAAATAACGAATTTTATCATTTTTGTACAGTTTTTACATTTTATTTTCTTTCCTGTGTCATCACATTGATTTGTGATACAAATGTCAAATATTTTAATACCCTCGTTTTTGAAGGGGGTCTAAAAGTGTTATTTTATGTGTAAAGTATGGACTACAAATGTATTCTCTTTATTTTTGGTAGCTGTATTCATATTTTGCTTGCATAAGGAAAAAACGGCTTTGAGTAGAAATTTGTTTTAAAAACAAGCATACCAACTGATGAGAATTATGTAGTGCCATAAACCCCCAATAGTAAAGAAAAATACAAAAAAAAAACATGAAATGAGAAAATGCCCAAAAAAATAAAGAAAAAGCAAACCAAGTCTTTGTGTGGTGTCCATACATAACAACCGTTGTTTGTCTGTCTGTGCTGAATGTGCACAAAGTACACACATTATGATCAGATAAGTCGAGAGAGCCCCCTCATACTTTTGATGTCTGTGAAAGTTGGAGAGTGTAGTCCATCACACTTATGCTGCAGACTGTCATAAACGTATGCATTTGTTATTATTTCGGAATGAATGGCAAGACCAAATGGCAAGTATGATCGTTATTTAGACAATGGCTGTCTGGGATAGACTTCTGCCATTGTTTTATACACTTACTGACCACTTTATTACCGGTAGGTATACCTTAGTGTGTTTTTTTTTCAGTAACTGTTGTCTTTGTGTCAGCTCGAACCAGTCTGGCCATTCTCCTCTGACCTCTGGCATCAACAAGGTATTTTCGCCCACAGAACTGCCGCTCACTGGGTATCTTGCCTTTTTCGGACCGTTCCTAGAGATGATTTTAGGCTATGTGAATATCCCTGTACTTCAGTAGTTTCTGAGATACTCCAACCAATCCCATATGGCACCAACAACCATGGCATATTCAAAGTCACCTAAGTCACCTTTCTTCCCCGTTCTGATGCTCACTTTGAACTGCGGCAGATCATCTTGAATATGTCTACATGCCTGAATGCATTGATCTGCCGCCATGCGATTGGCTGATTAGAATTTTGCGTCAATAAGCAGTTAGAAAGGTGTGCGTAGGCCCTGCCACGGCCAAGCGGTGGGGCGCTCGTCTGCCGTTGCGGCTGACTCGGGTTCAGTTCCCGGCCCGGGTCCTTTGCCGGCCCTTCCCCGTCTTTCTCTCCCCACTAGCTTCCTGTCACCACCTTAACTGTCCTAATAAAAGTCAAAAATACCAACAACAAAAAAGAAAGGTGTGCCTAATAAAGTGACCAGTGAGTGTAGGATAAGCTTTGCTTTAGACTTACAGTAACTTGAACTGATGCCATGAACATGTAATGATGGCATGTATAAAAGCTGCTACAATACATGGCCGTTGGGCACTTCATAGTGCTAGTCCATACTGGCAGGACCCTCACAACTTCATGTAATATGGTCAATAATAGCTGAAAGCATGAGGAAGTGTTACTCTGTAATATGGTTATATACAATCAAATGAGAATCTTAACAAAATCACAACATCAATTTATTCTTCATCGTATTACATACCATTCCAAAATGCACAATGATTTGGAACACATTTAATTAAGTCTTCATAACATCACATTCCTGAGTATGTCTACATTTGTTCTCAACAGTCATTTAATTCTGGTCTCCATGTCTAAAAGGAGCACCTTTATATTAAATCATTCTTTTCATCATAAAATCTATGTCTAAATCGAATCTACAGTAATATTTAAAAGGTAGGAAATCTGTAAAACCCTTTCAGCTATTTATGACAATGTTACAGCATATCAAATGTTCTAAAAATGTTATATAATGTTTATAAGAACTTCTGCTTTGATTGCACATGTATAGAAACTAGACAGGAATCTTCTAAGGCTCACATACAGCTTATATGATATCATTCTAAGACTTAAACAACAAAAAAGAGGAATGGCAGACTATCCCTAGTATATTGATGATGATTGCCTTCTTTAAAAAAAAGGAATGTTTTTGATGCCACAACCATACGTATAAAGTGGCAAGTTACAAAGTGGCAGGAACCTTCATTATTCTTTGGAACATATCTGTTTTTTAAAACGTTTCAGCACTTTGGTGTACAAGCTTACTGCTAATATTATTCCCTTGTGGCTGTGCCCATTTGGTCAATAAATACATAGGTTAAGGCTTCTTATCTGACCACACAGGCCTTTCTGTTTTGGTCTGTTTTATATGACCTTTTTGATTCAGACTGCTGGTGTGAAAAAACATATACATCATCATAAAACTGCAGTTTTCCTGTAGTAACATTGCAGTAGGAGGCTACTCATAGTTTTAGCTAATGAATGCAATATTTTGGGCACAAAGTCCAGGGAACAGGAAAGACACATGTGCAAAGACGCGCGTCTGGACCCCTATGCCCTCCATGTAGAGCACATCAGTCATGGAGCGGAGCAGCTCTGTGGTTGAGGAGTATGGGCCCAACACCGCTGGCTGGAACAGGAGTGGACAGCTCCTCCGCAGCTGGGTCAGCAGCACGCCCTCTGGATGCCTCCGCAACACGCTCCGCAGCTGGCTTCTCAACTGGGCCTGCTGTTGGCTCAATGCTGGAGCTGGAGGGAGAAAGGGTTCAGAAGACTAATTGTGATATCGAATGGGTATCTTTGTGTCAATATGCTTTTTTGTTTATTATTATTATTATTATTATTATTATTATTATTATTATTATTATTATTATTATTTCACTTTTATAATTATTACAGTTTCATTATTACAATATTATTATTATTATTAGGTCTACATAGAGAACAGTGTGACATTATGTATTGGACATGATAAATCACACTTGGATTCACACTTATTCACACTTGAATAACTGTTTAAATTGACATAAATCATACAGTTGTCTATCTTTATATAGTGGTGTATATAATTTCATAATCAAATGGCTTTGTAACTGAGTCAAAGAAAATTTACTTTTTCTGGTTTCAAGTTCAACATTGGAACAATTCATTTGAACCTCCACAGGGTCCACAGAGGTGGAAACGTTTTCTGTAAGGGCCCACAATTTCCACGAGTGTACTTGACTAGAGTACAATAATGTGACAGCCAAATACTGCCTTAGGTGACAGCCCTCTACTCACCTCGTATTACTGCATCCTGACGAGGTATGTGGGCCCTTACTGCGTCACTGTAGGACATGCTGTTCATAAAACAAATATTACAATACAATACATAATACAGGAAGTTAAGTTTGTATACAGCTTGTAAAAAAATGACACAATAAAACTTTTAAGATATAGTCTTGCAATTACATTTAAATTCCAGGCGAGGTGAGAATGAATAGGCCTACCACTTGACCTGCCTAAACTTAAATCCACATCTCTGTAACACCTCGGTGTTAACTTGGTAGGTAGCTTTCTGTTTCGCTGAAGAGAAACCTGTGTTTCTCTTCCTTGTTTTGGTTTTATCTGGGGGCGTGGGTGAATTGCCAGTAATTCAAGAACAGAGCCAGCAACTACGTCACTGCTGTGGTCACTGCCATTGCCTAACCCACTGTAGGCCTTCCTATTAACCAGCAGATGGCAGTCAAAGTCTGCCATTTTTCGTAGAGAAATATTCTGCACAGTCAACCTGATAGGCCCAATAAGATTTCAACATTCAGGCCCATCTTAGTCATCTAAGAAAAAGTACAGCATTTCTACAATACTTGATTTAATTGGTCTTGGCATTCAAGGACAGAGGAGATGTGAAGAACTATTGGAAAGATAACAAATAACAAATTCCAATATACGCCGAGCTATATTCAGGACTGTACTGTGATAGTGATGGACTTTGGTGATAGTGTCATCATGCATCAAGCAGCATGTTTTCACCTACAGAATGCTTTCTTTCTTTCTGAGTTCAAGGAAGATGTGACTTTATTCAAAAAATGTGACTTTTTCAGACAATGCTAAAATGAAAGTAGCTCATCTCCTTGATGTAGGCCTATATGTTGCCTCCTGCAAAGAGGCACAATGCACATGCCGGCCCACGGCAGTGAAATGACTACTGTGGTTGCTATTGTTTCCATTGGGCTGCCTTAATTGGTGCACTCCACGTTACGTTTTTTTGTGTTGTGGTCTTTGCAGCACAGACATCTGCTGTAGGCCTACATTGATTACGAATTATGAAGATGAGTATCTTTGTGGTTCAATGACTGAGAAATGCATTATTTAGATAGAACAGGTATTTGTTTCCTTGCAAAACTGCAGATTATGTTGTAGATGTTCAATGTGAACCTACTTGATGACACAAGCATGACGTAGAATACATACAGTAGCATCTTGCATTTTTTAGATTTTTTGCAGGTGCAAAACATGTTTGAGATTAGGATGCTCCAACAAATATGAAAATAAGGATCTCAAACCTCTATGTAGCAATCCATACAGTAAGCCATTGCATTACAAGTATGCAAGTATTTATTCATGCTGCTGTTTGAGAGTTAACACAGTACAGTGCCAGCTGTTTGCATGCAAACATGTTTGCAATACACAAATGTCAGTGCATGTGTTTTGATGGCTATTTTAGGCACGCACACACACACAAGGAAGGTGTTATCAGTGCACATCATCACAGCAGCAGCTCCTGTCTCGACGTCAAAGTAAGCAAGCAGGCTGCAGGCAGCCCAGCCCAGCCCAGCCCTGTGTGTGTCTGTGTCTGTGTCTGTGTGTGCGTGCGTGCCTGCGTGCATGCGTGTGTCTGTGTGTCTGTGTGTGTGTCTGTGTCTGTGTGTGCGTACGCACAGCCTCCCCTCCACAAATAGACACTCTCTTGCGCATCAGTGGCCAGAGGAGAGCACATTGGGGGACCACAGGCAAGCTATAAATAGCGGGGCCTGTGGGCCACAGAGAGTGCGCCCTCTGCCTGTGCCTCCTACGCACGCGCCTCCACGCCTTCCTGTTCGCCTGCCTGCCTGCCCGCCACACTTTTCCACTCAGCTGCTTACTTAGCTGACACTCTCTCTCTCTCTCTCTCTCTCTCTCTCTCTCTCTCTCTCTCTCTCTCTCTCTCTCTCTCTCTCTCTCTCTCTCTCTCTCTCTCTCTTTATTTTTCTCTCTCTCTTACTCCCTCTCCCTCTCTATGTTTCTCTCTCACTGTTTCTTTCTGCTTGCTCTCTCTCTCTAGCTACAGTATCTCTGCTTCTGTTTTTCAATATCTGTCTCTCTCTCATTTCTGTCTCTGTTGTTTTCTCTCTTTCGTGCATGCTGTCTTTCTTTTGCTGTCTCTGCCTGCTTCCTTGTTCAGTCTCTCTCTCTCTCTCTCTCTCTCTCTCTCTCTCTCTCTCTCTCTCTCTCTCTCTCTCTCTCTCTCTCTCTCTCTCTCTCTCTCTCTCTCTCTCTCTCTCTCTCATATAGGCTGCACACCGGGCCCATGTGGGTCACCTGTCAAGCTGTCACACTTTTAAGAAAAACACATTTGCTCTCGCTGCTTTGCACTTTGGCAAAGAGCAGACCAGCAGGCCGTGGCTGGGGAGCCCTGATATGGCTGACAGTTGGAGCTTGTACATGCCTGGGCTCCGCAGAGTCCGTTTGCTGCTTCATGCAGATCTAACCCAGCGGTGCAGCAGTGACAAGGAGGGCCGTTGCACAGTTCACCACAGTGGAAAAAGGCAGTTGAAATGATCCTATGGTTTCTGTTCTAGTGCTCACTCACAAAGAGCTTTAATGGGAAACAAAAGCTTTTTGGTCATTTAAAAAAGGTGTAGACATGCTGTTAAAATGTGCATTTCCCTTCCATTAGACCATGTGAAATCTAACATTTTGCCAATCAACCACAATTCTCTCCCACGCGACAGCACGTGGACAGCCGTGGTCTTGTGGTTAGGGAGTTGCTCTTTCAATCTGGGGGTTTTAGTTTCCAATCCCACCTGACCGTTCTCTACACCTTCCTACACCATCCTTGCCTGAAGTGCCCTTGAGCAAGGCACCTAACCGCACATTGCTCCCCGGACTGTAACCGATACCCAGAAAAATAACGTACGTCGCGTTGGATAAATAGCGTCAGCTAAGTGTAATAATAATAATGTAATGAGTCTCACAGGTGAGTTTGGATATTGTTGGCAGAGAATGTTGAGGGAGGAGTTGGTTGTTGAATCTAAGATGCTTTGGTGTTTTTTTTATGACAAGGCCTGTCATAAGAGAATAATACGTAAAGGTGATTATAGAGGTCCTGCAAGGACAGGCGATCCTTACACAAGAACCAAGTACCAACATTATCCAATATGGCAGCCATTCTCAAACTTCAGACCACCAAGGCCCACTTTGAAATGTGAAACAATTAATACAAAACATATTGAATATGGCAATATTCAACAGGTTATCATTTTTAAACGTGGGATCCACACTGACAGTTACAGTAGGCCTACTGTATGTTGTACACACTGGAATGTATGCTACTTTCTCTCAGGGAACCATATTCTTCTGAACTTGAAAGGTGTCACTACAATTTCTGTGACAAAACACCCACAAACTGCAATTCATGCAGTAGCTAGAATGCAGTCCTCCTCTTCTATGCAGTGTGAAGTTTTTTGTAATCATTTTTACGCATTTCATGAAGGTTGCCATGTGATTTTATTGTATGCAATCAGTGCTGCAGAGGTGTGCTTCTAACTGACGACACAGCTAAGGCCTGCCTGGTGTTTGCTGTGGTGGACTCTTTCCGTTCCTATAGTCGCGCACGCGCGTGCGTGCGTGCGTGCGTGCGTGTGTGTGTGTGTGTGTGTGTGTGTGTGTGTGTGTGTGTACCTTTAAGAGATCAAACACCAACCATATTGTTATTCTGAGTTTGTCCACATGCATACGGAGGTGGACATCTAGCTAGCTGTTGCCGTGGATGTTTGTGGTGGGAGGTGTGCGTGTGAGTGAGCATGTGTGCATGCGTGCTGTGATATATATGTGTGTGCGACAGCATGTGTGTGTGTACATTTGTGCATGTGACTGTGTGTATGTTTGTAAGTTGGTGCGACTGCATGTGCGTGTGTATGCGCATGCATGCGTACGTGGGTGAGTTTGTGACTAAACATGTGCGTGCACATGTATGTTTGTGTGTGTGTGTGTGTGTGTGTGTGTGTGTGTGTGTGTGTGTGTGTGTGTGTGTGTGTGTGTGTGTGTGTGTGTGTGTGTGTGTGTGTACTGTATGTTGCAGTGTGTGCATGTGTGGGAGCAGCAACTGCGAGTGGGATTTGTGAAATGTGGAATCTCATCGGGCCAAACACGTGCGGAGGTGAGATGAGATGAGATGAGACGGAGGCGTGTTGGAGAGACAGAGTAGAGTGATGGGGATCAGGATGGGGATTAGCCAAGGTGTAGGTGCAGGGCCATGGAAATGTGTACCCTGTGTGCTCTGTGTCATGTCTCTGTCAGAGAGAGTAGAGAGAGAGAGGTACCATTGGCCCATTGTTTCCGGGTTCTATTATTGCAAGGGGGAGGTGGGTGAAATCCCCCTTTAGGCAGACCTAGGCAGACCTAAGGACTGTTCTATTCAATGCTAGGAGTATTATGACACGTCCCTTTAGGCAGACCGGAACCTGGTCACGTTAGGTGCCCATAGCAACCTATTACGATGGCATATCTCTATATACTTAAATAATCTCTGTCTCTGTGTTGTGTGCATGTGTGCAGGACCACTGACAGCTTTGGCCGGGCCCCCCAGCCCAATACATACATGAGGACCCAATTCTGGGCCCCCTATCTCCCTGGGCCGGGTCAACTGTCCCCTTTGTCCATGAGGTGTGCAACAATAGACTCTTTAATTTTATACACCTGATTGTAATTTATGTCTCAGACCAGCATTCAGATATACACAGATATCCGTACAGTATAGCAGATTTAACTGAACACATTGCCATACATACTGTACTCCATACCAATATTTTTTTTTCTCGTTTTCTTTTTGTTTTAGCTTGAATCAATGTTGACTATACCCTCTCTGGTCTCTAAATATAGGCCTACAGTATTTGTGAGTATGAGTGTGTCACATGTACAGACCTCCATGTGTGTGCCTAAACACAAGCACATGAAAGACAACATCATGTACTGTACTGTGACTGAGAGCATGGAGTTTGAAGAGCTGGGTGAGTGTCAGCAGGAGGAGGAGGAGGAATGGACATTGTGTTCTGGACAAAGATACCTTGAACCCACCAGCCTCTTCTCCTCTTCCTGTGTGTGTGTGTGTGTGTGTGTGTGTGTGCGTGTGCGTGTGCGTGTGCGTGTGCGTGCGAGTGTGAGTGTGTGTGTGTGTGCGTGTGCGTGTGCGTGTGCGTGTGCGTGTGCGCGTGCGCGTGCGTGTGCGTGTGTGCGCTTGCGTGCGTGCCCTCCTTTTCTTCCTTATTATCTCCTCTTTACCTTTACATCTTTACCTCCCGCTTTGTGTGTGCATGTGTGTGCATGTGTGTGTATGTGTGTGCGAGCGTGCGTGTGTGTGTGTGTGTCCTCCTCCTCATCCTCCTCCTTATCTTCATCCTCCTCCTCCTCACCTCTCTTTCTCTCATATCCACTGACTCACTGTTACCCACCTGGTTTTACCTTCACCAAGGTCCTCTCTATCCCTCCTTCCCCCTTCCTGCTTTTTTCCCTCTCCTCTCCTCTCCTCTCCTCTACTCCCATTCCCCCATCCTCCCCCATCCTCCCCACTGCCCCCTCCATCAAGGAAGTGCAAAAATAACAGCGGTTACCATGGAGACCTGTCATACCATCCTCCACCCCAAATCCCTGTCTGTGCTGAAGCCGGGCTGGGGATGGGGAGGAGGGGGAGGGGAGAGGCTGGTAAGGGTGTTTGGAGGGGTGTTAGGCAAAGCAGTGAAACTGACAAGGAGGGAACAAAGGGGTCAGCTGTCCTGGGCCCAGGGAGATGGGGGGGGCATAATTGGGTCCTCATTACATTTAATGTTTTGGGTGGGGGGGGGCCTTTGAGGTGATTTTGTCCTGGGCCCAGCCAGAGCTGTTAGCGACCCCTCAGGCAAAGCATTTTGTTCTGGTGTTGTGTAAGAGAGTTGTCCTGGAGATCAAGCCCAGGAAGAGAAGAGGAGACGAGCACAGCACTACCCAGGAGTGTCGTACAGGGGGGTAAAGTGTGACTGAGTTACTAGGGCCCCATGTACATAGGGGGCCCACACAGTGTCTGATTTATGTGGATATATTGTTAGGGGGTCCATTGGAGCTGATTGTACATAGGGCCCACAATTTGCTGCTACGCCCCTGGTCCTACCGCCACCTTGCAGGAAATTTGCATGGCGGTGGCATTTGCATGGCCTCTTGGCAAGGGCCCAGGACAGACGCGAGGACGGGGAACGAGGACAGAACTATAGCTGCATTGGGCGTTGACGTGCGGGAAAAGGAGGAGGAGGAGGTGCCATGCTGTGTCGCGCCGTGCTGCGCCGTGCTGTGTTTGTGTTGTGGCCCTTTGTTGTCGTTTGTGGTCCCTGGGGCATGTGCGGCACTATTGCCGGGGCCGAGCGTCTGTATCCTGGCACAGGAGACACAAACAGCCGTGGTTGCCGTGGGTGTGTGCTTGGCTGTTAAGCTAGTGACGCACTCGCTCACTCGCGCTCCACCCCACCCCCCACCTACACTTCCCCGCCCCACAAACACACACAGCGCACACACACACAAACACATGAACAAACAAACACACACACACACGAACACACACCTCTCACCGGAGCCAAGGGCTGATATGCATATCCCATAGGCCTCCATTCATGCGAGGTGAGCCAGCGCTGACATGACAACGCGCTGCCATGGCAACCAGCATGCCCGGCGACATGTGCCTGCACGCACAATAATGAAGTCATTCTGCTCGCTGCCTCCACACCTTCAGACAGCGTCACTCTGCCTCACCTGCGCACTCACGTAAAACTACACTCTCTTTGTCTCACACACAGCACATTTCAATTCAACGCCTGCGGCTGAGTTTAACACTCTTTTAATTGGTTCAACTCTCAGTGTGTTACATGAACACTGCTACGTTTACGCTGCAGTACTGCAAGATTTGAGGTCATGAGTTTTTGTTAGAACTCCATATTGAACTATTTGTTTTATTGCATGATAAGAAAAGTCCTTTACAAAAACGCTAAAACCTACAGCAATTTTCACAATTCTTCATTTTAACTATTTGCCTCTAAGGTAGCATCAGGGCACCTGTAACTGGGTTTATGTTTTTACATTTTTCAACAAATTCAAACTCCAAAACCCTGATTTGACCTATATTACCTGAGAAGCGAAAACATGTCTTTTTCAAAAAAAATTTTTTTTGAAAAGTTAAAGAGCTCTTCAATGAGTAACCTGCTGTTATATGATGTCTTTGCAACATATACAGTCTTTGATCAGTGCTATGACCTTCCTTTGACCCTGTAGTATTTTGCCCCTCTTTTCTTTTTATCCACACAATATTCTATTCTTGTGAGCGTACACCTTTAAAACATGTTTAGTAGCCTCCTCCAGTATCTTCAAACAATAGTGCACGTACTGTAGTGTATGTGTAACAGCTGTTTGGTGGTATTTTTAGATCCCATTTATATAAGCCCATTCATGCTCTCCTGACGCGTTCAATTCATTGAAGCAACAACACACGTAGGAGGAAATACTGCAGTTTTACAAGTCAGTGTTCCCAGGACATACAATTGTCAACTGTGATGTGGAATTGAATTTCTTTTTTTAAAAGACAGCAGCCCACAGAAGGTAGCCTCTTAGATGGGGTCGCTGGCGGGCGATTCAGTATTTGCTGAAAATACTCAACAAAATTGCTGAAAGTACATCGTAACAACATTGCTATGATATTACCGAGAGGCTTAAGGAACAGATTAAGACATAGCCATTCTAATTTTGGTGTCAGTAAGATTATAACATAGGCTCTGTGCTCAGGGGTTAATGAAGTATAATCTTCATAATGTGCAAGTATGAAGTACAACAAGCATTAATCCAAGCATGTTAAAACTTACTGACTTTCTTTATTGTAATGCTATTACTCTCTTTTTGTTTGTTTACCTGCATGTGGTCTTCTTCTTTATTAAATTTTGCAGATGAAACACATGCAAATGTGAGCTATATCTACTTATCATTTCAGCTCTTTCTTTGCAAACTTCCATGCAGTGCGTTACCGATGATATATTTTTTTTGCTAATCTTGCAGAACAGACGTGCCATTAATTTCAATGCGGGGTGCTTCTTATGCATGTGCAGCTGAGAGACTGTGACCACCGAAAGCAACCTGTTACTGTGACTGCATGTGACACCTACTCTTGTTTCCATAGAAGCACAATTATTTCGCATCGCAGTTGCTCTGAATTTGATGAGGCAAGCTGTATCTCTCTCTCTCTCTCTCTCTCTCTCGCTCTCTCTCTCTCTCCCTCGGTCTGTCTCTCTCTCTTCATGCAACACGTGCTACAAAATTAAGTAAAATGAAATGACTATCTCATTTGGCTGAGCGCAAACATCAGGGGTGCATTTCTCGAAACCGAAGTTGCTTTTACTACATTAGCTACTTTGTTGTTTTCAATGCATTTTCCCATTGGCAACTACCGAAGTTGCTAGGCTAACAACTTCTCTTTTGAGAAATGCACCCCAGCTTTGTAGTATGCTAATATTTTCTATCACCTCCCCACACTCTCTGTGTGACTCTTTTGGGAAATGTCAGTCAGTTACTGGAAGGCTAGAGATGTGAGATAAGCTGTTGTTAAAGACATTAAAAAGGCAGGTCTCATTTCAGCAGTCAAGTGTCATGGGTTCATCCTGTCAAG
>NC_085862.1:35948368-35960868 GCF_034702125.1 Engraulis encrasicolus | reverse complement strand
GGGCTTGGAGAAAGTAAGAAAAAGGGAGAGGGTAACAGAAAGAGGGGGAGAGAGAGAGAGAGAGAGAGAGAGAGAGAGAGAGAGAGAGAGAGAGAGAGAGAGAGAGAGAGAGAGAGAGAGACACAGAGAGAGAGAGAGAGACAGAGAGAGAGAGATAGAGAGAGAGAGACAGATACAGAGAGATGAAGCAGTGGGTGGTTTAGATGTGTGGTTGTCATCACAGCAGAAGTGCTGCCCAAGCTGTGAGCCGAGCGAAGCGAAGCACAGAGCAGCCCCAGCCAGCCTACCCCTCAGCCAATATATCCTGCCTGCCTGCCTGTCTGTCTACCCCTCAGCCTATCCTGCCTGTCTGTCTGTCTACCCCTCAGCCTATCCTGCCTGTCTGCCTTTCTACCCCTCAGCCTGCCTGCCTGTCTGTCTGCCTCAGCATGTCTGTCTGTATTCCTCACCTCCCTGCCTGCCTGCCTGCATGTCTGCCTGCCTGCTCCTCAGCCTGACTGTCTGTCTGCCTTCCTCACCTGCCTGCCCATCTGCACGGCTGCCTGGCTGCATACTGTACATGGCTACCTGGCCTGCCTTCCTGCCCAACTGCAGTATCTGCCTGCCTGTTTGCATGTCTGCCTTGCTTGCCTGCCTGTTTGCATGTCTGCCTCGCTTCCCTGCCTGCTTGCCTGTCTGTCTGCTTTGCTTGCCTGCCTGCTTGCCTGTCTGCCAGAGTTCCTGCTTGCCTGCCTCCCAGAGTGCCTGCCTCCCTGTCTCCCTCACCTGCCTGCCTCCCTGAGTGCCTGCCTCCCTGTCTCCCTCACCTGCCTGCCTCCCTGAGTGCATGCCTCCCTGTCTCCCTCACGTGCCTGCCTTCTTGCCTGTCTGTCCGTCTGCCTCTCTGTTCACCTGCTTGCCTATATGTCTGTCTGCCCGCCGGCCCGCCTGCCTCTCTGTCTGACTTCTTGCCTGTCTGCCTTCCTGAGTTCCTGCCTCTCTGCCCGCTCACACTCTCGCTCACTCCTGCTCTCCTGCCCTTCTGTAGTTCTGTAGTTGCTCTGCGCATATTTTAGTGTGTGTGTGTGTGTGTGTGTGTGTGTGTGTGTGTGTGTGTGTGTGTGTGTGTGTGTGTGTGTGTGTGTGTGTGTGTGTGTGTGTGTGTGTGTGTTTGTGTGTGTGTGTGAGAGAGAGAGAGAGAGAGAGAGAGAGAGAGAGAGAGAGAGAGAGAGAGAGAGAGAGAGAGAGAGAGAGAGAGAGTTGAGTGAGTGAGAGAGAGAGTTTAGTGAGTGAGTGAGTGAGTGAGCGAGCGAGCAAGTGCTCACAGTCAACCAAGAAGTCCTGTGTCAGGGACAGGATGTTCATGTGACTGTTGTGTGTGTGTGTGTGTGTGTGTGTGTGTGTGTGTGTGTGTGTGTGTGTGTGTCTATAAGTGTGTGTGTGCGTGTTGTGTGTGTGTGCGTGTGTGCGTGTGTGTGTGTATGCGTGTGTGTGTGCGTGTGTGTCTGTGTCTGTGTATGCGTGTGTGTGTGTGTGCGTGTGTCTATGCAGGGGCGTGAGTGTGTGGGCGGGCGTCACTCCTTTATGTGGGTTTGGGTGTGGGTTTGATTATAGGCTACAGTGCCAAGAGAACTCACTGCACTCCTCTCTCTCTCTCTCTCTCTCTCTCACACACACACACACACACACACACACACACACACACACACACACAAACACAAACAACAAGCCAACGCACAGCAGATGTGTGGAGCACTCAGCCAGCTGATATGAGGCATACCAGCACTCCTGTGTGAGCACGCCGCTTCGCTTGGCCCCTCTGACACACACACACACACACACTGGTGGCCACACACACGTGACGCACACACACACATTCTCGCTCTCACTAGCTGTCGCTCTCTCACACACACACACCCACGCAGACACACCCATACACGGTTCTATAAAGATTGCCTCACATGCACATGTTCTCTCTCTCTCTCTCTCTCTCTCTCTCTCTCTCTCTCTCTCTCTCTCTCTCTCTCTCTCTCTCTCTCTCTCTCCCTATCTCTGCCTCTCCCCCTCTTTCTGTTACCCTCTCCCTTTTTCTTACTTACTTACTTACTCTCACACACACACACACACACACACACACACACACACACACACACACACACACACACACACACACACACACACACACACACACACACACACACACACACACACACACAAATGCGTGTCCACTGTCCAACTGAAAGGAGTCATTTGAGTGCAAGGTGAGTGAGCGTGACTAATGGGCACATGACTAACCCTACAGTACGGTGATGAGCCACCCACCCACACTACGCTACACTACGCTATACCCCGTAGCTGCCTCCGCCTCTGCCTTGCCTTGCCCAGTCTCATCCCCACCACACCTGCCCTGGCTTGGCACCCGCCCCCTCGCCCACCCACCCTACCCGCAATGGCCTTCAGCTCTTTGGGGAATTCATTGGCCAATGACATTCATCTTCTTTTTTGACCACAATCACTCACTCAATGTCATTCAGCTTATAGGTGACCTAGTCATACAATGGTAGTATCATCCTAACCCAGCCGCCCGTCCTGGCCTTGGTATGACCACGGCGCCCCCTTGCCCACCCACTCACAGTGCACTAGCCTTCAACTGCTCTTTGAGGAATTCATTGGCCAACGGCATTCAATTTCTTTTGGCCATAGCAACTCACCCAAAGCCATCCATTCAGCTCTTTGCCAAAATGTCTTTCATCGTGTAGTCATCATCCAATGCCATTTCATCCGTAACTACTCAGACAGTGTCTTTTAGTTTAAACTTGTCAGCCAATGGCCACCTGTTTCGGAACTAACTAGTCATTCCATGGCCTGTAGCTGTTTGGGGAATTCATCAATCAGTGTTTTTTCTTCTCTGCTAAACTGACACAGCCAATGGCATTCACCTTATGGTAGAAATAATCTATAGTAATTTTTCCAATGGTATTCACTTCTGGAACTAACTGCTCAGCCAGCATTCAACTTATAGGGACACTCGTCAACCAATGGGCAGCCTTACTAGTACTACCTAATCATCCATTGGCTTTCCGTTCTGGACCCAGATACGTGTACCTAGCTAATGACTCAAGTTATGACTTGTAGCTCCCTATAAAAGGTTCACACATTTTGTACTTTGTTCCTTATATTGGTTAGTGCTGACTGCCTACTACCCTCATAAAGTCAAAGTTATGCACAAGGAATGTTGTAGGATTCTAGTTTTAGTTTCCAGTGTGGCTCACTGCTCATCACATAGTCAGAGTTGTTACAAATGCATATTCAGTAGTCGAGCGACAGCCCACGACATAGGGGGAAAAAAAACGCTATGCCCAGTGGTTAATGTTTATGCGCATACCTGCCAAAGTTGAGTAAAGTTTTTTGCACCCACGCCAGATGGGATGAGCAGTGGAGAGCCACTGCATAACCATATTACAGTTTTTCATAGGGCCCAACATGTCCATCTGTAGCCAAACTACTCAAAATAGTCATGTATAACATTTGCTCACTGGGATCTTTAGGGCTACTAAATGGACCTGATATCTGACTATACTCCTAGGTGACTTGGCAAGCGAAAACCAGGGATTACAAAATATTATAGTTTTGTTGGGCAAAGTGTTCATACATAGAACGATGGATATAAAGACATTGACTATAAGAGCTTTCAAAAATTATATCAGACACTACTGTAAAATAGAATGTGTAATGGCTAATGAGACAGGAATGGTGAGCTATGCAAATAGATGGTTAGAATTAAAAGATGGCGAACGGTGGCCTTAGGGTCTTTTTTGTTGTTGTTTTTTTTCTTTTTCGTTCTTACTATCTCTTATTTAATGTGATACTTCTCATTGCATTAGGATAACATGCAAACTGTAACTTCATCCCCGGGGGAGGGTGGGTGGGTATATGAGGGTGGTGGGTGGGTCGTATATGAGGGTGGTGGGTGGGCACTTAATATACGGTCTGACATTTTTGGGGGACCTCAGATTTGAATATTTTGTTTCCTTCTTATTTTTTTTCTTTTCCTTTTTTGATGTTAAACCCATTTTTGTTTATTGTATTGTTTTATTAAAAAAGAAAGGAATAAGAAAAGACGTTTAAAAGAAAGAAGAAAAAAGAAAGAAAGACAAGTAAAAAAAATTAGGTCCCCCATAAGGGTGGTGGTGGTTGGGTTTAGGAAAAAAAAAATGGACCTGATGTCTTCTCAACAGGCCGGCCAACTGTGAGGGACACACATGTCAGCTCTCCCAGGCCCAGGGGGATTTTGAATTGAGAGCGCATTACCTTTTATGCTTTGAAGGTAGGGAGGGGGAGTTCAGGCAGTTCTGTCTGCCAATAATGGTCTACTCTTCAAGCTGCTCCTAGATCAGAAGCTAGGGTTAAGGAAGTTTGACATCCGCTGGTTAGGACAATGATAATCGCCTACTGGTGACTCACTTCAACGACGCAGCACACACAGAGAAAAATAGAGGTACACAGGAGGTACAATACTGCATCTATAGGTACAAAATGGTTCCTTTCAGTTTTCTGTACCTCAAAGGGTACTGGACAGACCCCTTAAGATACCCTATTGTACTTCAGAGGGTACATGCATCAGTAGAGGACACATTTGTACCCGGGGGTACACACACCAGTTGTTGGATACATGTCAGTTTAATGAAAGGGGGCGGGACTCTGACGCTCAACGTCAAGTACGTCTACTTGTAAAAAAAAATCTTGGACCACGTCCGCCATGGTGCCGAGAAGACAGTTGAGATGTTGGTGAATTTCAAGCTCTTTGTGAGGTAAGTTCATTTATTTTCGATGTTTCATTCATAATTTTAAGACAATGCTAAATGTAGGCCTACATTGAATAACGAATTTGGCATCAGACCAAACCTCTACTAGCATGCTGTTCTGAAAGGCCACTACTGTATAACTATGCTAACTTTGCCAGAGGTTATTTCACAACTTACTCACTTGGAAACCTCTAACTTTTGTTAGAAATGAGCTCCTTTACAATATATATTTGCTCTGAAGTAGCTATAAAACTTGTCCAGTTGTGCCAAACAGCCATGCCAGAGTCAAGAAGTAGCTAAAAGTCCGCTAGCAACATCTAGCTAAAATGGGTAATATCTGGTCCGCTAGCAAAGTTAGCTAAAGTCTAACGGATGTTTGAAGTAGCCTGAGGTATTATTCATAACTGATTATTGGTTTCTTGTTAGAAACAAACTCATTTTGAATATAATTTTGCTCTGAAGTAAGCTTAGATACAACATGTCCAGTTCATATTGTAGGCTTAGCGCCAAGGCAAAACAGTCATGCCAGAATGAAGAGCTAGCTTAATGTCCGCTAGCAACATTAGCTAGCTAAACGGTTAATTCATGTTCACTTTGATGAGGGATGTTTGAAATAGCCTGAGGTAGGTATTATCTATTGTTGTTGGTTTTTGGTTATTAGTAGAAACGAACTCCTTTTGAGTATAATAAAGGAGTGTATAGCTAAAGTCTGAGTATAGCTAAAGTATTTTAGCTAAGAAGTCTGAAGGAGCCATATGCCTGCCTTTTCTTGTGAGAAACGAACCCATACACTTAATCTGAAGTATGTTTTAACACCTGTGCCTTTCCCTGTTCGTGGTGTAAATGAAGTGGGCAAAGAAACACATACTGAACTTGTAATTGTGCACACAGTGTGCTGTTTTGTCCCATTCTTTAATGCCTACAATTCTGTGCCTCTTCTCTGAGGAGAAATCACTGTCAGAGCCATAAGATCGTGTTTGCACTTCTTTAAATAGACATTCACTTTACCAGATTTCTCTTGAAATAGTGAACACACAGATGTGTAGGCTGCTTAATTCTTGGCTTTATGAAAGATGCTTAATTTGTCTATGGTTGCTGCAATGAATATTTAGATTTCTTTGCGCATCCTTTTTGGATCTATTAGTAGGTGGTTTAGAGGTCTTAACAAGTAGGCTGCATCAGATTTGATTTCAAGTGATGAGTAAAATATCCAGACAGATAATCTGCTCTTTTGCCCTCCAGCTTTGCACACTGTTATGAATTCTTTCAGCCAGTGGGGGTCAATCCGTTTGAGAAAATGTTCAATGATTAAAAAAACAAAACAAAAAAAACATTTTATATGTATAGAAATGTATCTCATGGATGTTTCATATTGTAGGCCTATTGTAAAATCATGGTGGCGTTATCATTTTTCATACTTTATTATCTTGTAATAATTAGGCCTTGTAGAGACTTTTAGATGCATACTCATGTTCATGTTTTGTGCTGTCATGCTTTGCAGTTGACTGAGAAGATTGCTGAAGGATCTTACATGGAAGCTGGCTGATTATATTGAGTGATTCCTTTGGTGTGGTGTACCTCAGAGAAATAAACACTGTGGTAACAGGTGAGTTTTAAGTTAATAAATTCACACAAAGCCAATCCATGTATTTTTGAAATGTCATATTTCTAACATGCTATGCATTTCATGCTGACAATAGGAGATGCATACTAATGTTGTGTGTTATTTATATTTTTTATATTAATGCAGCTGAGAAGATGACCAAGATATCCTTATGGCTGGATGGTAGCTCTCTGGTCGTTCTTGAGCCCCCTTGATGGACCATGTCTGCAAATGCTTTGACGGAATTTCTAAAGGTTAGCAACCATTCACAAATTTACACCTCATGTATGTGTTTCAAATGCCAAATGTCTTAACAGTTTGAATCACACACTGTTAATCAGAGATGCATCCTGTTTATGTTGTGTGTTTTTTTGAGAGGATGGTTAAGGAATGATGGCAGCTGCCTGGTTACAGTACATTGATCCCCTTAGTAGCACCATGTCTAAAAATGCTGAGAAAAATCAGCATGTAAGCAAATATTAACGAATCTGCACCAAAATGCGTGTTTCAAATATCTACTCTCTAACAGTCTGAATAACACATTCAAACATGACATGACCAACTGTTATGTGCCCGGAGTGGCAGTTTACAAACTCACCCTTGATGCCTTCTGCTGTTAGGCCAATGACATTGTGACAAAGCACACAAGTGAACACTGCACACAATGACATTGCATTCACCACATTGCTGTTTCACAGAAGATATTGATATTTTTTAAGATTACAAGTATCCTTTGTCCAAGTCCCACCACCCTTGCATTACAGTAGCTTGGATTCGCGTTGTCAAAAACTGTCAGACCTCTTGTGCTATGATGATTGGTCAATCAACACTCTAGGCCGGGCGTTAGCCAGAGGTCAATTCTATATGTGTTCATGCAGTTTTGATGCCCTCCATGATTGTCTACAATATAATGTAAATAGCTGTGTGTGTCCAAGCTTTTGGCCTATAATCTTAGTTGTTAATATATTATTGTTTGTATGTGTCCCCACCCCAGGCCATTGACACCAGAGCTGGAATTATCCTCCTGCCAAGACTATTCCAGGAGAAGGCCGAGAACCTGATTTTATGGGAGAGGTAAACACGAGCTGAATATTTAACATTTTTCAAATGATTTTAGTTTGGTTTAATTGTATGAATTGCATTTGATTTAATTGCATCATTTTTCATTTACAATCTGTCATGTAGGGCGAGCCAAACACCCCTTACCCAACTATCAGCATGAAGGCACAGGACTGGAGAGCTACGATTGCCGGGAATGCTGAAAGTATCGTTGTAGTTGACAGGCTTCGAGTGTGTTCCCTGATTGGTGTTGAAGAGGCATTCATCGCGACATTTTGTATGTATTTTGTTTACAACATGGACCAACAGAACCTTTACACAAATGGATTAAGCACATTGGACTTTTACATGCCCATGAACCTGATTTCAGCATCACATGTGGACTGAAACTGTGAATCGTCTTTTTCAAAGTACCATTCCTTCAGCGTGTTTACAGGCAACACACAAGCAGCCTTTTCCTTTATTTTCAGAATTCATGCTGCCCGTTCACTAATGTCACCTTTTTCATGAATACTTACCGCCAGCATTCATTATCAAGTATTCATCAAGTATTCATTATATCTGGAAAAATTGCACTTTTCATACATGAAAAGGGGGATCTTCTCCATGGTCCGCCATTTTGAATTTCCAGAAATAGCCATTTTTAGCTGCAAAAATGACTCTACTTGGACCATACTGGAAACTATTTGTTTATTACTTTGTAAACTTCCATGTAAAGATCAAATTTGGCAAAAGGCAGCCCAGTTTCAATGAGCAGCATAGTTGCAGTACCTTTTTTGACCATTTCCTGCACAGTGTCCCTTTAAGCCAAGATGATTTAGATGAGTAAACAGAAATGTCCAAAAAGTTACATTGTCTTTATGTAGTAGGCATCAATTCATAGCCTGGTTCTCACCAAACATTGCCTGTGTAGCTCCGTATCCCCCTTGTGGAGCTGGTACACTGCGGTTAACATGCTGGTTTCGAGTTATAAAACAAACAGAGCATTTATTGCTTCAATATCATGACCACTTGCATTGAGGAGTCACAGGACAGATTATAGACTATATTGACTCTGTTTAGAGACAAACAGAGAACATTTTTGAAGAAATGTGTTGGTTGAGAGGCTGATATTGAAGCAATAAATGCTCTGTTTATTTTCTGACTCGATACCAGCATGGTAGTGGCAGTGTACCAGACGGTAGTGTGGGTAGCTCTGATCCACTAGGCGGCTCTGGAGCTATACACACATACCGTCCGGTGAGAACCAGGCTAATCAATTCAACCTAATATGTGAATTTAAGAGGTCATACAGGAAAAGTGTAAATATACCATTTTTAGCACTTCCATTAGATTCACAAAACACTTTAAAGGGACATAATGTATTTCAATATGTCTTTTGAGGATGAAGTACTTCTGTGCGTCTCAAAATTGAATGTAAATAATGTAAAATATGATCTTGAAGATGTTCATGACTGTCAAATGACAGAGGATGCAAAATCCTTCTGCATAGCACCGAACATGTATGTATCTATGTACATTGTACATTAAGTATGTATTTCAACTTGCAAAACAATGGGATTTCCTCAGCCTATTTCACCCCTTAACCCATTGTGTCCTGGAGACACATACACAGGTTTTTCATGATTTTGAGATTTTAGCTGCTTTATTAAATATGTGGGTATGGTAGAGCTGAATGAACACATTGCAATGCAAGGGGAGGGTCTTGGCTTTCAAATGTAACTCATTTCATGTTTGTATGTGCTTCGGAGGCTGAGATATTTAGGATTTAATAGAAAGAGGGCATCCTTTCCCAAAAAGGGCTTAGGACAAAATTGGTTAAGCATCAATATTTCAAGGAACTTGTGAAAGTTAACAGAAATTTCTGAAATGTTACATTGTCTTTATTCTGTAGACATCAGTTCAAGCGGTGTTTTGGTTTTCAAACTGTGTGAATTTTAGAGGTCATATACAGTAAAAATGCACCATTTTCAGCACTTCAATTGGATTCGCAAAACACTTTGAAGAAACCACAAATCTTCTCACATACCGTAACACCCAACATGTATCTACATCTTCAAGACCATATTGAACATTATTTACAGTCATTAAGTTTAAAGAAAAACGTATGGCTTGAATTGATGTCTACTATATGAAGACAATTTAACATTTTGGAAGTTTCTGTTAGCTCTTCGAACTCATGTTTTGGGCTAATTTATGTAAAATTGGACCTCAATTGGGCATTGTTAAGCCCAGGAGATGAATTAGATTTCCATCCCGTGGATGTCTATTCTACGTGTGTTAATGATTGTATGTTGCTATGAAATATTTTGTCCTAGTTTGCTATGGATTTTTTTTTTCTATGATCACTTTTTTAAATTTCCATTTGGTGATTGATAATATCTATTTTATTGATGGTTGTCTGCATGTTGCTATGAAGCACTTTGTTTCATAAGTTGTATGTTGCTGTGAAATATTTTGTGCTCTTTGTTTTGAAATGTGATTTTTTTTTTCTATCATCACTTTTTAAAACATTTCCTTTGGTGATATTTTGCTTAATAAATGATTGTGCAGAGATTGTATACATGTTGACTTGTGCATTTATTTCAGCAATACTACCTGTACCTCAGAAAAATGGAAGTACCATTGCGTACCCAAGTCGGGACAAATTCTTGTCGCACCGGCGGTACCCTCTTGAAGAACAATTCTGTACCTTCCTTTTCAAGTACACTTTTGTACCCTATTAATTTGTACCATTTAAGTACACTTCTGTACCTTAAAAGGACAGAAAAGTACCTCTTGAGGGTGCCACATGGTTATGGTGGTTTAAGGTACATTTCTGTCACAATGGGTACACAAATGTACCTTAAAGGGTACAAATGAATGGAGTACAAAAATGTACTTGCATATGCAGGTACAGAATTGTTCTTCAAGATGGTACTGCCGGTGCGACAAGCATTTGTACCGACTTAGGTACACAATGGTACCTTTATTTTTCATATCACTAGAGCACTGACATTGTTTCAGGCTATGCGGATAGATATCATCATGACATAACATCAAAACCTCTTTTCCCAAAACTCCTAACTCTTCATTCTCCTCCCACAGCACAGCTGTAATAGGCCATTTTCTGTCTTTCACTGAGTAGATGCATAATCCATTTAGACTAGTGTTACATGTCGCTATACTGTGCACACTTACTCACTTACTTACACTTACAGGAAGGGGAAACTGCAGCCGGTTGGCTCTCAGTTAGCCTTGGCAGGAGGCACTGCCTGGCGTGGAGCATAGGGCGACCTAAGTAAGCAGTGGGCTGGTGGGGGAAATATGAGGAATGGTAGCGAGGGCACATGGCCGCCATCCGTGCATGGTTAGCAGCAGCGATAATGAATGCTACCTTGTTATGAGGTATTCTGCACGACAGGTGTCAGGAGGCAAATGTATTCAGAGGCAGGCCAGGCAGACAGGCAGACAGGCTGTTCTGCGCCTCTTCTGCTCTGCTCTGCGCTGTCTATTTCTGGGCAGCCGACAACCAGCGGCCTCCATGACCTAGATAAAGATAGAGCTTGTGGTGAGTCCTGTTAGTGGCTCTGACAGCCTCGCGACTTAAAAAAAGAAAAGGAAAAGAAAACGAAAAAGAAAATGGTTCGTTCTTCTTCTCGCTCTTCCTGTGACACCCCCACCAACATGGCTCTGGCCTTCAAAACTCTCTGTCTCCGTGTCTCTCTCTCTCTCTCTCTTTCTCTCTCTCTCTCTCTCTCTCTCTCTCTCTCTCTCTCTCTCTCTCTCTCTCTCTCTCTCACGCACATGCACACTTTCTTCTGCGTCCACTTTTCTTTTCCTCTGCCTTTGTCTTAAAATTCAGATGATACTCCGTTGTCTGCCAGACCATTTCCCCACTGGCTTTCTTGACTCAAAGCCTAGTCTGGCCTTGTTTAACAGCTGTGCCGTGAAGCCAGTGTGCTGCACAGAAGTTTGACAAAAGTGTGGTCTCAGACATTTGACTTCCAACACCACTTTAAAGAGAGAAAAAAAAGCTATTTGAATGTTTTTTTTTTCATCCTCTGTCTTTGTAGCCTCATAGCATGGGCAGTCATGGTTTACCGATAATGGTTAGGGAGTTAGACTGTAGATCACAGGGCTGTTGGTTCAATCCCCACCCTTATCAATACTTTTCTCCCTCCATGGCTGGTGCCCTTGAGCAAGGCACTAACCTCACATTGCTCTACGGACTGTAATCAATACCCTGTATGTGTTATAATGTAATGTAATGTAAAGCATGGACATGGAAGTTTTCTTGAATCCTGCATGTACTACATGTACTTCAATGTGACATGACTGACAGTTGTTTGATCGGTGGGTATATAATACTGTGTAGGCCTATAAAAATGTGTCAAAAGCCTGAATAGTGTTGTTTGCCTCATACTGCACAAGGCAATGTTAACCTCTCGGAGGAAATTTCCCCCGTATGTCATGGACATGTTAACTAAACATTGAAATTACATTGACTTAACAGCTGGGCAAACATGCCTTCTGCAAATATGGTAAACAAATCTCTCATTGACACTATGTAACAGTTAGCCCATTGTCCTTTGTTATTTTGGTCCATTGTAAATTAATCCCATGGTGTTGGGGTTCCGGAGTTTCCTTTTTTAGTGAGTTCCAGGAGATTTAGTGTCAAGCTGGTGACACGTGAGAGACGGCCTCAGAAAATCTGTCAGCCTCAAGCCTCGAGACAAAACGTGATGCTTGAAAGGTGGAGGGGTTGGGCCGCAATCTTCTTCAGGTGTGTTTAGATCTTTAGGTGTGTACAGGGGCGGACTTAGTCATTTTGGGGCCCGAGGCGAGATATATAAATGGGGCCCTCAAAAGTCATCATATACACATACGATTCTGTGTTTTGGTGCTTTTACACTAGCCTGGGCGAATAGCCGACTGTTGACTCCGTCAATCAGTCTGGCAAAAGCCATGAGGAATCCGTCTCCGTGGATGATGGAAGATGGTCTGATCTTACTCTATCATTTAAATTAATTGAAGTTCCAAACTCAAATAAATAAAACCGATATTGTGCTTTA
>NC_085862.1:35920868-35935868 GCF_034702125.1 Engraulis encrasicolus | reverse complement strand
ACTGCAGGGGGTACTTGGAAAGATGTTATTATTATAACAAATGTATGGAGCAGTTACATCAGGACAGAGAAAGCGATATAGAACATGAATTGGGGGGTACTCATGGTACAACTAAGAGGCTTAGGGGTACGTGAGACAAAAAAGGTTGGGAAACTGATCTAGGGACTGATCCTGCTGGAGCTTGTGGAGACCTATGGAGGCCTATGGAGGCTGGCTGCGCGGTTGAGGAGCAACACAGCGTTATTACAATCAGCTCAGCGCACTTCACAGCAACCCGATCACTCATCATCGGGCCAAGACATGACCCAGCAGCTGAGAGGCAAAGCAGGATGAGATCACTCTAAAACACATGACATCATTTCCCTACTAAACTAACAGATACACACAAGAAAGGAAGGAGAGAAAGGGGAAAAAATCCCAAGGGACACTTTCAGTTATAGCTGTGCTGCAGACATTGCATTTTGTATTTAATTGCTGGCTGCAACTCTATACGCCAGCTATGCCAGTCTGACTGTCGAGCGGCGCTGGAAACCAATTTGATTTTTGGAGTTTTTGTCTGCAATGTAAGTATGTTGTTTTTTTACTTGCTGTGTTTGTTTTCTTTATTTCTACAGTGCATTGTGTGTAAAAAGGAAAGAAAACTGACACTTTCAGTTAGCTGTGTAGACGTTGCCATTTTTTGATAATGTTTGCGATTCCTATGGTGCATCAGCACCACCCCACCCCCACCCCCTTTCCCACCCCATCACCCCTTTCACCTTTGACCCCTGCGGGGCACGGCTGCCCGTCTCTGAGGTCATCCCATTGCCCGTGTCTATCATGGCAGGGCATCGGTCATGATCCATTGATCTGTGGGAGAATGCCCCCCCCGCTCCATGCGGGCTTCACAGCGGGTCAAAGGTGGCAGCCCTGGAAGGTCAAGTGTGAATTCATACGTCTGTGGTAATAGTAGTAGTAGTCAGGGAAGCCGACAGGGGGAGGACGAAGGGGTCAGCTGTCCCGGGCCCAGGGAAAGAGGGGGCCCAGAATTGGAATCCCATTCCATTGTATGAATTGAGAGGGGGGCCCTTTCAGATGATTTTGTTCCGGGTCCAGTTAAAGCTGTCAGCGGCCCTGGTAGTAGTAGTAGTAGTGGTAGTGGTGGGGGTCACCCTTACTGCTGTGAGCTCATATTCCTGCTCTCTCTTTCTTGTTTTAGCGTGAGTCGATCTGGGAGTCGATGCCGGAGAGACGCAGGGCAGGGGAGTCACAACCAGACTAGCAAACTAGGCAATTGCCCGGGGGTTCCCGGCTGACAGGGCCCAACCCCCTGGTAATGACCCTTTATGAACTTGTGTTTAACCCATTTTAGCCTAAGCCCTTTGCCTATTAAAACCTAAATATCTCAGCCTCCGAAGCACATAAAAACATGAAATAAGTTGCATTTAAAAGCTACAATGCTCATTTTGCATTAGAATGTTCATTCAGTTCTTACATACCCACTTTTAAAATGAAAAAACTCAAATCTCAAGAACCTGAATGCAGCGTACGTATGTCGCTCCAGGCTAAAATGGGTTATGGTAACTTTTGTGAGTGTGGCGACACCTTCCTAAATTAAATGATCGAAAAAGTGCAACAATACTGCTGTCAAAATCTCTGTTGAGGGGAGCCCCCCACAACAATTTGAAGAGAGGAAAAGGTCCCCAAAGCCCTTCTTTGCCTGGGCTCCCAAACACCTTGGAATGGCCTTTGGGGAGGGAATGCTTGTGGTGAAGTGATGTTGTTGGTGATGGTGGTGGGAATGAGAGTGGTGGGCTTGTCAGGCGTCTGTGCGTAGGTGGTTGAAGTGGGTGGTTTGACTTGGCTTGGAAGGAGAGGGGAGGGGTGTGGATGGGTAATGGTGCTGCAAGGGGTGGGGTTTGGGGGGAGGGGGTGGCACTATCAGATTTCCAAAATGTTCCAATATGTGTATTGTTCACCGAGCGTAAACAAGCACTCTACTCATGACCGAGCAGCTAATCCATAATTGTTCGAGAGTTTTGAAAATCAATACGGCTGTGATGAATGTCTCCATATTGTCTACATTTGCCAGTGAGAGCTCATTTTCCTTTTTTGTTGTGAATGGCACCATCAACCACACTCTGACAGCACATCCAATTACCCAAATACAATAGATGTGTGTATGGATTGAATTCAAGAATAAAGTAAAAGCAAGTTATTATTTTAGTGTAATTAAAAAATTAAACAAAGACAAAAAATATTTCTGCTCTCCGTAACAGCATAATGGCAGAAATGAAGCTCAATTGGCCTTAATGAACCTCAAAATATCTGAATTTGTGTCATTACACTATAATATATCTCAATACATAGATCAATAATGACACAAGTTAATGTGTTGATGTAAACAAAAATATCCGTATCCTAGTCCCAGTTAATGTATAATTGAACATACGGTTAGTTTATTTTAACTACCTAAACCTCAAACCTTGCCTAAAGCATCATTTAAAAATAAACGCATTCACCTATGCATCATTAACTTCAGGCATAACAAGCATCAGGGAGCTCAGCAGTGGCACAGCAGTTCAGTTAAAGCTTTATTGGCACAAATGGTTGTGTTTCATTAATGCTCCTTTAACGAAGCCGGTAACACTTTATTTTGGGGCCCTTAATTAAAGTGTATTACTCATTAGGTACGGTGGAACAACTGGTTTAGTGTAAGTACAACTGTAGTATGTGTTATTACATCATATCACAAGGTGTCTTTTTGTGCATCTACGGTACATACCAAGGGTCCCTTGGACCTCAGTTCAGCTCTTTGCTGTACTACAGTTTGAATGTACTACAGTTGTGTACTACAGTTGTACTTAAATGTGAATACAGCTATTCCCCACCTAATGAGTAAGCCCACTGTAATTAAAGGCCCCTGAAAATAAAGTGTTACCACAAAGCCTAATATACAGTACAACGGATCTGTGCAGTCTTTTTAAAACGCCACTACAGTACATTCATCTCCTGACACCCAGGCCCACCCTGTCCCACTAAAATTTGCCAAACATTGCCAGAACATTTGCAGCACACATGGAGTGTTTTTTTTTCTTCTTTTTTTTTTGGGAAGAGCGCTGATCGCTGTGCCGTGCCGTGCCGTCCCACTCCTACTCGTTGGCTGCAGGAGAGAGCCGCCTGATCTGCAATCCCTCCCTCGGAAAAGCTGGGAGCTCATTCGTATTCCGACGGAATTCGCTGGCAGGCAGCAAGAGCAGAGAGGCAGTGCTTACTAGTGCTGCAGTCGCACACGGCGTGAAGAGAGGAGAGGAGAGGAAAGGAAAGGAAAGGAGAGGAAAGGAAAGGAAAGGAAAGGAAAGGAGAGGAAAGGAAAGGAAAGGAAGGGAAAGGAAAGGAAAGGAAGGTCAGCAGAGATGTGCACATGGTTCTTACTAGTGCTTACTAGTGCTGCGGTCACACACGGCATGAAGAGAGGAAAGGAGAGGAAAGGAGAGGAAAGGAAAGGAAAAGAAAGGAAAGGTAGGTCAGCAGAGATGTGCACATGGTTCTGTTCATATGAAAAGAGGGGGCAAAGGAAGTGGGTAGAAGAACGAGCGTCAGACTGGGAAACAGGGGAGCGTGGGTATGTGGGGGTGGCTCTGGGTGTGGAATGAGGGGTGCACAGTAGAGGTAGAGAAGAAGGGGGTTGCAGTCAGTGAAGGCAGCATGATGGGGGGATGGGTATAAAGGAGGCGGAATGGAGGTGAGAAAAGCAGTGACGTCCAGCCTTCCCTCCCTCTCCTTTCCTCTTACTCTACTCCTCTCATCCTCTGCTATGCCCTTTCTCTCCTCTGTCCTCGTTTCCTCTCTTTTCCTCTGCCTTCTCTTCCCATCTCATCTCTCCTCCCTCCTCTCTCTTCCCCCTCTCTCCTCCCCTCTTCTATTCCGCCTGGTCCTCGGGGCCTCCTTAAAGATGGGCTGCCAATCTTCTGCTGCTGCAGCTGCAGCTGCCTCTGTCTCAGATTTAATGCAGCACACTGCTGCAACCTCCAGGTCTCAACCACCCCCCTCTATAGGATGCCCCTAAACCCTCTCTCTCTCTCTCTCTCTCTCTCTCTCTCTCTCTCTCTCTCTCTCTGACACACACACAAATACAGTGTTTCCACAGTACACCTGCTCAAGGTGAGATGATGTCCAAACAAGTGTGCATGCGTATGTGCATGCGTGTATGTGCATGCGTGTGTGTGCGTGTGCATGCGTGCATGTATGGTTATAGGATTGTATGTGGGTGTACAGTATATGGGAGAAGAGTATGGCACTGAATACTGTATGTGAGCTGGTTATGGGGTTGCACGTTATGTACGGGTCTATGTGCATGGGGAGGGATATAGGATTGTATGTGGGATATGCGGTGAATTTGCGCCGTATGTGTGGGTGTGTGTGGGGTATAGGGGTTGGATATGTGTGTGGTTGTGAGACATTGGCTATGGGGTTGTGTGTGGGACTATGAGGTAGAGGCATAAGATTGTATGTGGGTGTGTGTGGGTGTATAGAGAAGGGAATGGGGCTGCACTGTGTGTGTGTGTGTGTGTGTGTGTGTGTGTGTGTGTGTGTGTGTGTGTGTGTGTGTGTGTGTGTATGTGTGTGTGTGTGTGTGTGTGTGTGTGTGTGTGTGTGTGTGTGTGTGTGTGTGTGTGTGTGTGTGTGTGTGTATGTGTGTGTGTGTGTGTGTGTGTGTACTTGAAGAGGGGTACGTACGGGAGTGAATGTGGGTTTACGGTATGCGGGATAGGGGGTATGGGGTTCCACTGTATGTGTGGGTGTACGCATATGGGAGTGGGGATGAATATGTGGGTGGATGTGGGAAATGTCTGTGTGGGAGACTCAGAGGGATGTGGGGTTGCGGCTGGGGAGGTGTTATTTGGAATCGTCACGACCCAAAGAAATGCTTTTCTTGGCTCCTCATTCTCCTCCTCGTTTTCCTCCTCCTCATTCCCCTCCTCCTCCTCCACCTCCCTTCTGGGTCTCCTGTCTTCCACCCCCCACTCGCTCTCTCTCTCTCGCTCTCTCTCTCCGTCTGTCACGGTGAGCCCCATAGGCTTCATTGTTAGCAGAATAGATGTCTTCCCCCCCAAAGCAAGACCTGCTAAAGCCATTTGCAAGTCTTGCTGCTTAATGGGGAACAGTAGGTAAGGTGTGGGCTGCATGCTTCTTTTCACGCTCTCTCGCTTTCTCTCGCTCTCTCTCTTTCTCTCATTTTCTCTCTCCCACAGGCTGGCGTTCCCTGCAGGTCCCTCTTTCTCCCACCTCTTTCATAGTGAGTGGCCTCACTTTCACCCCCACTCCACTCCACTCCTCCTCTCCGCTCCACTCCTCTCACCAACAGTGACAATGTTCCCCCTCTCCAAATGTTCCTTTTTCAGGTGGCATAGTCCAGCAACCCCCCGGCCCCCATACCGACACAGGCACACACACACACACAGACACATACACAGACACACACAGACACACACAGACACACACACACACACACACACACACACACACACACACACACACACACACACACACACACACACACACACACACACACACACACACACACACACACACACACACTTGTCCTTTCTCTCCTCTCTCTGTCTATCACTCGCCCTCTCTCTCTCTCTCTCTCTCTCTCTCTCTCTCTCTCCATACCTCCCTCCACCCCCTCGCTCAGCTTTTGTTTTTCTTTCGCTTTTCCTTCTTTTATCTGGGCACGCATTCCTCTCCACCCACACTCCACATACTCACTAAATGATTCCAAGTGTCTGGGCCCCAGGCCTTTACGTGCTGACATACACAGCCCTCCAAGCCCAGAGAGAGAGAGAGAGAGAGAGAGAGAGAGAGAGAGAGAGAGAGAGAGAGAGAGAGAGAGAGAGAGAGAGAGAGAGAGAGAGAGAGAGAGAGAGAGAGACTGGTTAGAGAGGGGGGCAATGAGAGAGAACGAGAGAGCCAGGGAGAGAAAGAGAAAGGCTGAGAGAATGAGAGGGTAAAGAGAAAGCGCAAGAGAAAGTCTAAAAGAGACCAGGAGAGAGAGAGAGAGAGAGAGAGAGAGAGAGAGAGAGAGAGAGAGAGAGAGAGAGAGAGAGAGAGAGAGAGAGAGAGAGAGAGAGAGAGAGCCAGAGAGGGAATATGTGTGTGGAGGAGGGAGAGAGAGAGAGAGAGAGAGAGAAACACAAGGAAACGATGTAGGTTGAAACAGGGAGGCAGCCTTCCTCCATTAACCCCTGAGTTACCTCGTATCATCTCCATTTCTCCAATCCTCTGCACCCACATCATCGCTCCTCCTCACAAACACTGCCAATAACATTCAGAAATATTGTGCTTTTATTTTTAGATCCAATCAAAGGCCTCATGTAACTTGCCAAGGACCCAAGCCTGGGGTGCATTTCTCGAAAGCGTAGTTGCTAGCCAGTTAGCAACTTGGATACTTGCCAATGGGAAATGGCATTGCAAACAGCAAAGTAGCTAACGCAGTTAGCAGCTATTGTTTTCGAGAAATGCAGCCCTGGTAACCTGGCATACAGGGCATTTCCCGGAGCAAAGGAGTGTGTGTGTGTGTGTGTGTGTGTGTGTGTGTGTGTGTGTGTGTGTGTGTGTGTGTGTGTGTGTGTGTGTGTGTGTGTGTGTGTGTGTGTGTGTGTGTGTGTGTGTGTGTGTGTGTGTGTGTGTGTGTGTGTGTGTGTGTGTGTGTGTGTGTGTGTGTTTTCATGGATAATTGCCTAGGTTGTTTTTGTCCCAGTCCAGCCTTGCAAAGACCCTCAGGGTGATTCCACACTAAAAGCAGTTGGGGCACACCAAACTGTCCATTTGGACGAAAAACTCTAATTTAAGATCCGTTTCACTGCTGTAGAAGGTAGCCAGGCTGTGCCCTCCTGGTGACGCAACTCTTTCAGCGTTGCAACTAGTCAGGTCAACTTGTCAAGAGCAATGTAATGTACTTTCTGAGTTCCCAAAAATACGGGAACTCCTCCCACTTTGTTGGTAAGCAAACAACCATAAGCAAACCAAGGGAGGTGGGTCTTTTGGAAATGTTAATTGTTATGCTCTTGGTCAGACCAACTCTCGAAGAGATTTGAACGTCGATGACAATCAGGCTAGTAGAAGGTTCAGTTGAACCAGATTGTGACCTACATCAAGTGGACCATGATCTCCAAAAAAGAGGGAGTCTCGGCCTGCTACATTAGCCTAATCAAATACTTCAGACCAATGAAGTATTCAAAATGCATGATGGGTCGCTAAGATACATATTGATCGGGAAATGTCAGTTGAACTCGTTTTTATTTGCATTAGCAGTGACTCTTCACACCACTATATTGGAGGATTCAATGGAAACCCTTTTGCTTTTTTTGGAGGGTTTGCACGCCATATATACGTAGGTCAGTTGACCTTGTTAGGTGACCTTGTCCCTTGTTTGTCAATGCTAAAGTAGACTGCATCACAGTCTGGATGGTACATAATAATAATATCAATGTTTGGTGATGTAGGTACACCAAATAATTAAAGAGGCACAATGTAGGATTACATAGTTTACACAGTGCCCGTGCGGTGCCTGTCTCAAAATCTACACCGTCATGAAAAAAATGCCAGCAGTTGATACAAATGCGAATATGTATCTGGCAGTATGTAAAGCTAATTTTTCGCACGACACCTGTTCGGGTCGCTCTGTCAAAAAGTTTAATTTGGGGTTCTTTGACAGCAGACCGTGAAAGTGGTCGCAAGAGTCATTGTTCACTTACTATTGACTCAAATAAGCATCGGCTGAGTCAGGACAGTGATTAATTAAACGTTTAATTCTACATATTTCCCCTTTAAAGGGTAGCGGTTTGTGAAAGTGCCTTCCAATCCTTTTCATTAGATTTCCACCTAAACATGATGTCATCACCAAAAGCATCTCCGCCAGCCCTGTTCTGGGCATGTCAGATGTTGCCGCAACAGGAAGACAAAAAAAAAAGTAAGATGACAAAGAAAAAGTTGTGATAGAAACGGTGGCTTTTTCGCCCGGTTGCATCATTATTTCATCTTGCCTTTCTCGACGAGAGGCCGTTTCTGTTAGTTTCTGTTGCCTTTTCCCCTTGTTCTTTGTGCCATCAATAATTCAGGTTTTGAAGTCACCAATGAATAATTCAGATGCTGATGTCAGATATATAAGTGTGGCGCATGTCCTCGTTACCCGACAGCGCTTCTTTGAAATGCAGTCAAGACAAGACGAGGCACCTACTCCCCCCACCTACGTGCAACAATACCACAACCAAAGTAAGCTAATCCAGCTTTGGTCTTCTCTTCCCATGGTGTAATCACTCACTCTCCCTTTCTTCCTTTTGCTGTCTTCCTCTTTCTCTCTCTCTCTCTCTCTCATCTCTCTCTCTCTCTCGTTCACACTCTCTGTCTCTGGTTGTGTTTTCTTTTTTCCCTTTTTTTCACCCATCCTTACACATAATTCAATTTCCCTTGTGCGTTTCTTGTAGCTGAGATTACATGCGTGTTGGAGCTGGTTTCTGGCGGCAGTAGTGTTTGGTGAGGAGGAGGAGGTTTGAGAGTGGCGTGGCGGGGGTGACTAGCAGCTATATAGCTCGAAAAAAAGAAGGGGATTTGGCCTCCCATCCTCTCCATGCACAAAGCCAGCAACAATCAAACCCAAACTAATCCCATCTCATCAAATTCCAAAAAAATGGAAGGCACGGGCGTAATGTGTGCGGGAGGGTATTTATACAAGTATACAGGGAAGCTGACAACGGAGGACAAAGGGGTCAGTTTTCCTGGGCCCAGGGAGATGGGGGGCCCATAATTGGGCCCTCAGTACATTGAATGTACTGTGTTGGATGGGGGGCCTTTTCAGATGACTTTGTCCTGGGCCCAGCTAAAGCTGTAAGCGGCCCTGCTAGTATACCCTCAGTCCAAAAGGTTCTTCTCTTCAAATTTACTATAAATCTTTGTTTTGACTGGCATGTTAATGACGTTTATATGAAACATAACCCCGAACGCGCCTTTGGGCCCCGAGGCTTCTTTGGCTGGGAGCCGACTCATATCTGCCGCTGTCTCTGAAAATATTTATGTATTTCCAACCTCGCTCAAGTATGTGTTGATGTTTTTGTTTAATCAACATTTTTCTGGTTAGCGTCGTATGAGCTCCAACACGTTTGGGAGTAGAGGACGCTGAGTGGGCCTCCCAACCAGACTGCTGTGAGGACACATGAGGAGTGCATTGGAGTGCAGAGGAGAGGGGGCGGTGAAGGGGGTGTGAGACCTTGAATGGTTCAGACGGTGCGCTACAGAACCAGGGCCTATTGAATGTTGCACAGTAAGTAGATCTCGGACAAGTATCCTTTATAAATAACCCATATCAAAGAGAAATACATCATTGTTATAAAATGATTTACAGTACATACTATGGTTATACAAGTATTACATTGCACATATTATACAAGTGCCCATTTCTTATTTACCTCATACAGCCTATGAGTAAAGGAGAAATACACATTCCATTTACAAATATGAGGCAGAGTGTTGTATGTTTCCCATAGGCCTACAAAATATCTAACCCCTTTGCGTAGAGTCTATGCTATAACCTTACTGTCACCAAACGTGTAATGACAAAGTCTTAATCTTTCACTTGAGACTTTCTGTAATGTCGTTATGTTGTTATGATGTAGTTGTGATGGGCCCATCTGTGCAAAGAGACTACACATTGTATTTCTCACATAGAGCATTTCCATATGCATAGTATCCACTATGCAATATGTAGGTATATTACGTACAAGAATCATACTGTAGAATATGAGACTTTTCATCTATCTACACAGTATGTGTCCATATACCGTATACCGTATACAGTATACACGTAGCTACTTTATATTTGGCTGAGATTGTTAGGAATCCAGCTGCACATCAGACGTCTATTGTACTGTACTCTAAGTGGGAGGACTTGCACTATTGCTGGCTGACTAAATAGTTTTTTTTGCCCCACTGTAGGTTCATGAACAGCCAGTGTTGCCAGATTGGGCGGGTGCCCGCCCAATTGGGCTACTTGGGATGAGCGCCTGCGGGTAAAAACGGGAATAAATGGCCATTTGACGTTTTTTTTTCCGGCCGATTTGGGCCCATAGAAGTCAATGTAATTTGTTGACTTTGGACGGAATTTAGCACATTTTGCCGTTTTTTGAGAAGCTTATGGGCGGGATTTGGTCAGGCACATCTGGCAACACTGTGAGCAGCCCTGGTCGAGCTGAGAGCAGCCGTCTGAGGTGTGACAAGTCAAAGACCCCTGATGTTACGCAGCACCTACATGAGAGCTGGGCCAGAACTGTGTGTGTGTGTGTGTGTGTGTGTGTGTGTGTGTGTGTGTGTGTGTGTGTGTGTGTGTGTGTGTGTGTGTGTGTGTGTGTGTGTGTGTGTGTGTGTGTGTGTGTGTGTGTGTGTGTGTGCGTGCTCCTGCATGCGTGCGTGTGTTCAGGCAGAGAGGAACTCAAGGCTCCAAACTGAGTGTGCGTGCATGTCATGTGTGTGTTCTTTACCTTTATTTTCTTGTCCATTCCTCAGCTCGCAATCTCATCCGCCTCTCACCATCCAATCCTCCCCTGCGTTTCAATTCCACCCGACCAGCCCTTTCCCCACTCCACCTCTTCACCCTACCGTCCGTGCCCCATTGACTGTGTGGAAGGTGTTTAGGTTAGTGTCAAGGAAGAATTCGGCACAACACCATGCAGGCCCAAGGAACACGGCTGTTTACGTTTCGCACTATGGGCCGTTTGAAGCATGCAGATCTTCCTGCAAACGCTATCTGCAGACGTATACACAACCGAGGCCTGGCAAAGACAAGCTAATCAGTACCAGCCATTTGTTTGGTAAACACAGGGGGAGGTTTCAGGATGGTGAGGGGTGAAGGGGAAGGGGGATAGGGTTCTGCCAGACCACAGCTTCACACTGCTGGGTTTCGTGTGAAGAAATCCAGCAAAAGACCGAGGGGTGCTTTGGGGCTTACAGATACAGACACTGTACTGGTGTGACATTTCACATTTCCTATTTGGAAGTGTCTCGGTTTCATGACTGTCTTCTCGGTTTTGTGTCAAACCAGAGTGAACGAGCAAGTGTGAGAGAGAAAGTGTGTGTGTGTGTGTGTGTGTGTGTGTGTGTGTGTGTGTGTGTGTGTGTGTGTGTGTGTGTGTGTGTGTGTGTGTGTGTGTGTGTGTGTGTGTGTGTGTGTGTGTGTGTGTGTGTGTGTGTGTGTGTGTGTGTGTGTGTGTGTGTGTGCTCGTGTGTGTGTGTGTGTGTGTGTGTGTGTGTGTGTGTGTGTGTGTGTGTGTGTGTGTGTGTGTGTGTGTGTGTGTGTGTGTGTGTGTGTGTGTGTGTGTGTGTGTGTGTGACTTTCACTCACATACTGGAGAAAAGGTGAAACATGTGACACGTATTTTAAACATTTGGCCATTTGACATGATATTTACTCAAGGGGGGGATTTGATACGTTGTGTATAGAGTGAGGAAATCCATGCCCATTCCAATGAGGTTAGCAGCTGCGTACTGCTGTTAATCCGTGAGTCTCTTTTGCCAAACTTTTGTCTACGTAGTTCCACAAAGATGGTTCAGTCTGGTTAATATAAGCCCTTTTCCACTGCCCTTTGTCTACCCGGTACAGCTCGACACAGCACGACTCGGCCGCCGTTTATTGTGACTCAGACTTCTCTTTAGTTTGACGGTTTGTATGGAAACACATTATGATTTGTAATGGCAATACAGACCAGACTGAGTTAACAACACCAATCGGCTCCACACGACACAGAACGGCACGATCGGGTTAGAAGTGGAAAAGTGCCTTAAAAGTCAAATAAACTAGGGGACACTTTTTCACAGATGCGCTAAGCCCCCTACATACGTATGAACTACTTGCATGCCAATGAGGACCCAGGTTCAAATCTGGCCTAGGTCATGTCCAAACCTTGCCCCATCCGCATCTTCCCACTCTCTTCCTGTCATGCTCTCAACTGTCTTAGTACCAATATAAAGACATAAAAAGCCCTTTAAAAAAACTGGTTCAATCAGGATGTGTCTTTTTTCTCCAAGTCAGCATTTGAACAGTGGCTAGTCATCACTCGTGAGAACCAAAGTGGTGCCTGCGTAGTCATGGCTGCTTCGCATCCTGCTCTGCTGTGACATGTGAGACGAGACGTTGAGAAACACCAACGGCATGTTGTCTCAGTCAGTCACCTCTCGTGACTACAGACTGCTGCTCACGTGTGTGTGTGTGTGTGTGTGTGTGTGTGCGTGCGTGCGTGCGTGCGTGCGTGCGTGCGTGCGTGCGTGCATGCGTGCGTGCGTGCGTGTGTGTGCGCAACGCTGGCAAATGAGGTTGCATATCGAACATGTACCGTATACAGGGCAGGCAGCGTGTCTGTCTACGTACGCACAAAAGAAGTGTGTCATGCCTATATGGCGGATGAGGATGGGACAGACAGACGCTCAAACACCACCAGCTGGAAGAAAAGAGGAAGAGGCACGTTGGTGGTGGTGGTGGTGGTGGGAGGCTGATGTGTGTGTTTTTTTGTTTTTTGTTCGGCTGTTGCTTAGTTCCGCCACTACAGAGACAGCCAGGGCCGCAACATGAAGGTCAGCTAAACCGCGCGGCAGAGCAGAGCAGAGCAGCAGCGGTGGCTAATGCCTGGCCTGTAGACTCAGCAGAAATTACCGCCCCACGAAGAGGACAATGGGGACAGCTTCCTGTCCCTGTGTGTGTGTGTGTGTGTATGTGTGTGTGTGTGTGTGTGTGTGTGTGTGTGTGTGTGCGTGTGCGCGTGCGCGCGCGTTTCCATGTATCCGTCCGTGTGTCTGTCGGTGTGTGTGCTTATGTGTGTCTGTTTGAGTGTGTGTGCGTGTGCGAGTGTGCATGTGTGTGTGTGTGTGTGTATGTGTCTTATGTGGGTGGATGCGTTAAGGTGGGCGGAAGGGTGGAGTTGCATCCAGTACTGCACTAGCAGGATTTTTTTGTTTGACAACAGGCACTTTCAAAGGGCATTGTTCAGACCGACCAACAACCCCACCCCCACCTCCACCTCCACCCACATCCCCACCCCCACCACCACCACCACTACCCCTTTGCCACCTCTCTCTGTCTGTCTGTCTCTCTGCCACCCCCCCCCCCTCCCTCTCTTTCTCTCTCTCTCTGTCTGTCAGCAGCGGTGGGGACGCGTCAACAGACAAAGCACGCAGATCTGCATCTCTTGACAGGCCTCAGCAAAAAAAAAGGTCAAAGACTACAGGAAGTGGCCTAGAGTGACTTGTTGGGTGAGGGAGAGAGAGCATCTTTTTGTTCTCGCTGGGGCTAAATTTAGTGTTTGGGATGGGGGCGGGGCAGTGGTGGGTGTCAGAGGGTGGAGCGTGTGTGTGTGTGTATGTGTATGTGTGCGTGCGTCCGTGTGTGCGTGTGTGTGCGGAAGGAAACAGCATAAAGAACTGCTTATCTATACCATTCCCAGCAAAAACAGCCTCAAACCTCGTGTGACATGTGGATTTAAAGACGCTCTGATGCCTCTGATAGTTTTGACACCTTAGGAGGAGACTAGAGGAGAGGAGATGCCTCTACCTGCAGTGGGGCCTATAATTCATGACGCTATGTGGCGTCCTATCCTCCAAGCATTATCCCCACCCCCCCATACCGCCACGCCACGTCACGCCACACCATGCCACTCTCATGCCCTCTGCCAACAGTGAGAGAGATAGCTTCATCATATGCCCTGGCATGTCTTACTTGCCTTACACAAACATCCCCCCACCCTTTCCCCCACCGTACACCCAGGGCTGTTGCTAAGGTTTTGGAGGTCCTAAGCATGACTGGTCATGAGCCCCCGTCATAATGAAATAATAATAATATTAATAATAATCTACTAACTAATAAATATATGTTTTTCAATATTCTTTCATGACTTTTTAAAAAATCAATCTCAATTTAAGAGGCCCCAATTTTGGGGGCAAAGGTGTTGGTGCCCCAAGCACCGGTTGGTGCCCTAAGCACTCTGCATACTCTGCTTATGTCTAGCGTCGCCCTGCGTACACCACCCTCAGCAACCTCCCCCCTCAGCTCCATAACTCAAGCCCCTACCTGTCATGTGTCAGCCCCTACCTCACCGACTCTCCCACCATACCTATTTATCGCGTCAGAAAGATGGTAGCCCACCGCGTCGCGTCGGGGCAGATCCCAGCAAGTGAGACGCCGTGTGGCTGTGAGCCATTATCCGCCCTCCTCTCTCTCTCTCTCTGATGCCCTGTCCCGATTCCAGGCAGGCAGGCAGGCAGGCAGGCAGGCAGGCAGGCAGGCAGAGCCTCTGGCCAAGTTCGAAGGGAGGATGAGGTGGGGGCATGGAGTTGTTTGGTGTAGGCTGAGTGTGTTTGGGTTGAGTGTAGGCTTGCGGTTTGGGGGCACTGCATGATGCTGAGGTTGTTGTGGTGGTGGTGGCGTTGGTGTGTGTGTGTGTGCGTGTGCGTGTGCGTGTGCGTGTGCGTGTGCGTGTGCGTGTGCGTGTGCGTGTGCGTGTGTGTGTGTGTGAGAGCGTGAGTAAGTGGGGGGACTGGAAATCTGGCCTGCAGTTCCCGGTGGGCCTGCATTCCTCAGGGGTCGATGATGCTTTTGTATATTTTCTTAGAGACTGTTCCACAATTTATAAACATGTAAACAACACCCATGGCATTTGTTTTTTGCTGGGTCCAGCCTTCAGGAGACGGGAGACGGGAGGGTAGAAGAGGTTGGGTAGCCTGATTATCATCGACTTTCAAATCTCAAGTGCGTCACTAGGAAGACACGGCCTGGCTAGGATATGGGTGGGAGCCAGTGGTGAGGGGATGAGAGGATAGAGGAGCGGCGGAGTTGAGGACAGGCCCCTGTCAGCACCGCACGGCAGCTCTCTGGTGTCAGGTTAGCATGTAGCAAACAGGTCATAAAGGGGGTGGCAGGAGTGACTCATGCACACTTACCAGGCCACACCACACCTCACCGTTACTCCACACACTGGG
>NC_085862.1:35913368-35915868 GCF_034702125.1 Engraulis encrasicolus | reverse complement strand
AGCAAAGTTGAGTTTGTGAAATGTTTTTTTTGTACAGCGGAGAGCTTACTGTAACAAATCAGCCACAGGAGCCAAGTGGTGACTGGTCCCTCAAATGAGTCACCAGGAAAGACTTCTCGGACCGTGAGCACCAAGCTCGATTTTCCTACGCTACGGATCACTGCTGCATTTTGTTTTGACATACGACCTAAAATGATTAGACGGACAGGGATGATGAGCATGGCTGGACTGGCCATCTGGCATAGCAGGCATTTCCCAGTGGGCCCTGCATCCTCGTGGGCCCCTATTTTCAGAAATGTAACTTTTTTTTTTACATTTCTGAAAATAGGGGGCCCATGAGGGTGCGGGCCCCACCAGTTCTGCACTGCTAATCATGAGGGGCCCCTTTAAGCCAAAAGTGCCCGGGTCCTATTTCTCCCCCAGGCCAGCCCTGATGATGAGACACCAAAAAGACACTTTTATCTGTGTGTGTGTGTGTGTGTGTGTGTGTGTGTGTGTGTGTGTGTGTGTGTGTGTGTGTGTGTGTGTGTGTGTGTGTGTGTGTGTGTGTGTCTGACAGCCAGGCGCCGGTTCCAGAGAGGAGGAATTGTTATTATCATCAAACGCATCAGCGTGCTCAGACGGGCGGAGCGCAATACAGGTTCAGATTTTTTTGGCGAGGGTTCACTTGAAAAAGATGACAGTGAGGGTTTTGTTGTGTGGGTGTGCGTGTGTGGTGAGAGGGTGTGTGTGTGTGTGTCAATGCAGGTGTGGGTGTCAGAGTGTGAGAGAGGGTGTGTCTTTGTGTGTGTGTGTGTGTGTGTGTGTGTGTGTGTGTGTGTGTGTGTGTGTGTGTGTGTGTGTGTGTGTGTGTGTGAGAGAGAGACTGTGTGTGTGTGAGTGTGTGTGTGTGTGTGGTGTGTGGTGTGTGTGTGTGTGTGTGTGTGTGTGTGTGTGTGTGTGTGTGTGTGTGTGTGTGTGTGTGTGTGTGTGTGTGTGTGTGTGTGTGTGTGTGTGTGTGTGTGTGTGTGTGTGTGTGTGTGTGTTTGTACATTTGTCTGTGCATGTCTGCTTGTGCATGCTTGTGTGTCTATCTATCTGTCTGCCTGTCTGACCTGTTCCAGAACAATCCATCTCCTACATGGCTATGATTCCCTCTGTGTTGGCCCATGGATCTCTCCAAGTCTGGACTGGTCTAGTGGGATGACAACAGGCCACAGGCTCTTTGCACCTGTTGAAGCATCAGGAAGTATCCTGCTACACACACACACACACACACACACACACACACACACACACACACACACACACACACACACACACACACACACACACACACACACACACACACACACACACACACACACACACACACACACACACACACACACACACACACACACACACACACACACACACACAGTGCCCTAGAGTACCACGGTAGGGCCAGCTTTGCTTTTTTTTTACCCCAGAGAATTCAGGCATCCTGTCTCCTCCACTCTTCAACGCAGTACTCTGTTTTTGCTGAAGATACAAAATGTTGCAGTAGTTTGTCTGTCTTTTTTACTTCTTTTTCTACACTTCAAGTAAAGTATCTTGGCATGTCCTTTTTCTGCCCACTCTGAACTCCCAATGAACTAACGCCTTCACTGAGAAACACGAATGAATAAAAATAAAAACCAGACAGCGTCTCGCAGTCTCACAGACACTTTAGTTCAAACTCCATGTGGAATTACCCATAGCACATATGGACACCGATGCAGACACGGTGTTGCAATGCCGGTGAAATACGTGGGAAAAAAACTAGACGGTACATGACACGAGGCAGTCATGCACTCACAGATGCAACCAGCTCGAAAAATACCCCGTGTGTGTGTGTGTGCGTGCATGCGTGCGTGCATGCGTGCGTGTGTGTAAGTACGTGTGTGCGTGTGTGTGCGTGTGTGTACGTGTGTGTGCGTGTGTGTGTGCATATGCATCTGTATCTGTATCTGCGTCTGTGTCTGTATCTGTATCTGCGTCTGTGTCTGTGTCTGTGTCTGTGTCTGTGTCTGCATCTGTGTCTGCATGAAAGGCAGCTGACAAGGGGGGACAATGGGGTAGGCTACGTTGTCCCGGGCCCAGACAGATGGGGCCCCCAGAATTGAATCCCAGTCACATTATATGTATATTAAAGGGGGGCCCTTTCAGATTGCTTTGTCCTGGGCCCAGTCAAAGCTGTCAGCGGGCGGCCCTGTCTGCATGCATGAGTGTATAAATGAAATGTATAAAAGCTTCTATCTTCTATCAAGGAGGGATGGTAAATGGAAGATCATATGGAAAGAGGGGTGTGAGTTTGATGTCGCGTTGTTGTTTGACGAACAGTCAGCGAAAATGTCAGCCCCAAGAATAGTCAGTGCCCTATACCAAAGCTACCTCCCTTGTTTGGTGCACAGTGGGCAATGGCGACGCAGGGGGGGCTAAATTGAGGAGCTGATCGGGGTCGGCTATCCTTGCGCTCCCCTTCAACCTTTCAGCTTGT
>NC_085862.1:35888368-35908368 GCF_034702125.1 Engraulis encrasicolus | reverse complement strand
ATACACCAACTATACAACTGTTAGCACAAAATAATGAAATGGAAGAGCATGGACAGGCCTATGGCCAGACTATAGCGCTTCACCCATATGCCATGATATAGGGTGAAAGTGCCTGTGCCAAGTATGAGTAGAACCATTACATGATAAAGCTGTCCTTCTGTGAAGCCATGACTCACCGAGATGCTGGAAAATGGGTGGGCAATATACAAATGCTATGATTTATGATTACTGAGCCAGGCAAAGAAAGCGACAGATAATAGTCTTATGGGTAAATAAGTATTCTACTGGCAACACTACTTGAAGGGGTCTACGTAAGGATGTCATGTTAATAGGCATAAGAACGAGATGACACATCACAAACAATGATCCATTTATGATGTCTATGACTGTTGTCCTAATGTGTCATTCGTTTTTTGGAATGTCAACTTGATATTGTTTGGGTGTGTCATGACATTCCAGTAAACCAAATGACACATTATGGCAACAGCCATAAACATCAATGTTCCCTTTCTTAAGATGGTTATATGACATCCTTATGTAGACAAAAAAATGCTACTGGGCCCTGTTGTGGCTCAAACAGTAGGGCACTGCACTGCTACATTGACAACCAGAGGTCGATTCCCTGACTGGGTCATATCCTAATTCTCTCCGACTTGCTTGCCTGTCACCCTCAAGCTGCCCTATCAATAATAAAGATATAAACCCCTTAATATATACACATATAAACTGTATATAATATACCTGTATAAATCTACAGTATACATATTTTTTTAAAACTGTTACTGTACGGTACATACAATAGTGGTGGCATTTAGAGGGTGTAGAGGGAGACCTATTTTCATCTAAATTTAGAATTGAACTGTGAGTGACTGTGGGTTTGTGAAATGGGAAAAAATCTGTTATTTCTCGGCCCCGTCCCCTGAGCAGCTGCAGTTGCATCCAGTCACAGGCCGCACAAAGTACAACCTATTTACAACTACTGCTCGCAGCCTAACTGTATCTAACTGCTTCAGTAATTGCTTTTCCGCTCGCACATTTATCATCATCTGCCAGCGTTGTCACAGCGCCTGGTATGCCTGCCTTTGCCGGGAGTGGACGGCAGACGGGGAAGACGGGCCCGCCATCGCCGTTGCCAGCCGCACGCCTGCCTGCCTCCCGCTCGCCTGCCACCCGCCTGCCTGCCCGCCTGCCTGCCCGCCTGCCTGCCCGCCTGCCTGCCCGCCTGCCTGCTTGCCCGTGGGGATGATGCGGTGAAGAGATATTCCATTCGCAGCTGTGAAAACCAGGAATGAGAATCTCAGTTGCAGTGCAGCACACATTCATAGCTACACAATACATCACTACCCAACTCATGGATGTAGCACACTCGGGTGCGCACACACGCACAGACAGACACACACACAGACACACACACACACACACACACACATACACACACAACACGCACACACACTGCCTCAGAAGGGCCTTCTAGGAACCACATTGTTCCTTTGATTTGCGAGTGTGTCATCCTCCTTTTTCTCTCTTCCTACCCCTCCACCCTCTCTCCCTCTCTCTCTCTCTCCCTCTCTCTCTTTCTCTCTCTCTCTCTCTCTCTCTCTCTCTCTCTCTCTCTCTCTCTCTCTCTCTTTGTCTGTGTCTCTCATTCAATTGTTTTTGTCTGCTCTCCGCCACCATATCTCCTCCTCTCTATAGTCTTTTTGTCTGTTTGTGTTGGGAGGGATTCAGGACATATGAGTCAGTGTGAGAGGGAAGTAGTAGAGGATACTCTGGGTTGAGGTGACGTGATGGTCAATATTTTTGCAGGACTTTAGTCAAAAGCACATGTGGGCTTCATGTGTGTATGCAGCCGCTCATGAGTATCAGTGTATGTGCAGCATGCGTATGAGTATGTGTATACAGTGCGAAGACCTCCATTTCAAAACTGTCAAAGCCATTCAAATGAATTTGTCATTTCGGGTTTTTTTTTTGCAAGGGGCTATTTTTTATCGGCTATTGAAACTGAATGAATACTGTATTACGGCTCTTCTGTTTTTTACCAAAAAACAACCAACCAGCGATTTTACTGATATGAATTGAGAAGCGCTTACGAACATTTTTAGCGGTTTGAAAATGGACATAATAGTTTGGAAAAAAAGGACTCTTGATGTGTATGTGGATGATGTGTACTTTGGATGTGTACTTTGGAGGTGAACTTTGTACATGCTCATGTTGCTTTATGTGGAACCTTTTGTGGCTTTGTTCCGCAGTTGTGCCTCCACGTGTGAATGCCAGTCCAGTCTCTCCCTGATGCCTCCACCTCAGTGGAAACCAGTGACCCCGCTGACAGATGCTTCCACGGAAACAAATTGAGATGAATCACACAAACTCATGCTGTACACGTGCGTGCACACACAGGCGCTGTGTGTGTGTGTGTGTGTGTGTGCGTGTGCGTGTGCGTGTGCGTGTGTGTGTGTGTGTGTGTGTGTGTGTACGAGAGAGGGGGGGGGGTATGTGTGTACATGTTTCTACATGTGTCTACTTGGCATGCTTTTTTTGTTTTAGGCGGTGCAACAGTGTTGGTACGGTAAGCAAGGATTTGCTATGGGTGGCTGGATAGGCAGATAGAAGGATTGATGGATGGGGGATCCATTTTTAATGCTGATGAAACCCTCTGGAAAACACACACACACACACACACACACACACACACACACACACACACACACACACACACACACACACACACACACACACACACACACACACACACACAGAGAGCGAGAGAGAGAAGGGCTCACATAGAATTGCGGTGACCTGGCAGTGTTTTTGTGAGAGGAGGAAGGAGGGGTGTTGTTGAGGGGTGCTGGAAATCTGTCCGAGACTCTTGGTCTTTTTTTAATGATACAGGGAGGATGAGGAGGGAGGGGGTGGAGGCGTGGAGGGTGGAAGGGGGTGCGGGGCGACGAGAAACGAGAAACTGCCTTCAGCCAGACCAGATGGCAGTGGACCTTGTCCCCGCCTCACTCCACCTAAAGCCCTGTTTCCATATGCACATCCGTGCAGCTAGTCCGGGAACGGTAAGACCTATGTGTGCCGCATGTACCGTATGTAGCTTCGAAGCTCCATGGACTTAGTGGGCAGAGATGAAAATTGATGAGCAGAGAGAAGCTATCCTGAGCTGGGGGGGTGGGGGGGGAGGATAACAAAGCTAAACATAACATCATCGCTGTCGAGTTGAGGAAAATGTTCTGCTGCTGCTCAAAATAGCAGTTCAAACAAAAGACATGAATACGCCAGGATGAATGGGGTTTTGTTTTTTGTGGAGGGATCCCCTTTCTTCTTTTTTTCCCCTTCCTCCCTACCCCCTCTCTCACTTTATCTCTCTCTCTCACTTTTTCTTTCTCTCTCTCTCTCTCTCTCTCTCTCTCTCTCTCTCTCTCTCTCTCTCTCACACACACACACACACACACACACACACACACACACACACACACACACACACACACACACCTACCTTTCTTATTCTCTATTCCTCTCTCTCTGTGTCTATTTATCTCTCTCTCATGCTCTTTGCAGCTTCCCGACGGTTGCCAGGCAACGGCACTCGCTGCCGTCCGCAAGCTGAAAGTGCTTGACACGGACAAGAGTGGCCGTCTGGCTCCTCAGCTGTTGTATGAAATTTAAAACGCCGCAAATTAGAGACACATCATAGATCCCCAATTATTGTCTGTCCCGCTTTAAGCCCAAGCTGTGCTTTTCAAGGCATCCTATATATGCATACACTTACACACACTCGTGCGCACACTCCCACTCAGATGCGCTAATGCACACACACACACACATGGGTGGGCTCACAGGCGCGCACACACACACACGCCACGCACGCACGCACGCATGCACACACACACACACACACACACACACACACACACACACACACACACACACACACACACTATACACAAGCACTATACATTCATACATTCATACATGCATGCATATGTTATGAGGGAGAGGCTGACTGACGACTAACTGAGGCGGCTAATGAATCCACACTTTTGTTCTTGCTTTTGTGTTATTCTGATGCCTCATTGAATTTATAAACCATACACGTGTGTCTGGGCTCTAAATGAAAACAATAAAAGCCTGGCAGATGATTTGAGAGCTACCGGTACTTCACATTGATATGCCACATAAAGCATGCATGCTATGGCTGTGCTGTGCTGAGAGGTTATTAATATGAATTGCTCAGTATTTTTGGGGCGGTTATTTACTATTGTTTGATGTCGGCATTAAAGAGCAGACTATAGAGCCATGTGCGATGTGCTCAGACTGTGAATATGAGTATGTATCTCGTCTCAGAAATACAGCTACAGAAGAACTCTGATGCGGAAAATGATTAGCTATTTGTCAAAGAATGGCTGTTGCTATTTTATGGGTAGGAGCACATTTATCGCTTCAAACGCTGTGAAATGCACCTTGTTAGTCATGTGATCTTTGTCTTTGTAATACGTATTTACATGTACAGGGATTAAAGCAAAAAAAAGTCACCTGACTGAACTTTTTTACCGGTTAGGTACCCGATCGAGTATCACTCCGTAACCCTACGAAAACCAATGTAGCCAGGCTTTGCCCTCATAACGAAACATACACTGGTTTTATGCAAGGAATGGTGCCAGAGCCAGCACTAGGCATAGGCAGACAGGGCAGTCGCCTAGAGCAGAATAGACCTATGTCTTGAGGGCGCCAGTAATACCAAAAAGTGCCACAAAATCAGAACTTCAACCAACATAAAACTTTACACTTCACATTAACAATGAATATTCATTATACACTCAGTAGGCCTATATACACTCTCAGTATGAATGTACCTGTAGGTACTAGATCAGATGTGCTCAATCAGATGTAGGCCTACAATGCCATGTTTACAGATGCCAATTTCTAAATACAAGAAAAAGGAAAGAGGGAAAGGGGGCAGGCCTAGGCCACCAGATTGACTGGAACTGGTCGAGAATGGAGGGATAATGGATATATCAGACTGCAAACATTGAACTGCAATTTGGGGCATGTTTTGGTTATTTCCTCTTATTTCTACCCATTGTTTATGAATTGTTCACAACATTATGCAGAATGGATTCACAATGAGTGTTGCTTCAAAATGGTCTAGCTGATATCACAGAGTTATTGACTTGGAATTGCAATGCGTTGATACAGTGATCCCATTATGTTTTTTTTTTTGTAGTGGTAGTAGGCTATATTTTGTCTTTCCCATCAGAATGGACAAACACTGTTCTGGTGAAAGCACTGGTGCGCATTGCTTGCAGTATTTCTGACATTTAAAAAATAATGCACTGGTCATAGCAATCAGAGGGAGAAAACTAGTTGTTGGTTATTTTGTATGATTTTCACTATTCATCCTGTTACAGATAACTTGACGTTGACGTTTACAAACCGTTTTGAAAACCTATGGCTACCGGTACTTTTTTGCTTCTCGATGTGCGGTGACAGGCACACGCTTACCATTGATTTAAAAAACGTCCCCGATTCCTACACGGACCCGTGTTCTCTCCTACAAGCTGACACGACACAAGCAGACACGACACAGTTACAGACATACGTCTATCGAAAGTAACACACTTTCCCAAGCTTGTCGCGTAACTTTCCACTCGAATCAAGGCAAATCACCCACCTATCAGTCTTGAGTGCGCAAATAACTGAACTCAAACGAAGCGTAAAGTCCGAGAAGATGGGCACAGACGTTGAGCCACTCAAAAACAAGCACACACACACAACTGTTGCTGTACACTATTCCAGTTAGCAAAAATAGCATCACACAGTAGCCTACAACAAGCCTTGAAAGTGAAACAAACACCGAAACGGCATTTATTGACCATGAGTCCACCCATCAGAACACTGCTTCCCAGAACAAGACATAGCCTAAAATATTGGCTCTGCCAGGGATAGCCTCCGTGACCCCTGTAAAATGCAACCCATTTTTAACTTATTTCTTAAATATATATCGACAACAACAAAGTTAATATGCTATGATTACAGGTGAGACTGTAAATTGTCAGAAAGACAACTAGAGCTAGTTCTACACGTAGCCAGTCAAACGCGCTAAACTTTGAGGATGAAACGCATGGTATTACGCATGGTATATCCTAACTAGCTGCCAATGATAGCCGTCCCATTGGGGCTATGAATAATGTTAGTAAAAGTCACAATGCTTAAAAGGAAAACCCTTCATGAAAAGAACATCATGCGCAGTCGAAGTAAACTATTCTTTTTTTTTCTAACTATCCACCACGGCAGGTGCAATGATAATGGAAACATACGTGTCCTACCTTCTTCCAGCTATGCATTCCATGCATATGCATTATTATTAGCCCATATTGGAATATCAGTCCAACTTGTTTAATGATGGTCATTGCACTTTAAAGACATATTATTACACTTATTGTCTTTTCTGCCATCAGCAACAATGTTGGCTATTTGTTTTTTTAATCTCTCGCGCTGCGCTGCAACTGATTTGTTGACCGCTCGTGTACTTTTTTTTTTTTTTTGTAACACGGAAGACGATGGCTCAAAACTACTGAGTGAATCTGTTGTATGACACCACCGGTGGTGGCGTGTATAACTAAATCCGTACACCAAACACACCTTTCCTCCCCTTCTCATGACCAGGAGTGCTCTCGATTTGAGTTCAGTTGGAAAGTAAAAATTGTAAATTAATTGACATGAATTATAAGGACGGAAATCCGTCCAAACGAAAATCCAGTTGACGGAAATCAGTCATAGCGACGGAAAACTTTAATCCCTGCATGTATATACCAAGACGTGTTTACATATTTGTAACAATAATATAATAACATATTGATAATATAATAACAATTATTATCATATTATATTGTATATTCTTAATGGTATCGCACTGTATATACGTTAAACGTTAATAGGGCTTGTACCTACCTTAGCCTAGCTTTGGCATGTTAGCAACCAAACAAAGGAAACAAACCAAGTCCGCCTCATGGAGTCTGGTAAAATGTCAGTAAATGTTCTTTCTTCTCCATGTTCACGTCACCCTGTGACATTTACCTTTCATCCAGAAGAATAGGTTTGACTTTGTTCTGTTCTGATGTACTGGATATGATACGGTACATATGCCATGTGCTTATGATGTACTGGTCTCCTGGTTAGATAGGCTGAAAATAATGAAATTTCCTGCCCGCTTTTAGGCCTGTAATTGCCAAGTGAGCAGACTGAGTGGGATCTGCTGAAAGTAGGTGATAGCCAGCAGGGAAGAGATGTAATCTCTTATTAGGTTTGCAGCACACACACACACACACACACACACAGACACACACACACACACACACACACACACACACACACACACACACACACACACACACACACACACACACACACACACACACACACACACACAAGCAAGAAAATGCACATACACACACACACACACACACACACACACAGACACACACAGGCAAGAACATACACACACACACACACGCATGCACACGCACACGCACACGCACACACACACACAGAGGATGAGAGCCATGGCATAGTCTGCGGTAACCAGGCCTTCATATCCTGGATGGAGTGGCACACACGGCACAAGACAACATGAGGGGGACAGAAGAGAGTGTGAACTGGAGGCAAGAGCTGACAGGATGGTCTGCTGGGTATTTATTTGGCATTGCGCTTTGATGCTAATGCTTGATTTCTTTTTTACCATCCACAAATGCAAAAAATATAGAATATGGTATTTTTTATACATACAGGATGTGGATAGTACTGTGTGTGTGCATGTGGATAGTACTGTGTGTGTGCATGCGTGTGTGCGTGCGCGTGTCTGTGAGCATGCGCGCGCGTGTGTGCACGTGTGCACGTTAGGGGTTTGGATGCGGTTGGCTTAGGTCACAGTTTGTGACTTGAGCATCACTCTGACTATAATATATGCCTATAGTATATTATACATGTATGTGTACAATATGTATAATACACATAGGCCCAACAGGCTCTATCTCCAGACATGCAAAGTATTCAAATGACAAATTCTTCTCATGTTTTTCTTTCCGATTTGAAGATAAAAAATAAATCCCTCCACACAGCAGAGGGCGAGGAGGGCATGAGGTTGCCTGCCTGCCTGCCTGCCTGCCTGACTGCTGTCACGGCTTGTCATGGTGCCGTGCCGCATGGTGATTGTGGTCTGGTCCGGGGCCCCCACACTCTCTCTCTCTCTCTTGCTCTCTCTCTCTCTCTCTCTTGTTGTGCCAAATGGGGGGCGAGAGAGAGAGAGAGAGAGAGAAATAGATGTGGTCTGTGGTGGCTGTCCCCCTGCAGCAACCAACCAACCAACCACCCCCCTCTCCCCCTAGAGATCATCTGCCTCCGCGTCTGTGTTGTTTTGCACGGCTGGCCAGCATAAGCGCCCGTGCTCTAAAATCGGCAGGACACAAGGGATCTCCCCCCCACGCACACACACTCACACACATACACATTTCGCCTCTTCTGCTCCTCGGCCCGCCACCTCCAAAACACTCGCCTACTCAATCTGCTCACCTACCCCCTTTTCCCATTTCCCTCCTCCTCCTCTCTCAGAGTCTTTCCTCCTCTCCTTGTCCTCACCCTATCTTCCTTGTCCTCTCATCCCCTCCTCCCACTCTCTCTCTCTCTTTCTCTCTACCACTCTCTCTCTCTCTCTCTCTGTCTCTCTCTCTCTCTCTCTCTCTCGCTGTCTCCTCGCTGTTACTGTTGTTTCTCAACACAAGATCCCAATCCCCCTCTTCCTTGCTTATGCAGACTTTAATAAATTCTTTAAAAAACTGGGGAGTATACTCTGCCAGCAGACTGGGTCTGAGGTTAAAACAGCATGCAGAATTGAAGACGGAGAGAAAAAAAAGAGAGAGAAAGACGTACACATATTACACACAAGCACAGAGACAGAAGCAGAGCGAGTGAGCAAGAAGAAGCAAAAACGAGAGCGAGAGCCGTGGAGACCGACTAACAACAAACTATTTTTTTATGCATTATTTTGACTGGCTGCAGAGAGCAATTGCTAGTGTGCCTGTGACTTAATAAGCAGTTGTGTGACATGGGGAGTTTGTGTTTGTTTGCACGCGGGGCTGCACGGGCGACTGAGGCTCAGCACTCAACTCCTCAGCCGTCCCTCTGTCCTTCCTCCTCTAAGACGGAGAAAACATCTAGAGGCTATGCACATGATCTCTCTCTCTCTCTCTCTCTCTCTCTCTCTCTCTCTCTCTCTCTCTCTCTCTCTCTCAGTCCTTATTCTCACTTTCCATTATTTCTCTTCCTCTCTTTCTTTCCTTCTCTGTCTGTTTCTCTATATATCCTTTTTGCTTTCTTTTCCCATTCTCACTTCTTCCTTTTCTCTCTCTCTCTCTCTCTCTCTCTCTCTCTCTCTCTCTCTCTCTCTCTCTCTCTCTCTCTCTCTCTCTCTCTCTCTCTCTGTCTCTCCCCCCTCTCTCTCTCACTCTCTGTCTCTGCCCCCCTCTCGCTCTGTCTCTCCCTCTTTCTCACCCTCTCTCTCCATCCCCTTCCCTCTCTCTTTCTCTCTTTACCTCTTTCTTTCCTCACTCCATCATTTCCGTGTTCTGTGTCTGCATCGGTGAGGGAGCTGCTTGCTGCCCACGGTGTAGCCGGCTGCCTCCGGGCGGCCCTGCAAGGCCCGTTAGGTGGGTGACTGAGACTGTAAACAAACAGCCCACACTCGCTCTGTCTACTTTCACTCCCCGCCGTTTCCTTCTTTTTCTGATGGAAAGAAAAAGCCCCTCAAGGACAGTCACACACACACACACATTCACATGCATACAGCAGAACGCCTGCACACGCACACATGCAAACTCACACATACGCACGCACGCACGTACAGGCGCACACACACACACACAGACGGACACACACACACACACACACATACACGTGTGCATGTTCGCACAAACACAAATCACTTTAGCCTCTCTTCCGAGATCCGGAACTCATCCGCACACAATCACACCATACCTCATCACCCACCATTTGAACGGGCACACACACACACACACACACACACACACACACACACACACACACACACACACACACACACACACACACACACACACACACACACACACACACACACACACACACACACACACACACACACACACACACACACACACACACACACACACACACACACACACGCACACACACACACACAAATGCACACACCAACCTCCAAACATAGAAGATCAAAGAGGCGAAAATGTAATCTTTGTAATTCCCTTTCTCAGCCATCCCACACCATTGTGAAGTTTTGCAGCATTCTGGGGGAGTTTTTAAGTAGAATGGAAGAAAAAAAAAACAGGAACAATGGGGGATCTGTCACAGTTTCTTTCCCCCCAGAGGGACAGCGTTTCTGTGGGTCCTCTTCTCCAAGGGATGGGAGGAAAGCTAACTGGGCGTTGGATAAACATTGTTCAAAGAGACGCAAAAGAAATACAAACCAATTTCAGAACTTTTCGTCATACAACACAAAACACAACAAAGTTGAGTCGATGCAAAGTTGAAGATGGATGTCAGCGTGGTATAGCCCACACGCCACATAGTTCAATCTCTCACATCATCCACCTAATGAAAATCACCAGTGGCTTTTCACCCACTCTCTCTCTCTCTCTCTCAACCTGTCACGTTTGACACTGGGACCAGCATGCACAGGGGGATGGGGTGGATTGGGGGGGTTGGATGATCGACCCAGTTCCTGTCATACAGCCTGAAGGACGCCCGCACAGACACTTCAGACGCTTACCTGATGAATAAAACATTCTCATTTTCCCCCCTCTTTTTTGTATTTAATAATGATGTCAGTGAAGCATGATATTTTATGTGTGATGGGAGGGGGAGGGGATGGGGATGGAGGGGTTGCTGCTGGGTACTGGGTAGGTAACAATGGAGTGTGGGAGTATTTTTTCTGCACATGTGCACTTGCCGTGTGTCTGAACCTAACAGGCGTACCAACATTTTTTCATTTTTTGTATTTATTTGGGGGTGGGGGGGTTGCCTTTCCTGGTTTGGCTGCCATTCACCACCGTCTCCATTAGTGGATATGACACTGTGTCAATATGGTCTACCAGTGAATCTGTGCTACTAAGCACTAGGGGGTAGGGGTAGGATTAGGGCTATGTGAACAGGCAGCTTGGCCTACAAAGGCAAAGGGTAATAATAACTATTTTGCCAAAATTGAGTTGTGACTAAAAATTGTCTTCATAACACCTACTTTATGTTGTGACAAAGCCTTATGGTCCAAATGTGTCCCATTTTAGAGATAGCTGTGTCAAATTTGCGGTAACTACAATATACGACCTAATACCTCTAATAGCTTTGTAGGGCAGAGCTGGAAGCTCATTTCGATGAGGCAGTCCATTTTGAGCTCACACCAGCTAACGGTAGTGAGAGACCCTGCAGCAGCAGAATCCACATCCCCGTTTTTTTGTCCCCATATTTGTCATTTCCTATATCTCTAAAGTGTACCTCATGGTTTGTTGTACCCCCTCCCTTATGTCCTCCCTCTTTCCATCACCTCCTCCTGTGAAGAGTTCAGATGCAAAACCCCCTAACTCCATTTCTGAAGACCTGCACTTCTATATTTTTAGAAAACCCCGTTGTGGGTTTTGTTTACATACATGTACTTGATAATACATATAAATAGTTATATTACATAAATAAAATAGAAAAATATGCAATTTTGATAGCTTTGTGTTAAATAAAAATGAATTAAGATTATTTTCTGAAAAGGCACTTTGCGGGTTTTGCATCTGAACTCTTCATGTATTCTCCTCTGTCTCCTCTACCGCCTGCACTCTGTCGTTTTATATAATCTAAAGCTTTTTCTGATGTTGTGTGTTTGCAGGGGCCTGGAGGCAGGCTGGCCAAGTCTACCCCATCTCTCCTCCTTTCCTCTCCTTTACCTCCTCCTCATCTCACCTCACCTCACCTCCTCTCCTCTCCTCTCCACCTCGTCGGATTGGGGGAGTACCCCTTCCTCCTCTCTCCTTCTCTCCTCCTCCTCCTCCTTCTCCTTTCCTCTCCAGATTGAGGGTGTTCTCTTTCCAGGGCCTGTCTTGAATGTGCCTGCATTATTAATCAGGCCTTATCATGCCTTAAGAGTCGCTCAGTGGGACACACTCATCTCCTACCTCTTACAAAGGCCGTGGGGGTAGAGTGAAGGGGGGAGGCAAGAAAGATACAGATAGAGGAAGAGAGGGGAGTAGACAAAGAAAAAAAGGGGAGAAACATTAAGAGAAAGGGTGAGTAGGAGTGATGGAACAAGAGACGGCAAAATGTAGCAAAAGAGAAAAAGTATAGAGGGGAGAGAGAATGAACGACATTATAAGGGAGCAAGGGAAATGGATAGAGAGACGCAGAGAGCTGGAGAAAGACAGGCAGAGAGAGAGAGAGAGAGAGAGAGAGAGAGAGAGAGGGAGAGAGAGAGAGAGAGAGAAGCCTCTAAGGGGGAACATGCGGCAGTGTAGAGAGGCAGACACTTGTCTGTCTGTCAGCGCACTCACTCACCTTCTGCCACGGCCGACTTATAAAACATATCATCATGTCATCCCTGCACCGTACACCATGCACCCAGCACAGCAGGGGAGAGGCAAGCACAGACACACAGTACACAACAACACTTGTAGTTATGGAGGGCCAAACACACCTGCGGGAGACAGGACAAGAGAGAGAGAGAGAGAGAGAGAGAGAGAGAGAGAGAGAGAGAGAGAAAGAGGGAGAGAGAGAGGGAGAGGGAGAGGGAGAGGGAGAAAGAGAGAATGGAAGAGAGTGACTGACAGAAAGAGTGTAAGACGTGAAAGATAGACACATGGACACAGAATAAGAGATTTTTTTTAGAAAGGCACAAATAAAGGAAAGATAGGTGACATAGAGCAAAAGGTAAAATAGGCAAAGAGAGTTACAACAACACAGTCAGACCCAATTACAACGCATTCAGACTCCATATTTGCTTAATTCCTAATTACCCATTTTGGTAATGCAATAAAGGACTGCACCATACATAAACACCACTCCCTGGGAGTGGCTAACGGGAATCTCCTCCACAGCGTCAAGCCGTACATGTATGGACATCGCTACAAGCTCAGATCAGAGCAGTTTTGTTGAAGCGTGCAAGCCAAAAAATCTTCACCTGGCAGCTAAAAGTCGCCGGTGCTGGTAAAAGGGATTAGAGGGAAAAGGTGAAGTATAAGGGCACGGTGAGCTGGCGGCGTCTTCCCACTCCATTTCACCCCTACGGAGCCAATTGCATTAATGGCGACACCGTGTATTTGCAAGAAAAGGGCTAATAAGCAGGGGCCTAGCCTAGCCTCACCCATGTATTACATTAATAAGACGCTCGTGTTTGTGCAGCTACGAACTGCTTGAGGTGAGCCGTGAACTTTCGCAGAAAATCGCTCAGCGATGAAAGGCCAGGCCTTTCTCCCACACTTTCTTTCTTTCTGCTCTCTTTCTGTCTGTGTCTCTTACAATGTCTCACAGTCTCTAACTCTGTTTCTCTCTCTCCCTCTCTCTCTCTCTCTCTCTCTCTCTCTCTCTCTCTCCCATTGTCTTTTTTCACTCCTTTTCAAATCGTTCCCCTCCGCTGATTCCTGTTTAATCTCACCTAAGCACGGTCCTTGGCAGGAGCACACGCCTTTTCTAAAGCGTGGCAACCCAGTTGCGCCAAACCTGTTCTCTTCTACTTCAAGCTCATGTATCCTCAGGGGCAATCTGAAGACCAAAGACCTTTCTGACTGCCGAGGCAGCAAGGCAACAACATCTTCAACTGTCCTCCATCCCTCATGAGATCCACACTCCGCTAGTCATCATCTTACTTGATAACCATCTTGTTTTTAACCTGCCAAGCACAACAACAATGAGATCCCTGTTGTAAAAAGGGGATTACGTAAATAGAGTTGTCTGTGAAGATTCTCATTCGTCCAGGTCATGATAGCCATTCTTGGAGCTGGAAGACGTTTCATCCCTCCTCCAAGGAACTTCCTCCGTTCAGTACCTTGAGTGCGTTTTAATATGCGACCTTGCCTCCTCCACTTGCCTCCTCCACTTGCTTCTCGTCATGATGACATCACTGACAACAGCATTATATTTCAATATCTTGCAAAAGCTCAATTGTAAAGTCTTTTTCTCATTTGCAATTGGGATGGTGAATGAAAAGCAGTCCCTCAAAAGTTGTTGTGGCGAGGCTGACAGCTGGGAAACTTTATCGTTTTCTCCACGGAGGAGGGGCCAGGAGGCGGGTCGAGGAGACAAGCACAAGTGGAGGAGGCAAGGTCTCATATTGGGATGCACCCCTTTTCTCGACTGAACAAAGGAGACAAATGTCAAGGTGTGAATGAGTGTCAATGTCAGAGGTCACTGCAGACAGTCTGACATTCCAGAGCCATAATATCTAGCAGGTCAATGATGAAAACCTTCTCACTGTAACCAGAATTTATATCTGCATTATTTTGCTGCCTACTGTTCCTATGGAAAACCCTTGTCTGTGAACTCTGGCAGGGTTAACATGTGTCACCTCTTTGGCCTCCATCAAGGTCAAGACTGCAGACTGGCATCATGAAAAGGCTTACTTATTTCACGCCAGTGCATTCCATGTTGAGGTGTGATGCTTTTGCAAGTTAAGTCGTGGTCCTCAACGGCGCGACAAAGCACTCTTTTGACACGTGACCTGGTCTGCGCAGTTTTCCCGCTGTGCCGGCGAATTTCTGTTGCCGGTGCAATTTTCTGTTGCTAAACACGAAAATGGTCTGCTGTGCCCTGACCAAAACCATGCCTGACTCTAACCTGTCAGTAAAGTTAAGAACTTTTGCCAAGAACATCGAAACAAGCAAGGGAAATGCCAAAATTGTTGCGAAATTGTGTCCAGACCACAACCATGGCTAAACCTAACCTGATAGACAAATCGGCGCATTCTCTTACTTAAGCCAGGCATACACTGTGCGATATTTTCGCTCGTGGGTATTAAGCTCCTGCTCACACTGCACAATGGAATTTCACTATTTAAAAGTTCACATCTCACGACTCACGTCCTCAGACTATACGAGCCGACAGTCGGATGCGGGCCAAATGCTTCCACTGCGCGACGCGAAAGGCATGTTTCCCCGGTCTGCAGAGGAGGGAGCATGCGCACCTGAGGTGGAGATGAGGTCGCGCTCAACAGCAAATCGCACGTTAGAAATGTAGATGAATTTCACTATGTGAAGTGTCAAATCGGGTCGTAGCACTGCTTTAACTGTGCGATTTACGCAGGAGCCACGACCAGGATTTCAAACCGTTTTGATTTTCTTGCGACCCCACGATTGCACAATCGTGAGGCGAAATCGCTTGTCGTTACCCCATGTACACTGCACGATGCGAGACTCACGAGAGACCTGCGATTGAGCAAGAAATTGGCAAGACTCCCAAAAAGTCGTGCGAGTGCCAAATCGGGGCAAAATCGAGGGCAAAACTCGCTCAGTGTAAGCCCAGCTTTACTTGTATGATGCCATGTTGCTGATTGAATGTAGCCTACCCTTTTGATGCCCAAGTCTCACAATTTTTGTCTGTCTCCTCCATACAGAGAAATGATCTTCCATCCCCATGGGCTCCAATGGCCACCACGGGCTTCTTTTCTAAGACCAAACATCACATGGGGGCTCATGGGAGAGTCATGAAGGCCGCCGGGCGTCTGCAGATAAGCGGTCTGCCAGTCTCTTGTGACTGGTGTCTGGATGCCCAACATTTAGGATTTTTCAGCAATGTCTCCCAAAGCCTCTTTCGCTGGAAGGCTTAAAACTATTTGAGATAAGGTGGAGTGAGGGAGGAGGAGGAGAGGCAAGGTCTCCGTGAAATAGCGTGGGTTTAAAAAATGTTCCAAGTATACCTTTTTTCAAAATGTGGCACATTCCAGCTTCAAGTGCAAACACACATCCTGCTGGGTTTTGACTTGTGTGGGTGAGTGGGTCCAGGGGGCTCGGGTTGTTGGCAACAAGCCTCATGCCGGTGACAGGCACCGTAACCAAGCATCCAACACGACGTGGAAAATCAAGAATGAGTCACCCGGGGAGAAATGGGAGTGAGTGAGTGTGGGGGCTGGCTTGGGGGGGGAAAGGAAACAGATGACGGCGAGTGGGGGTGGATGTGAGCGAGCGATATTTTCAAAACAACAATCATTTCCCTCTAATTGTGTGTCCTTTCACCGCCCCTGAAAAGCTACGCTTTGACATTCTGCCTCGGTGTGTCATCGGCCAAGGAGGATGCTAATTAATATGGTAATTAACCCCCGGGTGGAACCCTAGCAACACCTCTCGTTAATGCTAAATGACGAGGGTCAGGCTATCGGGTTGTCACTGGATGGCAGATGTCTCGGCCCCGGATCACCTTCTGACAAGGCAGGATGATTAGCACAGAAATATTAGGCACTATGTCAAACACTACAGTGCACTGGTGTTTGCTCCGAGCAAATCCGCAAGGCTATAGGCTGGCTGAAACTTTTTAATAGATTCTGTGAGGCATCCGTCGAAGAAAAATGCATGGCTAATTTCACAGGGTGCATAAGAGGGTGTGGAGAAATGGATGGTTTGTTCAGTCCAGCAAACACACACACACACACACGCACGTACCCACCCACACACACACTTGCAGTATACACAACCACACCCACACACACAGGGTTTGAACATTTCTGATTTTGGATCAGGATATGCCTCACATCTGTTCCAACAAAAATGTAATTTGTACTCTCTCGAATAAGTGCCACATAATTTGCCATCAAAAGGACGGATCGTCCGAATGTAAACAGCGGCCCAGTCCGAAACGTGCTCGCAGTATACTCCGATAAACACACACATTTTTCGTGAATTAGAACAATCTTATCTGTCAAATCACATCTGTAACATTCTCTTGAATGCACTGTTCCCCATTACGCTGGCCATTGTAATGTGGTGCAAGAAAAAAAATAACACGGTCGATTGTTTAAATTCGGTCAAACAAACATTCGGGCCTTCACGTCCAAACAAGAAGCACAGTCTCCCCTTGACTGGTGGAGGAAAGCATGTAAATGTTTGAATGTCCTGCCTCCAAACAGACCTGATTGCTTCTTGAGCTTGATGGATATCCAGTTATTCTGTGAGAGGCGGCCAGCCTGGACGGGGGTCACAATGGTTTAAAACTGTACCCCAAACTCAGCCTGACCCTGCGGTTAAGCCATCAATTGAGGAACATTCGCTCACATCCAAACAGTTAAATCATATTCGCACCAAATTAGGCAACCACTATGTTGGAAGTAACTGGTATGTGGTGTGGAAAGCATTTGCATCTACATTTTTTTCAAGTTAGGCCATGCAGCAGGAAAGTATTACGCAAAAAAAACAATATTCGCAATGTGGAATATTTTCTTTTCTTTCACCCTTCCAAGTAAGAAGAAGTCTAACAAATCCTGAAAACCACCCTCACCATCCAACCCCAACAACACCCTCCAGTCCACACCCCAACCTCCTACATCCCCTTCCCACCCTTCAACCCTCTTTCACCCCCTCCACCCGCCGGCTGGCTGCAACACCCTGGCCATCTGATTAATTCAAAGGCTTGGCTCAGGCTTGCAAGAGGGGCCATGGCCCAATGGAGGCAGGCAGCAGCTGGCATGCTGGGTGGTGTGGCATGATGCGGTATGGTGCTGGCATGCTGTGTGGTATGGCATGGTGCGGTATGGTGCTGGCATGCGGTTTGTGGTGTGGCACAATGAGGTATGGTGCAGTGTGGAACTCTGTCTGGAACTCACAAAGTTGTGTATCGATATCACACCTTTCAAACGTGAATCGATATTGGATCGCGATTCGATCTTTTGAACCCAGCCCTATGGGCTGTGCTGTGCTGTGCTGTTGTGCTGCATGTTGCTGTGCTATGCTGTGTTGTGCTGCAGTGTGCGGTATTGTACAGTGCTCTACTGTGCTGTATGTTGCTGTGTTGTGCTGTTGTGTACAGTGCTGTGCTGTGCTGTTATGTGCTGTGTTGTACTGTGTAGTGTGGTTGTTTGCTTTTGTTTGCTGAGTTGTGATGCAGCACTGTGCTGCACAGTGTTGTGCTGTACTGCCTTGTATGATGTGCTGTGCGATACTGTTGTGTGATGCGATGCTGCTTCACTGTGCTTCACTGTGCTTCACTGTGCTTCACTGTGCTTCACTCTGTGCTTCACTCTGTGCTTCACTGTGCTTCACTGTGCTTCACTGTGCTTCACTGTGCAGTGTTGAGGTGGGCAGTAGGCCTGCTCGTTAATGTAAATAATCCACTGTCACCTTTATCCTGATGGAATCTTAATTGTGTCTCTGTGGCTCCACCATGAAAGCCATTCATCAGGGCTCCACTAACACACACACACACACACACACAATAAAAACACATGCACGAGCGCGCGCACACACACAAAAAAACATACACCGGCACAGACACACACGCATGCACGCACACACACACACACACACACACACACACACACACGCAAGGGCGTCAGTTTGATTTCAGATTTTTTTTATTTGAGAATTCATGATAAATAATACGCATTGCATATGATGCGTACTGACGCGATAATGTGGCCATATTTAAAATTAAAAGCCATCTGCGCTGTCTTGTTTATTTCTGATATCCTGCGCTGAAGTCATCTTTATCATAAATATTATTTCTGTCAGAACCATTTCAGTCAAGAAACATAGGAGAAGAATATAAATGCAATTTCTTTTATTGAAATTATGAATTACATTTGGCGGTATAGCTCTGTTCGGAGGAACCCCCCTATTTCCATGAGCAGCATGGAAAAGCATTTAGTCAGGGGGCAGCAGCAGTTTAGGGAATTCTCACCCCAGCAGGACAGGGCGAGAGATAACCCCCCATGAACAGAGCCAAGCGACGTGACAAGAGGACATGTCACATCATACACGACAAGGTGGAGCAGGGAGGTGGTGGGTAGCAAAAACCGAGCAGCATACAGTTGAGAGGAAGTGGATAGAATTTAAAAGGCGTGCCGAAGCCGTGTGGCCAATCGCTAGGGAAGAAAGATTATCAGCTGAGAGAATGCACCTGGATCAATTAGGAATTAATTAGATGAAGGGGAGGGCAGCAAGTTTCTTTACTACCATGGCCTGGCCAGAACTGACGTTAGTACTTTAATTAACGCAACAGTAATTGGTTAACCCATCGTCTACATGTAGCCACATGCGCGCGCAGCCACATACAGGTATTCTCTGTGTCAAAGGAAGCCTTTGTTTCTCCGCGCGTGTGTGCTGAATTCTCATCGCTCCAAGAATGGCAATACATGTTGGCAGACTTCAGCATTTTGCATTACTCCCGATTTTCTAGAGATATTGGGCTAGGTTACTCAGCAAAGCACAGCATGAACATTAGGTAACTTTGGCGTGCTGATGCAAGCACATACCGATGGTGAATCAAGACGCAGAGAATATTGGTATACTTCCCCAAGCATAGGCCACTGAAAAGGTCCACAGCCACGTTCAACGCTCTTTTACACATTCAAATGCACTGGCTAAAGACATCTCGAGTCAACGATGAAGTGCTGCCACAGTGCACATCCCGCCTAGCAGCCACGACGTTGGAAACAAATCTCCCTTGATAGTTCTCGGCGCAAGCTCCGCGACCAGTTGCAACTTCGGGTGTCCTATTGGGCTTGCGCGAGTGTGTCTGTGTTTGTTCGCTCCATACAGCTCATCAGAATGTTAACTTTGTGCAAGCCATTAAAATCAGTGAAAAGAGTTGGACTATCTTCTCACAGTGGGGTATCTGCTTAAGTTTTAGGAGTCTAAAAGTTTTAGGAGTTTTAGCCGCTCATTGTTAGCAGATAATTGAGAGTAACATACATTTGCTGTTATGCACCGCGATTATATTTTAATAAAAATATGAACTTTCTATAATATACAGCTGCTTTAGGGAGGGAAATAAAT
>NC_085862.1:35868368-35878368 GCF_034702125.1 Engraulis encrasicolus | reverse complement strand
CCTCTTCTCTCATCATCTTATATCCTCTCCCCTCCTCTCCTCTCCTCTCATCCTCTCCTCTTCTCCTCTTCTCGCCCCTCTTCTTCTCTCCCCATCTCCCCTCCCCTCCTCCTCTCTCCTCTCCTCTCCTCTCCTCTCTTCTCCTCTCCTCTCCTCTCCTCTCCTTTCCTCTCCTCCCCTCTCCTCTCCCTCCTCCTCTCCCCCATCCTCTCCTCTCCTCTCCTCTCCTCTCCTCTCCCCTTTCCTCTCCTCTCCTCTCCTCTCCTCTCCTCTCCCTCCCTCCCTCCATCTCCTCACTCCTCTCCTCCTCTTCTCCTCTCTCCTCTCCTCTTCTCCTCTCCTCTCCTCTCCTCTCCTCTCCTCTCTTTCATGTGTTCCTCCCCTCCTCTCCTCTCCTCTCATCTCCTCTCCTCTCCTCTCCTCTCCTCTCTTCTCCTCTCCTCTCCTCTCCTCCATTCTCTTCTCTTCTCTTCTCTTCTCCTCTCTTCTCTTCTCTTCTCTTCTCTTCTCTTCTCTTCTCTTCTCTTCTCTTCTCTTCTCTTCTCTTCTCTTCTCTTCTCTTCTCTTCTCTTCTCTCCTCTCCTCTCCTCTCCTCCCCCTCTCGTCACCCAGTGTTGCCCCACCGCCTGCAGCCTGCCATTATAGATAGGCATGGAAATTTCTCACAATGGCCCTCTCCAAAGGGAACCCTTTAGCCCCCAGGACTGTACTGGACTGCCTGGACTGGGCTGATGGATGATGAGTCAGAGTGACTGTCTGGCTGTCTGTCTGTCTGGCTGGTTGGCTGGTTGGCTGGTTGGCTGGTTGGCTGGTTGGCTTGGCCGGGGTGCCACAAGGCCGGCCTTCCTGTCTTCAATCGCGAAGCCGCCAACCACAACAGGGCAGTAAAACAGGAGGGGTGTGTGTGTGCGTGTGTGTGTGTGTGTGTGTGTGCGTGTGCATATGCGTGTGTGTGTGTGTGTGTGTGTGTGTGTGTGTGTGTGTGTGTGTGTGTGTGTGTGTGTGTGTGTGTGTGTGTGTGTGTGTGTGTGTGTGTGTGTGTGTTTGTGTGTGTGTGTGCGCGTGTGTGCATATGCCTGTGTGTGTGTGTGTGTGTGTGTGTGTGTGTGTGTGTGTGTGTGTGTGTGTGTGTGTGTGTGTGTGTGTGTGTGTGTGTATTGTGTGTGTGTGTATTGTGTGTGTATGTATTGTGTGTGTGTGTGTGTGTGTGAGCTTTTAGCATCTGCTTAATTGTTTGCGCAACAGAGTGTTTTGACACCATGATGCATCTGGCATGATCATTATTGGCATTTTGCATTCAAACGGCTCTTGAGTGGAACGGCATGGCCTCGTCTTGTCAGCGGTGAAAAGCCTCACGCTATACTCTGCCATTCTGTGAACACACTCTTTGTCTTTTTAGCGCTGTATATCTCTGGCACTTCCCATTTCAGTTCCGTTTTTGAGAAAAGGAAGGGGAAGGAGGGCAGGATGGAGAAGTTTGTTTGAGGGCAACATGATCTCAGAATTCCATGAAATGAACACTGACTATTATGACACAAAATCTGTGGCTGTTTCACAGATTTTGGCAAATTTTTTGACGGAGTCATGGAAGTGCTTTCCATGATGGGCACACAGAAGTTCTTTCTCTTTGTTCTCACAGTCTTATGTTCTAACTTAAGTTCACTCAGGAATTTTCCAATTTCCAATTTTTTCTAAAAAAAATAACACTTCTTACAGACAGGTTAGGGTTAAGAATTGCTTTGGTCTGGGCACAACTTGAATTACTATTACATTCTTTTGTACATGGGTTTCCGGTTTGTAAACAATCCCTGGCTGCACACCCCTGGCTGCGTACTCTTCAAACTATGATTGTTGGAAACTGCTGTCACTCAAAAATTGTGCTCACGTGGTTGGCTACTTAGTATCTTGCCCTTCCTCACAGCGTGTCAATTTTGTAGGTTTGTAAATGAAAACCTATGTATAGGATTTGGTATGGACCGACTGGAAAAGGTAAGCTATTCCACAACAGGTTTGGTGGTTTTTTGGCAACACTTTACTTGTACGTATGAAAAGTGTCATAACATTGTCGTAACGCAGTCATGGACGTGCCATTAACATTATTTCAATGTCATGCACATGTCATAAACAAGTTAAGTGTAACTTAGTTTTCTAATGATAGACTTAATAAACGTAGTGCTGTGGAAGCAGATATAGAAGGCACTTTTGTGAGTCCATCACCGAAAACACTTCCTTGACCATAACACCGAATTTTGTCAAAATCTGTGAAACTGCCACAGATTTTGTGTCCCAAGGGTGTGTGTCCTAATTCTGTGAGATCCAGCTATTTGAGTGTGTCTGCATTTAGAGAGGGCTGGTGCCAGCCAAACAACCAACCAATAAGCAGGCCAGCTAGCCTCCATCATTCGCTCTGTTGCGGTGGCAATATCCGACGCCAGCTTGATTTGGAGCCGCTGAATATTTAATGTTAATGTAATGGCGCAGAGTAATAAAACAACTCCAAATCTCAATTCATCCTGTCAGCACTTAATTGATCCAACCTTTGGATTTATAGTGCCTTTTTTTTGTGCCCTGTTGCTGGGGGCCAAACGATAAATGGGGGCGGACTGTAAATAGTCCCAACTAATTCTCAATGAGAAAAAAATCCCATTTTACATTTCAAAGGGCCTAAACTATCTCATTTGAATTATTTACTCGCTCGCATGATGATGGAGAGCCCGAGGGGGAAACTATTGATTGCAGCAGATTTAGGACCCGCATGCTGGCTGGCTAAATGGCATTCTGTGATACTCAAATGTTAGTGTGGGAGGTCTGCCTATCTCCGACTCCATCATAAAAATGCATTAATCAATGGGACCGTAATAGGGTCAGTCTTGCTCAGCCCGCAAAACACGTTTTTTCTTATTTATACTACGTGGTGAATGTCTTTTGGAGAAAGACAAGAAAAATCATCACGGCACCAAAACAACAATGACGACGAGGACAAACACAAAAAGAACACAAACAAAAAAACCTAACCAAGGATCAGTACTCCCTTTTTGTTTCTGTTCACCAACACAAAGGCATCTCTAATCTATTGTTGTTGCCTGTGTGTGCAGATGCTGTTGATAGAACAGCCCATTTGCCTGGAGTGCAAAGCAAAGAAGTGTCCTGTCTCTCTCTTTCTCTCCCTTTCTCTCTCTCTCTCTCTCTCTCTCTCTCTCTCTCTCTCTCTTTCTCGTGATCAAGAGAATAGCACAATCGGGTCAAGAATTGGCCGGGCCCTGATGGAGGCCAGCGCATCCAGATCAATACATAATATCGTACAAATTGAATTCGACCTAGATCGACCCAAGGGGGTATGAGACGCCATGGTGATGTGTGGACGGCTGCCGAGTAAATCCCAATGATTAGCATGGGGAGGGCTTGAGCGGGGGCATTGTTTGCCCGGAGACCGTAATGGAAGGAGGGAGCAGGAGGAGGAGGAGGAGGGGGTGGAGGAGGAGGAGGGAGAGTGGGTGGGGTAAGGTGGGTGGGGGGTGGGGGGGCAGTCAAGGGGTTTGTGGGTGGTTGACAGGCAAGGCATGCAGGCAGACTAGCATAGCAAAACAAGCGGACAGGGGCGCTGCAGTTGTAGTTTATCACATTCAGGCAGGATGATCATGTGGACTGCCCCATCATCACCTTCAAGAGCTTTCATACCCCCACCCCCACCCTCAGGGCCACTGACAGCTTAGACTGGGCCCGGGACAAAGTCACCTGAAAGGGCCCCCTCACCCAATACATGCAATGTAATGAGGACCCAATTCTGGGCCCCATCTCTCCATGGGCCCGGGACAACGGACCCCTTTGTCCCCCCATGTCAGCTTCCCTGCCCACCCTCAACGCCACCACCACACCTCCCTCCATGTTTATCTAGGCGGTGTCTCGTTCCTTGGGATGTGGGCAGACTATATCCTGCCCCCCCATGGCAAATGCGCCTGCCATTCATGTCTCTTATCTTAGACAAGCAATGCAATAAAGTGAGGAAAATAGCAATGTTACTCACACAAGGTTGTTTGAGGGAGACGTTTTATTGAAAGCGTCTTTGTCGCTTTGCACCCTTTCTTTATGCATCATGGACATACAGTGCCCTCCATAATTATTGGCACCCCTGGTTGAGATGTGTTAAAAGCCTTAAAATGAATTCAGTGTTTATTGCAGAAGAATACTGTCACACTGAAAATTGTAGGAAAATGTAGCCTTCAACTCAAATGAATTGTAAGAAAATAAAAAAAATCCCTGACTGAAAAATAATTATTTTTCATTAAATCACCTGTTCCACAATTATTGGCACCCTTAACAATTCCCAGGAAATAAATATAATTGAAGCATTTCTGTCATTTCTACAGTAGTTTACAAAGTTTACCAGAGTATGTAGGAACATTTAATTAGTAATTCATCACTTCCTGTTTCCCTGGGGTATAAATATGACGTGACACCGAGGCCCTTTCTCTTATCCACTCTTAAACATGGGAAAGACAAAGGAACACAGCATACAAGTGAGGCAGATGTGCGTCGACCTTCACAGGTCAGGCAGAGGCTACAAGAAGATTGCCACTCAACTGCAGCTGCCCATATCCACTGTGAGATGAATAATTAAGAAGTTCAAAACACTGGAACTAGACGAGGATCCAAGTTTCTTTTGCCACCACGCACAGTGAGGAGGATGGTAAGAGAAATCAAAAGATCTCCAAAGCTCACTGTTACAGAATTACAACAAATGGTAGCATCCTGGGGTCACAAAGTCTCCAAATCAACCATCAGGCGCTGTCTACACACCAACAAGCTGTTTGGAAGGCATGCACGGAGAAAACCTTTCCTCACACACAATCATAAACGCAAATGTCTGGTGTTCGCCAAGCAGTATTGGGGCCTCAACTGGGACCGTGTGCTTTGGTCAGATGAGACCAAGATTGAGCTTTTTGGCAACAAACACTCTAAGTGGGTCTGGCGTGCCACGAAAGATGCGCATGCTGAAAAGCACCTCATACCCACTGTGAAGTATGGGGGTGGGTCAGTGATGCTGTGGGGCTGTTTCGCTTCCAAAGGCCCTGGGAACCTTGTTAGAGTGCATGGCATCATGAATGCTTTGAAATACCAGGACATTTTAAATCAAAATCTGTTGCCCTCTGCCCAAAAGCTGAAGATGGGTCGTCACTGGGTCTTTCAGCAAGACAATGACCCTAAACATATGGCCAAATCTACACAGAAATGGTTCACCAGACACAAAATCAAGCTCCTCCCATGGCCATCTCAGTCCCCAGACCTCAACCCCATTGAGAACCTGTGGGGTGAACTGAAGAGGAGAGTACAGAGGAGAGGACCCAGGTCTCTGGATGATTTAGAGAGATTCTGCAAAGAGGAATGGCTGAAGATCGCTCTTTCTGTCTTTTCCCATCTTGTGAAACATTATAGGAGAAGATTAGGTGCTGTTTTGTTGGCAAAAGGGGGTTGTACAAAATATTAACACCAGGGGTGCTAATAATTGTGACACACATTATTTGATGTCTAATAATTATTTCTTTATGTGGGATTTTTTCCCCACTGAATAAATGCACTTGTATTGAAGGTTGGATTTTTCTCTTTTTTTCCATTAAGGTCCCATATTATTTAGAAAAAAAATAAAATAATTGGAAGCTAAAAAACACATCTCAACCAGGGGTGCCAATAATTATGGAGGGCACTGTATAATGTGTTTATGCGATTGCTTTCTTATATCATAATGTCATCTCATGTCAAAACATGTGTTTTTCTTTGTTTTCCAGGCATCATCTTTACATTACATTACATGATCTAAATGTAGGCCTATCCAGCATAAACATAATGTAACAAACAAACATTCAAAATGTTTTGCATGCACCCAAACTACTGATCGTCAATGATACAAGATTGTGTAGGATGTGTTGAGTGCATATTTTCATATCGTTGTCTGTTTTTTCCCTTTGCAGAGAAACAACTTTCACCTGCTGGACTGACATATCTGTGCAATTTCAGAGCATGCTGTGCTTAGAAATGACCTTAATAGCCTTGCACAGTGTAGCAAACACGCCTTCAGGTGAAACCAAAACATATGGAACCACTGATGTTTTTTTCAAAAGGTACTTTTTCAGTGAGAATTTTTGTTTGCCTTTCATTTTGTTTTTAATGAAATTTTGCCAGTCATTTGGCAACCAAGTGTGGCTCTGTCTGAGAGAGACATTTTGCGGTTAACAGATGAAAAACAGGGGAAACAGGTACCTCATGAGGATGTTTTTCTCTCCTTTTTTTCTTTCTCTCAGACAGGTACCCATGAGGATGTTTTGCTTTTTTTTCCTTTCTTCTTGCCTTTTCTTTCTTTCTCTCAAATAGGTTAGCGCATGGCTCACTTGCTTGCACAGTAGAGGTTAAGGGCACATTTTATTTGAGCCTATCTAATTAATGCCGGCGATTGATTGAGCGGAAAGCTTTGCAAGCTAGCGGAGTGCGCCAATACATGGCGATTCCCCCGAGCTCCCCCCACCCCCATATATAGCATCCGCTCTGGCATCTCATCCGTCACCAGAATCATATATATCCATATCCAAAGCACCTCCTCACTGCAGCACAGCACACCTGCCCCCCCCCTCTCAAAATCCCTATTGATCCAAACACGACCCCCCCCCTCCCCTTCTCCAAGCCTCTCTCCGTGATTATTGCCAAGACAATGCTCCATTGCAGTCTTCATTGATTGCAACCAAAAAGGCAATAGAAAGAAACAACTGCTCAGATTTGACTCACAAACCCGCATCTGATGGGGTATGGATGATGGATCAGATTATCTGTATGGTGAAAAGGAAAGTGTTAATATTAATAGTTAGGTCGCTGCAGCTTTGGCCGGGCCTGGGACATCTGAAAGTCATCTGAAAGCCCCATGTCCCCCCACCCCCCCTGTCAGCTTCCCTGGTTCAGAGTTGGGAGTAAGGAGCAGGGGTGATACATTACATTGTATCTATTGGGCTGGGGGGCCCTTTCAGATGACTTTGTCTTGGGCCTGGCCAAAGCTGTCGGCGGCCCTGAAGGAGTATATGGATATCAGTGTTGGGGGGGGGTGGGTTGGATTGGTGAATGTCTCCTGAAAGCTAACACTGAGTTTGGAGTAAGGCGCATACGGATATCAGTGTTGGAGAGGTGGGGTCTCCTGAAAGTTAACACTTTGAGGCCTTGGACATCATCTAACTCCGTATTTCTCGCATGCGGAGCTCGGGGTTCTGACTGGCCACAGAAGAGGCGAGAACCGTCTCGTGGTGTTTGACAGGCAGACTCAAACATTTATATAACCTGTAATAAACATTTATGAGCAAGAAAAAAAGGCCAAGAGCAGGCCAGAGAGGAACACATGAAATAATAGAGTTGGAAGTGGTCTGTGTGTTTATGGCTGGGATGGCCTGGGCTGCGCTGGCGGGAAGGAGAAGAGAGCGTATGCTGACGAGGTCACTGTCATGCTATAATGCCATTTGGAGCAGGAGACCGCATGGGGCAGAGGGACAAGTGTGTGTGTGTGTGTGTGTGTGTGTGTGTGTGTGTGTGTGTGTGTGTGTGTGTGTGTGTGTGTGTGTGTGTGTGTGTGTGTGTGTGTGTGTGTGTGTGTGTGTGTGTGTGTGTGTGTGTGTGTGTGTGTGTGTGTGTGTGTGTGTGTGTGTGTGTGTGTGTGAGAGAGAGAAAGAAAGAAAGAAAGAAAGAAAGAAAGAAAGAAAGAAAGAAAGAAAGAAAGAAAGAAAGAAAGAAAGAAAGAAAGAAAGAAAGAAAGAAAGAAAGAGGAAGAGACAATTTTCTATCAGCAGGATTTTCTGAAGCGCTGTTAACGTTTTGTCACATTTTGTTCCCTATGTCCATAACGGAAGCTTTGCGTGTGTGTGTCTGTGTGTGTGTGTGTGTGTGTGTGTGTGTGTGTCTGTGTGTGTGTGTGTGTGTGTGTGGGTGTGTGTGTGTGTGTGTGTGTGTGTGTGTGTGTGTGTGTGTGTGTGTGTGTGTGTGTATGTGTCTGTCTGTCTGTCTGTCTGTCTGTCTGTCTGTCTGTCTGTCTGTCTGTCTGTCTGTCTGTCTGTCTGTGTGTGTGGTGTGTGTCTACGTGAGTACGTGCGTGCGTCTGTGTGTGCATTTGTGTATGCATTTGTGTGTATGAATGTGCATGTGTTTAAGGGGTTGCATGGCTGGAAAAGCGTTTGTGTTCGTCACAGATGCAAAGAGGACAGTATTGGGGGAGGTCATGGCCACACCATTTGGAGTGAAGACTGGGACAGAAGGGAGATGTGCTGCTATAAGTGGGGGGATGGATGGCAGTTATGGCAAGAACAGCATCAGGCTTGTGTTGAGGGTTACAGACGTTGACGTCTCCTCCGCACCTGTTTACTGTCTTTGATCACTGTGTGTGTGTGTGTGTGTGTGTGTGTGTGTGTGTGTGTGTGTGTGTGTGTGTGTGTGTGTGTGTGTGTGTGTATGTGTGTGTGTGTGTGTGTGTGTGTGTGTGTGTGTGTGTGTGTGTGTGTGTGTGTGTGTGTGTGTGTGAGAGAGAGAGAGAGAGAGAGAGAGAGAGAGAGAGAGAGAGAGAGAGAGAGAGAGAGAGAGAGAGAGAGAGAGAGATCTGTGGAGGAACAACACAGGGAAGGGGAAGTGGAGTGGTAGTGTGGTAGTGTGGGGGTGGGTGTGTTTGTCTGGGCGGCTGATTGCAGAAGCATACACGCTGCACAGACATACAGGTGGCCAGAGAACAGGAGGGGTGGAGACCCAGACAGGGATATACATCACCCCATATACACGCACATGTACACACACACATACAGTGCAGTACACACCCACACACATCCATGTATTCACAGACACACACGTGCATACGTATGTACACATACACCCCCCCCCCAAAAAAAACCCCACCCACGTACATCCATCCATACAATGCATATTCAGGCACAGCATGCACACACACCGATGTACAGGTGTTGTCTCTGTCTCTGTCTCGCTCTGTTTCTGTCTCGCTCTGTTTCTGTCTGTCTGTCTGTCTGTCTGTCTGTCTGTCTGTCTGTCTGTCTGTCTGTCTGTCTGTCTGTCTGTCTGTCTGTCTGTCTCTCTCTCTCTCTCTCTCTCTCTCTCTCTCCATTCTTTTTTTCCCCTAGGTTTTATTCTCTCAGACACACTCACAAATACATACATTCAAGGCCTATGTAGTTATATCAGGTCTGGCCGTTGCTTCAGCATGGGGCTGACCTTCTCTCTGTCTGTGCCACAGGTTCTATTTGACCATTAAAATCTGCCAAACTCCCTTTCATCGCACTCCTACCAGTAGGTCAAGCTCAGTCGGTGGCTTTGTTGCGAGCACTCTTGGGCTGAGTCACCCGGCCTCAGTCATTGCAGCCTATCTAGAAAATCATTAACATCTCCACTCTGGCTATTGACAAGCTTATGTCGGTTACAGTATCAGCAAAGAAAGCATCAGCCAAAGTAAAGTGTGCTTTTTTCTGACACACGTGTGAGTGGGAATTGAAAGTGCGCCTCATGAAAAAACCACACACGCAGATGTTCTGTGGAAAAAATATAACGGTTGGGTTTGAAGTCAGTCATCTTGATAAGCCATGCAGAGTTTTGTAATTGTAAAAAAGAATTGTAAAAATATCTTAAAAAAAAAAAAAAAAGGATATCTTTTTTAAAATAATGATGTTATTTCTATAGCAAAAGGCAAATGAACTCACAACACACCACAACTCTGCAAGGGACAAAAGACAATATGTGAAGTTGTTGACTTTTAAAGCTTCCTTGTTCTTTGAACTGCTTCCTCTTGATTCCAGATATCGTCAAAATATAGCCACTTACTAAAGAATTTGTAACTTCTTTGTCTATGTGTGTTAAGATACCTTACAAATTCTCTCCCTTTCTCTTTTTGAAAGAACTTGAATTCTATTTGAAAGTGTGCAACCATACCAACTTGACAGTGGTCACAGGTTCAGCTTTCATGGTTGTCTGACAACTCTAT
>NC_085862.1:35778368-35860868 GCF_034702125.1 Engraulis encrasicolus | reverse complement strand
CCCCAAATGTGGGTCCTCAGTACATTGAATGTATTGGGTACGGGGGGCCATTAAGATTACTTTGTCCCGGGCCCGACAAAGCCTCAATCTGTCAGTGGCCCTGCCAGGCCTTGCTTAGTGTAGTTCCCGTACTCTCTTTCTGTCTCTGTCCGTGTCTCTCTCTCTCCCACTACTTCTCTCTCTCTCTCTCGGTTTCACTTTAGGCGAGCTTGTCAAATGCCTCTTGACGCTTCACTTGCTCACTTGCTCTCTTCCTCAATCTTTCATTCTCTCTCTCTCTCTCTCTCTCTCTCTCTCTCTCTCTCTCTCTCTCTCTCTCTCTCTTTCTCTCTTCTGTCTCGCTCGCTCTCTGTGGAGGCCTTGTCTCAACCCCGCACTATAGGGTTGCCGCTGTCTTAAGCTTCTGGGAAACGTATTTCGCTGGACTACTGGTATGACTGGAAACATGATGCAAGCATTCGAAAGGGTGAATAGAGAGAGAGCGAGAGAGAGAGAGAGAGAGAGAGAGAGAGAGGGAGTATGTGTGTGCGCGCGTGCAGAAACATTGTGCTGCAGAGAAAAAGAGGCAGTTTGATGAGCCACACACTTACAGTAAGGCCAAGTTTTCTGCGCCTCAGGCGTGATTTACAGTGTCAACGGAGAAAACTCCTTCAGCCTCGGGTAGTTACACTGAGCTGTGCATTGCATCAGACACTCTTGCCCATCTTGCACTACCATTGGGCAAAAAAATAATAACACCCAAATGTTTGATTTGGAATGGATTCAATACAAAAATCCACCAAATGACAGTAACATCCTTTTCACATTGACAGCTGCACCTTGTAGTTGCCTTTCTCTCTCCGCAAGGGGGTTTGGATTGGATCTTCCCTCGGCTGTAACAACCTTACGAACAAGCCTTCAAGTCCTCCATCAAAATACTTCTTTATCTGTCTCTGTCTCTGTCTCTGTCTGTCTGTCTGTCTGTCTGTCTGTCTGTCTGTCTGTCTGTCTGTCTGTCTGTCTGTCTGTCGCTCTCTCTCTCTCTCTCTCTCTCTTTCTCTCTCTCTCTCTCCCTCTGTCTCTCTCTCCCTCTCTCTCTCTCCTACAGCTGTCTTCTCGGCTGCCTCTCTTATCCTGTTGCCATTCGTATGCAGGAGTTGATGATGGGAGTGTGTGAAGTGTGGTGTGCACATAGAAATCTCGGAAATCTCTCCTGCGAGTGTGCGCTTCAAACGACGTGGGCCCACATGCTCTACCACTTGCCTACCAACTAGTTCTCCTCCTCTCTTCATCTTCGATCTGCCTCTCTTTTCTCTCCCTCTCTTCCTCCTTGTCGTTGTGTACCTCCTTAGTGTGTGTGTGTGTGTGTGTGTGTGTGTGTGTGTGTGTGTGTGTGTGTGTGTGTGTGTGTGTGTGTGTGTGTGTGTGTGTGTGTGTGTGTGTGTGTGTGTGTGTGTGTGTGTGTGTGTGTGTCTGCTGAACAGCTTTTGCGTCAGATCCACTTCTCTCTGGTGGTATCTCTTTGCAGTTGTTTTCCAGCTGAATTCAGACAGGTCTGGAGCCTTCCTTATAAGCCCACATATGGAGGAAAGCACATATGGAGGAAAGCAAAAATACTAACCTGTGTGTTCTGCAGAGGGAAAAAAAACAATTTTGAAGTCCTTCCTCATTTACAGTCTAGTACATGAACAGGTGCATCGCTATACTGTAAAAAAAGAAAATGCGGTGTAACTGTAAATCAGCACTTAGAAAGCACTCTGGGATCAAATCCACTCTAGAAGATTTTAACCCTTATAAGGTATAGGCCTACGTGATTTTGTTACATAGAAGGTGTTCGGGTCTTCTGACCCAGGCATATAGAAATATAATTAGGATTAGGATGATTATAATTGAGGATGCACCATCGGCGGCACCATCTAAAGTGTGGGCCTGTCTCTGAGGGAAAATTTTAAACAAACAAACAAACAAACAAACAAACAAACAAACAGAAGCATCGTCCCTGAGGACTGTCGACCCATCTGGAAAATGCCCCATATGCCAAATTGCCAGGCCAGCCCTGCTTCTCACGCAAGGTTGCAACATTGATGCACAACTGGAGGACTGTATCTGCACTCCTTTTTCCATATCATTCACCCTCTGCCTTGTGATCACTATTGTATCAAAGAGTTTAGAAAATATTGTTGCATAAGCCCCCCCAAAATGATAAGCATCAAAAAGACCCCGGAACACCTCCTGTGTAATAGAAATGTGCAGGGGTAGGGGGGTTAGCATTCATGTTCCTCGCAGAAAATGAGGCCAGTGTTAAAGTCAGTATGAAAGAATAATAACCAGGGGTGCAGGGCTTGACATTAACTTTTCACCCACCGGCCTCTGTGGCTAGTGGTTTTCCCGAGTCACTAGCCATTCAGGTATGCCACTAGCCACCAATTTCATATCATTAAAAAAATTATCATGATAGTGTACGTCTAACCTCAGATGAGGTGCTGAAGCAAGATGAGTGCATAGCTTTCTACATGGAGGTATATCAAGCAAATAGAGACTGAGTTACTGAGCTTTTTGTGAATTTAAATGCAAACAATTGATACAGAAGGGGCGAACAATAGAATATAGGCTATGATGCATTATGTCATACCAAGGAATAAGCTGCCAGCCAAATTGGCTAGTGACAATGAAAGCATTACTAGCCACAGCCAAGTTTTACCAGCATTTGGCCGGTTGGCTAGTGCCAGTGTCAAGCCCTGCAGGGGTGTAGTGGCCGTGGTACGCGGGGGTACGCAGTCCACCCACTTCTCCTGAGGTGAGATTTTAAAAAGAAAAATTCTGCCTGTTTTTGAATACAAAAAGGGGGTTGACATGATAAGTTGCCTAATTAATTGATGACCTCACAAATCGTGTACCCCCACTTTAAAAATCCCCACCACACCGCTGATAATAACCGAACACCTTACAAGGGTTACATCGACTTCCTAAGTGTTGAATTAACATTGCAGAATGTATTGTAGATATTGTTTGCAACAATTTCGAGGACTCCTAAGATTCCACTGAGGCAGAAGGAAACACAAATAAAAAAAAGGTTCTCCCATTAGGCCTTTAGTCATGCCACAGTAATTTCTTAATAACAGAGAGCAGAGTTTTTCTTTCCCCTGTTTGGTTTGGTTGGGCAGCATATTTCACATAGTGTCAGAAATAGTTGTCTGGCTTGCGAAATGCGAACAATTCCTATCCTATTCACTGCCATGTTCACTAGACCGGAATGTTTCGTAGGCCACACTTCCTCATTAATGCATGAGTACTACTATGTGCACAAAAAACTCCATTCTTAAAACAGATAGTCTGATGTGACTAACTGAGTGTTACTTCCTGGTGAGTTTTGGGCAACTCTTGACTTTGGAACTTCTGCTACAAAAGAACAGTGTTGGGCTATGAGACACACATAGTGAGGAGAATGACTGGCATTGGCTTTGTTCCGTGTAAGATCTCTATATCTTTTGGGTTTTTGTAGGAGTAGCATCTCTCCCATGTGAGGGCAGCCATGGCCTAATCATTAGGGAGTCTTTCAATCTGGGGGTTGTAGGTTTGAATCCCACCTGACCTCTATATCCTCCTATATCCATGGCTGAAGTGCCCTTGAGCAAGGCACCTAATCCCACATTGCTCCAGGGACTGTAACCAATACCCTGAAAAATAATATCTGTAAGTCGCTTTGGATAAAATGTAATGTAATGCAATGTGAGGCATGTTGATGATTCCTATCATAACCATTATCCATCCAACATGGCTAGGTGGTCTTTGGACTATACACTGTTCCCTCTGTCAGTGTCACAAAAGGACAAGTGCAATGCTATATATGTGCATACATCAGGGGTGTCAAACTCAAATTGACTGAGGGCCAAAATCAAAATCTGGAACGAAGTTGCGGGCCGAACTCAACTATTATTTATAAAAATTGACTAAAATTGTGCATTCATGCAGTTCATACTCATAGTTAAATTTCACATACACTCTTTCCCATCATATTTGTCTGTTCAAATGTGTCTGCACATCCTGTGATACTGCAAATTTCAGTTCAAGTTGTGTTACACTGTACATTAATGGTGTATGTGGGCCAACTGTAATACACATTTGAAATGATCTCGCGGGCCGAATAAAATGGCTCCGCGGGCCAAATTTGGCCACCGGGCCTGAGTTTGACATCCCTGGTGTTAACATACAGTGGCTATCATGTTGATCTACTATTACTACTGTGTAGTTACGTGTATTATCTATTATTCATACATATCATTGTGCTCTGCAGAGATGCAGCGCACACGCACACAGGCACGCGCACACACACAGCTTAGTAGCAATCAAGACAAATTCACTCTGCATCTTTTTGTTTTTAAATTTATTACCTAAAAAAGAAAAATGTCCTATCACAAGTCACACTGAAATGTATTGCTTAAGAAAAAAATATATTTAGATATTTTCAATTTTCATTTTTAATTGATTATTTCCATTATATTTCACCATAAACAAACAGAAAAAAAAATCAGACATTGCAATATTCATGCAATGCCCAAACCTTGTCCCACGGGAGAAAAAAAATAAAACGCACAAAGAAATACAGGATTCACAGTTACCATTTTGGTTTTTATAAATTAATACAGTCACACCTGTGCTACACCTGCCTAGAGCTAAAACATCGTATTTTGTATTTTGACTTGTTTTTATTTTTCGTTGCTGGCTACAAGAAAGAACAGGCAACTCAAAGGATGGGATCAGAAATCCACCAATAAACTGTTTGTTTCTTTTTTTTTTTACTTAAATGCCCCAATCCCACCCACTCCTCAGTGTCCCAGCCTCACACCCTCCCCGAAAAAAACTCAAACTTTTTTCAGTTCTTTTTTTTTCTCAACTTTTTGCCATTTGAACACACGTGAGGCACACACAGAATATATTTCATCATACATATATAAAAAATTAAATACATTTTTTTCGGGGAGAAATTGTCCTTTCAAACTTGTTTTTTTTGTCGTTTGTTGCTGTCCAAGGAGCGGGGGAAGTGCATGTACTTGTTAGACCTGCAGTTGTCCTCATAGGACGCCTCCATGTTGAGTTAGGGCACTTTGTCGCTATATCTCTTGCAGCCACTTCTTCTGCTGTTATTGTGTCAGTTCATTTTTCAAGCTTTTCACAGCTTATTGGTGGCAGGATTTGTGAGGGGTATAGAAACAAAGACACGAAACACAATTGGTGAAGGCCTGCAAGCTTTCGAGAAGCAATTCCATGTGTTAGGGATGACACAGATCTCACAAAAGCGTTCTTTTTTTTTGAGTCCTCGTTGTGAAAAACGTGTGTCCGTGCAACCTGATGGGAAATACTCTTTTTTTTTCAGCCATTTAGGATTCGCTTTCTTCTGTTTCTTTGCTGATCGACTGCGAGGGCAAGACATTTTTAAGGCACCGAAGCCTTTGACATAATAGAGACTCCACCTCCTATTAAACATAAAGACATGCCCACATCCTCTTAGAAAACACCTTTGACATACACAGAGAAAAGAGACAGAAAAGAGAGGAAAAGAGAAAGAGAGAAAGGAGTAACGAGAGAGAGAGAACACAGGACATCCCAGAAGTGCCCATTCCCCACCCCCCACCACATCCCATAATAAAAGGGCTCACGTGACTCCTTTTAGTGAAAGATAAGGCCACTTAAACAAAAGACGAGCTTCACCTTCCGCCAGCTAATCTCACACTGCAAACTCTTGTTGAGTGCAATCTTGGTTTTGTCTTTTTTTTTTTAAACCCCCCCCCCCCCTTCCCCCCCGCCATCTAGTATTTTTTTTGTCTTATTTCAAATGCAGTTTTCACAACAGCGTAAAAATAAAGCTGGTCCAATATGTGTTTTTTCCCTGTCAAGTCCACATGCACCTCAGTTAAGGATGTTATATCTCACAAGTGGAAACTGTCGCCAAAAAAAGAAGTGTTTGCCCATGTTCAAAGGGGGAACAAATTAATCATCCTGTCTCACAGTCCAGGAATGAAGCGAGGGTGCAATGAACACACCCACACACCCTCACACACACACACACCCTCACTCACACTCACACACACACTCACACTCACACTCACACTCACACTCACACACACACACACACACACACACACACACACACACACACACACACACACACACACACAAGGTTTCTAATTTGGTTTGTGATGGGAAAAGCATGACGCAGATTCGCATGGCATCACTAATCAATACAATCCTAACCCTACAAAAAAGCAGCTCAGCGTTTTCTTCACAAATTCATGCATGTGTGTCTTTTTCTGCAGAACCACATTTTTGCTTCCCAGGTCTGTAAATTCTACAAAAAAAGGTCCAAAATATTTCACACTTCTGTTTTACATGCAATGAAAAGTATTCTTCTCTACCCACCCATATACCCACGTCCCAACTCTTCCCCCCTCCCCACCAAAAAACAAGACCAAATAGCAGCATAACGTCTAGTTGAATGTGAAAGGCCCAATTTGATATGTTCTTGAATTGGTGATTTGTGGAGGCACTGGAAATAGAAACTTTTTTTTTGAGAAACTGGATTTTTTTTGTGTCCCTCATTGTGTTGTGTTGTGTTGTGTTATGTTAGGTGATGCGATGTTCTATTCCTCCCAATTACATTGGAGAGCTTGTGAATCTATAAGGCCTAAACATGGACTGACAAATACACCTGGGCTGCATTGGGAGATGCGGTCCGCCCTTAACTGCTCTCAACATATTATGTCTGCAATACACCCATGAGAAATGCACTGACTTAAGCTGTTGTTTTATTTGACAGTCCAGAGATTTTCTCTTTGAGAACTTGGGATGACTTGACAAAAAGAAGCAGAGGGTGATGGTGTGAGAAGTCAACATGAACTAAGTGAAGGGGTGGGATGAGAGAGAGAGAGAGAGAAAGAGAGAATGAGGGAGAGAGTGAGAGTGTAGTAGGCCGTGTGAGCCCCAAAGAGTCATGAACTACAGTGAACCGGGACACGGTTGTCTTTGTTTACTCGTTCATCCACAGAAATGCATACACCCACTTACACGCAGAACAAAAACACAAACCACATACACCCACTCCACTCGGCTGATCAAAAAATAACACAAGAAACTTTCTAAACCAGGGTTTTACAGAGGTTGTGACTTTTACAGTAAGAAAACGAGAGGACAAACGTCAGGACATGATCTCTTTTCAATTAACGAATGAATGGATGACCAAGAGACCAAGAGAAAACATAAATTACAGTACTGTAGTTTAACCAATTTTTTTTCAGGACTTGAGCCAAGCCATTTTGGGAAACTGTTTTTTGAAAACAGCAGATTAAAAAAGTCAAACAAAAATAGACGATTATCTCTTCTTTATATATATACTTTTTTTCAAAGGCATTGATTTTACAACCCTCTGCATGACTAATATTTTTCATTATTATTTATTTCTTTTAGTTATAAATGCTTCCTACTCATGACTTGTGTCACTGGGGCTTGTTTTGGAGATCCACTTGTTTTAGATGGAAAACATGCATTTCCTTATTTGTACTGTTTTTCTTCTTTTGTTTTGTCCACGAATGTCACAGCCCAAGGAGGCTTCCTCCACACGCTTGCAACCAGCCACCAAAAAATGAAATCGTCGAGATATGTGCAAATAAAATACCTTTCAACTGTACGAAAACCTGAATGCTTTGTGAACAATGCTACATATTTCCGTAGAAAAAATATGTTTTGAAAAAAAAAAGTAAAACAAAACAAACAAAAATAACTTCTAAAGAATTAAAAACAAACTCTGTTTGGTGAAACTGGAGACTGGTAAATGCCCATTTTCCAAAGTGTGTCAAGAAAAGCGCAGGTTTGAGACCTGCGTCTTTTTTAATGTCTGTTCAGCACACTGAGAGTCCCTTTCAGCAGTGTGAATCTCCAGCCAGAGTTTTCCTTGGAAAGCTAGTAAACAAACAAACAAAAAAACAAAAACAAACAAACAAACACAAAAAAGAGAAATTACACCAAAGTCTGCTATGCTCAGTTTTCTTCTTCCTCCTCGAAAAGGGACAACCAGCATTTATATGCTCAGAATGCAGGTTCCCACTCTGTCCAAAAAGTTTTTTTTGTTGTCGTTGTGTCCTTGTGTTTGTCATTGTCCTCACAAATGTCAACAAGAGAGAGAGTGAGAGAGACATCAGCATGTCAAACTACTCCTTAAACACAGAGAAGGTTGAGGAAAAGAAAACGCTTCCATATCCTCCTCATTTCCACAAGTCACAAGACCGCATCCACTCAAAAAACGACCATCTTTTTCCAAACATCCCAGCAGCCAACCATCCTCTTCCTCCTCCATCAGCTGTGCTGCCATGGCAACCATGCCACCAGCATCGCCGTCACCACGGTCACCTCCCTCCTCTTTAGGCCATGACGTACTCCGTCTTCATGTCGGCCTTGACGTCGGGCTTCCACACGGAGTCCTCGAAGTCCAGGTCCAGGGATCCGGCGTCGCTGGACATGCTGCTGTTGCTGTTGCTGCGGCCGGCCTTGCGGTTGGGCAGCCACTGGTAGGGGGCGCGCTGGTCCCGCCTCGCCTTCCTGCGCAGGCGCTTCTGCTGCATCAGCAGCTGCAGACGCTCCACCTTGCAGCGCGTCGCCCGGTTCTCCGTCTGACGCATGCGCTCGCCTGAGGAGGGACGAGAGAGAGAGAGAGAGAGAGAGAGAGAGAGAGAGAGAGAGAGAGAGAGAGAGAGAGAGAGAAAACATGAGAAATGGTCAGTAAGAGAGTCATCCACCTGACAATTATCATCGTCATTATGACCATCATAACCATCCTCATCATTAACAAGAAGGTGGGCATGCATTGGAGCCTGGACTTGAGAATGAATGTTATTTTGTCCCTGCAGTGCAATACTAGCTAGGCAGCCACCTGATCACCATTTTGAATCTTCATTATCAACATCCATCATCATCATCATAGCCATCTAGCATGAGAGATCCCATGCTGCCTAGCAGGATTGTTCCGATTTGAGAGATATTCACTTGTGATATAGTCTGGCAATAATCAGGGTGATAACCACCATCATCAAATGATCGTCTGATCAGTCTCCAATGCATTGCACACATTTTTGGATGACTTGACTTAAAACTCAAGGTTTTTTTGCCTGCTATACTAGACTAGCACTAGAGGTTAGAGTACGTAAGAGTACAGAGTATGACGAAACAGCGTTTTAAACATCCAACCAGAATTTGTAAACGGTAGATAAGGTACCGATGACACGTTACTTTCAATACCTGGAAAAACACTTTTCTCTGTTGCGTTTCAGGGAAAAGTGGAAAACCGGGGGTGGGGGTGGATGGAGCAATGAGTGAGTGATCACAGGAGGAGGAAGGAGAAGAGACAGAACAGTACTACAGCCGGAGCAGAGAGGCGCAGAGCTCACACTGAGTCTGTTCAGTGTTATCTAAGGCCAGACGCAGCGAAAATAAACAGGACGGCAGCTATGACACTGCTGTTCTTAAACAGACACCACGACTGAGAATTCCCTGTTTTCTCGACACTCGCCTGCTGATATGCACTAAAGCAAGCACACAGGGCCGCTGACAACTGTTGCCAGGCCCAAGGATAAAACTCATCTGAAAGGGCCCACTTCTCAATACATACATTGTAATGAGGACCGCATTCTCCCTGGGCCCTGGACAACGGACCCGTTTGTCCCTCCCTGTCGGCTTCCCTGCAGGCACACACGCAGACATACTACAAATAGACGACAGAGCTATGGACGACTTCACCTTTTACCATGATTTTTTTCCGTACGAGGTTTAGAATAGTGTATAGTATACACCATATTAATGATAAAAAAATTTGAGGGTACACTGAATCTTTCAGGTTCCCAGAAAGCTTTAGCAAGAGCATCAGATGCCGCAAAGCAGGCCAATGCATAACTTACAGCCAACCTGTTTGTTCTCTTCTGCAGACCACAAAAAAATGAGAGGTGCGGCCATGCACTAACACTAACAACAACAAGCACCAAAGCAATACTAAGTGCATTTCGAAAGCCGTTGATGTGCGTATAGAACCCCAAAGCTCTCTGGGGAGAGAGAGACTGTCTCTATACCACCCACTAAGATCTGGACACACTGTCCACCATCCCCCCTCCATCCCCATCCCCACCCCCTCCAAAACAACCTTAATTTCATTTATAAATAAATTCAGCAGCTTCGAAGGAAGGAGGCAACCACAATCTATTAGCCAGCTCCATTAGAATCTATCTGGGAATTAAATAATTAAATATGGGGCTAGAATGTCAATAATCCCAAGCACAGACCATCCCTCACTTGTGTGTGTGTGTGTGTGTGTACGTGTACGTGTACACACACACACACACACACACACACACACACACACACACACACACACACACACACACACACACACACACACACACACACACACACACACACGCACAAACACACAAGCAGCAGCAGCCGCAGCAGCAGCAGCCACAGCCGCCGCAGCAGCAGCAGCAGCGGCAGTAGCTTTTAACATGGATCGATGGCAAATTAAAAAGACCTATTGATTAAACCTTAGCTCTAGTGCAGCCATCCATCTGCAGCCGAGGACACTGCTATTGGCTTTCAATAGAAAATGCAAGCGAATGGAAATTGTAAGCGAACAGAGCCTGTCCCCACTGCCTCTCCTCCCCTTCCCTCCCTACTACCCCCATCCATTCCCTACCCCAATATCCACCGCAGAGTCCCCTATACACCCCCTTCTCCATGTCTCTCTCTCTCTCTTCACCTCCTTCTCACATTTGTCTCTCTCTCTCTCTCTCTCTCGTTTCTCTCTCCCTTTCTCTTTATCTCTCTCTCTCTTTATATTGCAGCAGCTTCCTGCTTTACATCCATTGAGCCACCGACCCACCCATTCACCCACCCACCCATCTACCCTCTACCAGCCCATACTCGACCCTGAAGCAACCACCAAACCCCCACCCATCCACCCATCCGCCCGCTATCCTCTCCCCTCTGCAGTCCCTTTGGAGACAGCCTTCGAGCTCTGTGAGGGACGTGCTCTGGAATTTCACCCCCCGAGTTCAGGGGCATGGGGTGGTGGTGGTGGGGGTTGAGAGAGAGAGAGAGAGAGAGAGAGAGAGAGAGAGAGAGAGAGAGAGAGAGAGAGAGAGAGAGAGAGAGAGAGAGAGAGAGAGAGAGAGAGAGAGAGAGAGGGACAGAGAGAGAGAGAAATGGGGGAGTCGGATCAATTTGACCCTTCCCTTCACTATGAGGCTAGAGTGTTCTGTCGAAGCTAGCTTCCATTCGCTCTCCTTTTTTCCACCCTTATTAACCTCCCTTCTTTCTCTTTCTCTCTCTCTGTCTCTCTCTCTCTCTCTATCTCTCTCTCTTTCTTGTTAGTGTTTTTGCAGGGCTTGAAAAGGCGTAGCGCTGACACCATATTGAAATTGACAAAGCGTGCTGGGCGTCAATGCTGATGGCGGTGAAAACGGAGGAGAGAGAGAGAGAGAGAGAGAGAGAGAGAGAGAGAGAGAGAGAGAGAGAGAGAGCGAAAGAGCGAGAGAGCGCAGAGGTCTGCTGTTCCTGCGTGTTGGGCAGCGTGGATGAGTCATGATCAACGTTTCTCTTCCTCTCCTCTCTTCCCCTATTCCCTCTCTCTCTCTTTCTCACTCTCTCTCCCTCTCTCTATTCTCCCCTCTCTCTCCCAACCACTGTGTCTTTCTCTGCCATCCACAGGAAAATAAGAATTTTGTGTCAGCCCCATGATCAGAGGAGGAATAAAGAGAAAGGCATCGAGAGAGAGAGAAAGAAAGAAAGCAAGAAAAAGAAAGAAGGAAAAAAAGAAAAGAAAAGAAAAGAAAAGAAAGAAAGAGTCCTCCTCCACCAGCCCCTGAGTGTCGAGGCACAAAGCCACGAGGCTCTCGCCAGGCTTGCAATTCAAGGCATGGGGGTTCTTTGTCTGCTTTCAGCCTCTCGCCTCCGCCTTCCCAACAAACCACTCCAGCCCAACCCCCAGCTATCAGCAGAGTAGCTGCAAGGCCGGCCAGATAGCGAGAGGAGGAAACAACGTAAGGAATGCCTCTCTCTCCCTCTCTCTCCCCCTCCCGCTCTCTTTCTCTCTCCCTCTCTCTATCCCCCTCTCCCCCCTCTCTGGCTCTCTCTTCCTGACACGGTTTCCCCTGACGTGGGGGATGGCTGCAACTACTGCTGCTGATGTTAACACTGCTGCTGCTGCTGCTCCTGCATACTGACTGGTCTCCTTCAACCGTCCTTTAAATGAGCCTGCACTCGAGTCAGCCACGGCCGGGAATCTAGGGCAGCTTCAGCTAGAGACCCTCATCTCCCACCGCACGTAACATCCCACACTAGCAGACAGGAGGAAGCATGTCATAAAAAAGCAGAAAGGAAACACTTGCGTAGGAACGCACATTCATGCCTACTTACATTTATGGAGACTATGTCCTATGACACAGATATTTGGAGAGAAAAATAGTGCTATAAAAAATACAGCCTTTGTGGGAAAAAATGGCTCTTGTCTCTGATCATTACTACAACCTTATGGCCAAAGCGCCCCTGCCACCTGCCCCCCGCCCCACTTTCTCTCTCTCTCTCTCTCACACACACACACACACACACACACACACACACACACACACACACACAAACACACACACACACAGAAAAACTCTCCCTCACGACCTTTTAGCGCTGCCAGGCCTTTCCCATGTTTGCCCTGCGCTAAGTGCCTTGCGGTGGGAGCTGCGAGCGCCAGCGCAGGTGGCGTCACCATCGCAAATGGCCTGGCACGGACCCGTAACCCACCCCTGTCAGGGCACTCGGCCCCGACCGCGAGGGCTTTGGCGTCGGCCTGCGCTGTGCCAGCAGCACGACGGGCATAAACTGGGAGCGCAGCCTAGCCTAGCCTAGCCGCCTGTTTCTTTTTTTCTCGAACTACTATTTTTCCTATTGAGTGCTCTCTAGCTTGCGTCACTAGCGTCCTGTCCCTGGTCCTCGTGATGAATGTGGCGGCCCAAGGGGTGAGGTGAGGTTTTGGCGGTTGCTGTGTTGGGACTTAAGGGATGGTGGTGGTGGTGGGAGGGGGGGGGGGGCACTCGAGGACTATGTTTATTGCACCGTGCTATTATTAGCTCGAAGCCAGGCCGCGCGGGAGCAGAGCCGAGTGCTTGGGATGGAGCTTTGGCCTGGGCTGGCCTTTGCTCCGGCCACTGCTGGTCACTGTGCGTTTTTGTCTCTGCAGAGCTGGCCCTGGCTGACACTCTGGGGGCAGAAGGCAACCCAAGGGACCTGAGTGGGGGGGGAGGTGGGGGGTGTGAGGTCACACATGTGGCACTGGCATTGGGGAGGAAGATGAAGAACAGGAGGAAGGCGGAGAAGAAGAAGGAGGCAGAACAAAAGAGGAAGAGGAGGAAGCGGAGGAGGAAGAAGAGAGGGAGGATGAAGAGGAGGAGGAGGAGCGGAAGAGGAGGAGAAAGAAGAGGAGTAGAAAAAGGGGGGATGTGGGAGGCAAGGCTTTGCTCTGAACAAAAGGGCGTTTGCAATGGCGGCCCCCTCTCTGCTCTCCTCTCCAGCCCTTGCTCATTGTTCCAAGGGCCTCCGAAAAACAAAAGGACAATGATTTCAAAATGGAAGAAGAAAATGAAACTGCTCAGCAAACAACAAGACACAGACACACACCCAACCCCTGACCAGCATCCTGACCACACCGAAAAAAGGAGAGAAAAAAACTGGGCAGAAGTGGAAAGAAGGCAGGGTGTGTTTTTCTATCTGGTTGTGTAAGCTCAATGAGTGACTATTAGCTTTGGGGTCACGAATCAGGAAAACACCCAGCGCACATGCATGCACACACACACACACGCACGCACGCGCGCACACACACACACACACACACACACACACACGCGCACGCAGGCACGCTCGCACGTTGCACACACACACACAAACGATGCTCCACTTCCAACAACCTCAAAAAAACGAATATCCATTCCCTCCACCCGGCAGTCACCATATCAACGCTGCATTGTCTGTCTGTCCAATGTGCTGCAGTGTCCTCAACGCACGCACGCACGCACGCACGCACGCACGCACGCACGCACGCACGCACGCACGCACAGACACACACACACACACACCCCTTTCAGACAGGGGCCCAGCCAGAGAGCAGCTACACAGCCGTAGGCAATGACAAGCTGCACACAGGGCTAGCATGAAAGGACGACACAATGCTAGCTCCTCCCCTGTGGTGCAGCTGTTGGAGTTAATGCAATAGACATACACCTGGCCCTATCCTAGCCACGCCATCCCCCTTACCCTTTTCTCCTCCTCATCCTCATCCCCCTCTTCTTTCACTTCCTCCTCCCTCCTCCCTCATCCATCCTGTCTCAATAAAGCGCATTGACAGGGATTCCAGCAAAATAATGATAAAAAAACATGCATTCCACACAAATCACAGTGGTTTGGGTGGGGGCTAAAGCCAGAGGCAGAAGGATGGTGGTTTGTGTGCGTGTGTGTGTGTGTCTGTATGTATGCGTGCATGCCTGCGTGCCTGTGTGTGCGTGCGCGCGTCTAAGAGATACTTATCTCCCCAGCCACCTCTGGGAGGGCTACCAGGAATACCAAGCACAAGGCAAGTTTTCCGCATTAGCCGTCACAGTCAATGCATTGGAAGTCCTCTTAACAACAAAAACAGCCACCACCACAAACAAACATGAGTGCATGACTGTCACAGAGAACACATGAGACTGAGACGAGGCAGGAGGGCAGGGCGGGCACGTGTGAGTGAGCAAGTGAGGGAGTGAGTGAGTGAGAGAGTGAAAAGTGCTGCTCGTGGCATCTCAGTTGCCATGCCCGAAGGCAGAAGAAGCAGAGGCAGGGAGGCAGGCAGGCCACGAGTAAGCGAGCGAGCATGCGAGCGACGGACGGCCAGCCAGTCAGATTCATGAGCCAATCGATGCAGCGGGCAGCTCGGCCTGCAGTAGCATGTCCACCAGGTCAAGCTTTGGCAGGGGAGGGGGAGGGGGGGTTATGGGGGGGGTGTTGGAGGTAGAAGGGACGGAGGGGAGGAGACGGAGGGAAGGTGGGGGGTGGCGAGAGCAACCAGGCTGCAAGGCAAAGCAAAGCAAGGAGATTAAATGAGATTCCCTCCGCATTGATCCTTTAAAGATCGGCTTAATTAACAGTCGTCTCCGACCAGTTGTTTGTGTTTGCCTCCAATAGTCCGGCCCGGTTTGATCAGACCAAGTGGCCGGCTTGCTTGTTTGTTCTGACTTGCGTCGGGGGAGAGATGAGAGGAGAGGAGAGAGGCTGCTTTTTTTGTCTTTCACAGGGAAAACACGGGAGGGAAGGCTTTAGGGGCTCTGGAGAGTGGTGTTGTTGCTGAGGAGCGGCTCAGAACAAACCAGAGCAAGAGGCTGCTGCTCCTGCAGCTGCTGCTGCTGCTTCTCGATAAGCTCACCTTGAAAGGCTTCCTACACCAATAGCTCTTGTCAGAACAACCGACCTCTCTACTGCAGAAAGGTTCATTTCATGCTACACAAAATAAACACTGGCTACCTTATGGTGGTGGTGGTGGGTATCTTTGCTTGTTCATTGTACTCCGTCAATACCGTCAATAGCTCCAGTGTGGTAGTATCAGTACCGTAATAGTATTACCATGTAATACAGTGTTTCTCAACTGATGGGTCGTGACCCAAAAGTGGGTCGCGGAGGGGTCATGGGTGGGTCGCAGAGCCATGGTGTAAAAAAAAAAAAAAAAAAATCATAATTCATTGATTCGCTAAAAAAAACAAAAAAACATCCTACTTTTCCTGCAACAATTTACAACTTTTGTTTTGATAGGCGATTGAACTTGTGTCATCTGTCGTCATGGATGAAATCAGAATGATTATGCGCAATAGTAGCGTGCAACCAGTCATTCGAGTTTCGCTAAAAAAAATTGGGTTGCGATTGAATGAGATTGGAAAATGTTGGGTCCCAAGACTGTTCCAGTTGAGAACCACTGATGTAATACATACATGTACATACACACTTGCCTGCATGTGACATTTTGTCTGGGCATTTTGACAGGTGTGATATAAAACTACAACTAATAAATAGTATGCCGTGCTATATAAAGCTGCTACTAAAAACACTATTACTAATTTATGTTGTAATAGGCAGGTAGAATCTGTAGCCTTGGCTACACCCAGCCAAGCTCAGCCCAACCCAGTAGCAGCAGCAGCTGCAGCAGAAGTGGCTATAGCAGCAGCACACACAGCAACACCAGCAACACATCACTCTCTCTGTGTCTCATGCTCACACACACACACACACAGATCTGGGAACGGGGCCAGTCGCGCCACAGGGTAAACACAAGCTAAGGGTGGGCACAGAGGCACACAGGGCGGCCATTGTGTTCGTCCGCGGCCATCTGGATCCTGTGTTTCGCGGCGGGCTTAGCAGAGCAGAGCAGAGGAGAGCAGAGGAGAGGAGGCCACGCACACACGGTACGGGGGGAGAACCCACACAAGGCAAAGCAAGCCTCTTACTCTGGATAGTGTCGTTGCAACTTAGCAATTTAGCAACTTCGTAGGTTGCTAATGGAAAACTTGGTTAGCAACGACGTTGTCAAGAAATACACCCTTACTCCGCTAGGCTCCATCACCAGTGCAACATCTCCATCTTTGACGACGCAGCTATTGGGTCATTTCACGTGAAATCAGTGTGGTTCGGGTCCCAAAGTGTCTGATTTCACGTGAAATGACCCTATTGGGAAAGGGCATCAATGGCCCTGCAGGGGTGTGTGTGTGAGGAAGGGGTCTCCCTCCATCAAAGATTTACATATTTGAAGCAGTTAAGGCCACCTGACTCAGTTCACCACAACAACTCCCCCCCTCCTCCACCTACCCACAGATGAATGTTCACACACACACACGCACACGCACACGCACACGCACACATCCAATATGCGCCCTCAAACCAACCCAAACACCCCCACCTAACAACACCCACAGACACATACACACAAACCCACCCAACCCACATACACTCACCACCACTCTCCAACTGCATGTGTGTCTGTGTGTGTCCATGTGTGTCTGTGTGTGTCCATTTGTTTCTGTGTGTGTGTGTGTGTGTGTGTGTGTGTGGGGGGGGGGGGGGGGGGGGGGGGGGGGGGGGGGGGGGGGGGGGGGGGGGAGTGGAGGTAGGCAGGCAGGCAGGCACCCCCGTGCTGACACCCCCTACAGTAGGTAAGCCACCAGACCAGGCAGAGAAGCCAGTTACAGGAGCAGCAGTGTGTGTGTGTGTGCGCGTGCGTGCGCGGAGGGGCACATTGGTAGTCATATCTGTAAGCTGAGGCAACAGGGAAATGTGCGTGTGCATGTGTGTGTGCGTGTGTGTGTGCGTGTTGGGTGCGCTGTTAGGCTTGGGGCTTGGGTGTTCTATGAGATGTCAGGGCTGGGAGGAGAGGAGTCTAGTGTACACAGGGATGGGCCTTTGCTAGCGTTTGCTTTTCGGGAGGATTAGCCAAGCGGGGCTAAGCGAGAGAGGAATTTCAACACTCATAACCGCCGTCTCCACTGACACCACCATACCAGTGCCGCCTCAAACTCAGCAACCCCGCGTTGACACACACCAGCCCCACCCTGCCAACACTACAAAGCAAAAAATGCAGTGTTGATTCAACACTTCTGAGTGCACACTCTGGGACCAAATCCACTCTAGAACAGTCATTACTTAACTGTGGGCTGGGGTGGACCGTGAAGGTGTTCCAAGTGGGCACCTGAAATCCTGAATAGTGGGCCTTAAGAGTGTAGTGTCACACCGGTGTGACAGGAATGTTCGGACAGTGAAAGTTCTATAGAATTCTGGCCGTCATTCAATAAAATATGGAATTGTAGAATCTTGCATTGTTATAGAACACATTCTTTTTATAGAATGCTCAAAAATCGAAATGACATTGGCTGCTGTGTTGTGGGCGACAATTTATTTGAGTTGTACTGTTTATCGGCCCAGAGGTTGGGCCCTGAGCATTTGTGACAATTACAAATGGGACCCAAGTTGGATAAGGTTGGGAACCCATACTCTAGAAGATGTTAAATCATCTATTTAAGTGTTGAACTAACGCTGTGTTTTTTTACTGGGTAATCTCCAAACCCTATTTTGCAACCCCTCCTCCACCCAATACACACATACACATACCTCAAAAGCTAAACTAAGCTAACGCAAGCTGACAGATAGTACAGAGACAAGAGAAGAGAGCACGAAGAGAAAGAACAGTGCCCCCCTCCTCCCCACTCATCCGCTGGTCCATCCATCCATCCGCTCGCTCAGCCGTTCGTCCGTTTGCTTAGTGGGTTTTTTTTGTTTTGTTCCTAAGCCGACCCCACTCTACCCCCCCCCCCCCCCCTCTGTCTGTGTTGAAACAGGCAGCTGCAGTGGGGAGGAGAGGGCCTAAAAGCCCCCTCTCTAATCCCCCCGGCCTGGAGGCTCTATCTAGCTCCTCTCCTCTCTCTCCCACTGCCTGCCTGTCTGCCTGCCTCCACAAAGAGCGTAGCCAGCCCTGCCTCCCATGCCTGCTGGCCAGTCCTCATAGCCGCCTGGGCTCTTCAGTTCAGTCCGGCTCTTTGTTTGCGGAGCATGAACAGAGGAGGAGGAGGAAGAGGAGGAGGGGGGGGGGTTGGAGTGGGCAGTGAGGTCCCACAGAGCGCTGGAATTCAGCTAACAATTATCCCCCCCACTAGACCCACCCCACCCCACCCCGCTGCCACTGACCCCCACCCACTTACCGCCGCCCACCCATCCTAAAAAAAAGACCTTAAACCCAACCCTGCCCCTTACCCCTTACCACCCCCACCTCTCCAGTCTACCAACACCCCCTCGGTGCACCCACCCCACCCCAACCCACTCCTCTCCCCCTCCCCTACCCCTGCTGCCTTTTGCTGGGCTCATGTACAAAAGGCCACGGCTTGTCATCGCCAAAGGTCTTGCCAAATCAGGGGGATTCATTTGGCTTTCAAGTGGCCGGTGGGGGGATTGAAGGCTTCTTTTTTGGGGGGGGTTCGCTCTTCACCCCCCTCCACCTCCACCTCACCCATTTAGTCACAGGAGGGGCGCGGAAGGCTAAAGGCGCCTTGGAGGGACACCTCGGTGACATTTCAAACACAAAGAGAGGGGGAAAAAAAAGAAAAGAAAAATGAACGTTCTCCACATTCTACAATATGCAAAATGATCTGAGTTAGTCCGTCTTCACGAGTTGCTGAGTGAATGACTGAGTGGCCAAGCGAATGATTGAGCGAGTCACCCAGTAAAAGACTGAATAATGAGTGAGGGAGCAACTAAGCAGGCAGGCCGAATGTTGTATGCAGTCCCAGTCTTCACGAGTTGGTGAATAGATGAGAGTGAGTGCAGTAAACTGAATGCAGTAAAGGAGTGAATGAGCGAGTGAAAGAGTGAGTAGGCAGAGTAAGCAGGCAGGCTGTAGCCTTGTGGCCTAGTGGTTGTGGGCAGCGGGTCCCAGGGTGCCTCTCCGGTCTCCCCTGCAGTGGAAGAAGGAGGAAGCGCCAATCAAGCTGTGGGCAGTGAGCTGGCCGGATACAGACAACAGCTACAGCACCAGGGCTTTTATGAATGGACGCTTGGTACGTGTGTGTGTGTGTGTGTGTGTGTGTGTGTGTGTGTGTGTGTGTGTGTGTGTGTGTGTGTGTGTGTGTGTGTGTGTGTGTGTGTGTGTGTGTGTGGGTTGTGTTTGGCTCTCTCCTTCTCAGTCACTCTGTCTCTCGAATAGCTGTGTGGGAGACTTTCTGAGAAAATGGCAAAGGCAAATACATTGGTGTGTGTGCACCCCTCTCTCTCTCTCTCTCTCTCTCTCTCTCTCTCTCTCTCTCTCTCTCTCTCTCTCTCTCTCTCTCTCTCTCTCTCTCTCTCTCTCTCTCTCTCTCTCTCTCTCTCTCTCTCTCTCTCTCTCTGTCTCTCTCTCTCTCTCTGTCTCTCTCTGTCTCTCTCTCTCTCTCCTCTCTTCCTTGTGCTGCCGCCCGCCCCCAGCACAATGTGCATTCTTCCAGTGGCGCTGCTCATGTTTTTTGTATAAATCTATCTATTTAAAGGCCAAAGGAAAACAAGCAGTCATTCAGGCAGGCAGCGCTGTACTGCCGGACGGACAGGGTCTTGGAAACAGCGAGCGGCTCGATGGCTTTTGCAGACGGAGGAGGCCGTGGAGTGTTGGCTGGACTGAGTGGAAAGAGTGGGAAGGCCTACTGAATGGAGGGTGGGGGGAGTTGACTGAGAGAAAGAAAGAAAGAAAGAAAGAAAGAAAGAAAGAAAGAAAGAAAGAAAGAAAGAAAGAAGGAAAGAAGGAAAGAAGGAAAGAAAGAAAGAAAGAAAGAAAGAAAGAAAGAAAGAAAGAAAGAAAGAAAGAAAGAAAGAAAGAAAAGAAGGCAGAGCTGGAGGGGTGGAGGAGTGGGGGTGAGGTTGGTGGGTCTGGGTCAAGAAAACAGACAGGCACCATTTCACATGATGTTTTTTCACGTGTGTGTGTGTGTGTGTGTGTGTGTGTGTGTGTGTGTGTGTGTGTGTGTGTGTGTGTGTGTGTGTGTGTGTGTGTGTGTGTGTGTGTGTGTGTGTGTGTTTTAGCCTACATATGTTTATCGAGCTTTGGTGTTTTTTCGTGTGTCTTGAATGAAAGAAAAAGAAAGCAAAAACAAAACAAAATCTCATCAAAACAAAGCAGAAGGGGGTGATGAACAAAATGTGCGCGCTCTTGTCTAAACAGCTGATTCATGAGCGACAGACGCAGACAGACTGGGAGGGAGAAAAAAAGCCGCCCCCCCCTCACAAAAAAATGAAAAACACAATTGTGCCGTTTCAACAAGCCCATTGGAGAGCTTTGATAAATAATATCAAAAGAGCTTTTAATCATCCGTTTAATGTGGCAAGGCAGCAGCAGCTTGCAAAACTATGATTCAATTTCCAACTGAACAGCCACAGCTGAAGCACTCGTGCACACACACACACACGCACACACACACACACACCGCTCTGGAGCACACGGCTGCAAAGTCTATCTGTGCTATCAATCTGCAGCACTCCTTGCTCCCCTTCCTGGGGCTCGGTAACACAGTATACCCCCCCACCACCAACCACCACCACCACCAACCCCATCCCCATCCGCCCATTTTCAAAGGAAAACCTACACCTTGGGCTGAGCTCCCAGACAGACCTGGGCCTGCTAACCACAAGGCTGTGTGAGTGCCGAAGCCTGACAGAACAGGTCTAATAGGCAAGGTGGTACCGGATTCCCCGAGGCAGCTCTCTCTCTCTCTCTCTCTCTCTCTCTCTCTCTCTGTCTCTCTCTCTCTCTCTCTCTCTCTCTCGCTTGAACTCGCTCCCTTTTTTCTCAACCTTTCTGACTCTTTGTCTCTTCTCTTCCTCGTTCTTTGCTCCCCTCCCCCCATGTTTCTCTCCCTCTCCCTCACACGTCTTTTTTCCATCCTTCTCCACCCTTCCTCGAACAGCTTTACTGCGCCATCGCTATAAATGTCTCTCACTCTGTGTGTGTGTGTTTGTCCTCTCTCTGCTGCAATGGCACGCCTGTGACCTGTGGCCTGGAAACCCAATACAAACCCCTGGTGCCCCACCACAGATGCCCCATGGCCCCTCACCACCCACCCTACATGCAATGTTTCCACAATGCTACAACCACCACAAGCCAATGAACTGCTGATTAGTGACTGACACGGAACCACTCACACATCCTACGATCATATGTCACCTGAAATGTACCTTTAAGCCAAACAACAAAATGGCCCCGTCTATCAGTTGAGGAGAAATGGTTCTATTTTTTTACCAGCTGGTAATGACATGCTTATCAAGCAACTACGGCCCCTAAATTGATAGGGCTGCTTGTTCCTCCATACCATCCATTGGCCCACAGAGCAGGACCCTGTTTCTCGAAAGTGCTAACGACACTCACAACTTCACAATGGGTTGGCAATGGAATTTCCCATTAGCAACCAACTCACTTTGCTAACTGGCTAGCAGCAACTGTTTCGATAAACCCACCCCCGAACAAGAGGGATGTGTGGCCAAGTCACAGCGACAACGCCAATGACAGTGTTGCTGATACTCACCAGGTGACTTGCACATGCGGATCTGGCTCTGACACTGCACCAGTGGGTGGTGGTGATGGTGGTGGTGGTGGTGGTGGTGATGATGGAGGCCAGCCTGGCTGGTGCTGCTGCTGCTAGCGGGCACCGAGGTAGCGGAGAGGGCCGGGGCGGGGCTGGCGACCGAGGGTGAAGGTGGAGGGGAGGACAGGGAGCCGGGGGCACCCCCAGTACTGCTGCTGCTGCTGCCACTGCTGCCGCTGGTGCTGCTGGTGGCGGTGGTGCTGCCACCGCTGCTGCACTGCGTCTGGTAGCGGAGCTGGGTGAGGGAGGGGGGCATGCCCTGGTAGTGCCGCGTGGCGCTGAGGAGGTCGTTGAGGATCTGCAGGATTGTGCTGATGTCCCGCCGGGGACGTCCAGTGCTGTCCTGGCAGTTAGGATGCAAAGTGCCTAAAGGAGACACGGAAAGGGGGCCTTATGAGGGATTTGTGCATTCCATGTCTCATACTGTACTAGTAGATAGTAAAAAGACACAATCTATATTGTTTTGAACCATGATCAGGAATTTTCAAAACGGAATGCATGGCAATCATCCAATGTAAGGGCTTGCAGTTCAAATCACCTAAGATACTATAATACAGTACAACTGTAATGCATATTAATGCTCTCCACAGCTGTGCTACGCATTAATAATCTATTTATACACACGTATAAATTATTGAAGTATGTGTATATATATATATACACACGGTATAAAATAAAAAATGATGTCATTAAAGTTGCTTTGCTCAACGACGACATTACAGTAACACCTTAAGGCCTGAGGCGTTGAGTATAACCAGTTTGGCTCACGCGCTAACTCTCTGATTTGCATGTCGACTTTGATGACAATAAAAAAGTGCCCGCGGCCCTGACGGCAGGTGATGGCAGCGTGACGTACATGCGGGACTACGGTGACGCTGGTGGCATGTACAGTAATCTACCTGAAAATGTCCCCGAGAAGACCCCGGGGGCGTGGTTGACAAAGCTTTCGATGATGGCGCCGGGCTTGCGAGAGCGCGACGAAGAAGAGCCGCTGGAGCTGCTGCTGCTGCTGCTGCTGCTGCTGCTGGGGCTCTTGGCCGTGCAGCTGGCCTGGAAGAGGAAACACAGACAAGAGGAGGGTGTAAATGACAACTTTATAATACATCAGAGGGTTGCAGGTTCGAATCCCACCCTAACCTCTCCCCCTCACACCATGGTTGAAGTGAACTTACTTGGTTGCAATTGCCATGAAATTTCCCATAGTCAACCCTACTATGCAAGTTGCAAACTGGTTAGCATTAGCAACAACGCGTTCAAGAAACGAGGTCCCGGGCTGAATAACGGGATGCTCACCTCTGCACAGGGTCCGGCAGGGCTGGAGGTGGGGCTGGGGATGGGTGAGGTAGGAGTGGTGGGGGTGGTAGGGCTGGAGCAGGCGGAGGGGGAGGCGGAAGGGGAGGAGGGCGTGGCCTGGTGATGATGAGAGCGCAGGAGGCTGGGGGAGACCAGCGTCGAGGAGCGCGTCTGGAGGAGCGGCGGTGGCGTCTGGGGCTGCTGCGGACTGCAGTGTGCCGTGGAGGCCTGGTGGGGACTGCCGTGGGGGTACATGGGGGCGGGAGACTGCATGGGTGCAGAGGGGGCAAAGGCCGGCGGGCTGGGGGGCTGGGCGGGGTGAGGATGCAGCAGGTGGGAATGGGAGTGGGAGTGGGAGTGGGCGTTGGCGTGGTGATGATGGAGATGATGAGGGTGGTGCGACGGGTGGTGGTGGTGGTGAGAGGTCCGGGGCAGTCCGACACTGGTGCTGCCACTACCACTCCCCAAGACACCGTGTGACTGTCCTGTGGCGGTGGCGTGGGTGGTGGTGGTGGTGGTGGTGGTGGCAGCGGCGTCGGCTGCTGCTGCTGCTGCTCCTGCGCTAGTGCTGCTGCTGCTGCGGGAGATCAAGTGGCGGTGCTGGATCTGCTGGCCGCCAGCGTGCTGCGCCGCCAGCTGCAGCTGCACAAACATCATGTGGTCGCCCACGCGCAGCGCCAGGGTCAGCGGGGACCGGCCGGACAGGAAGTCACTGACCTGTGCGGAGGACAGAGAGAGAGAGAGAGAGAGAGAGAGAGAGAGAGAGAGAGAGAGAGAGAGAGAGAGAGAGAGAGAGAGAGAGAGAGAGAGAGAGAGAGAGAGAGAGAGAGAGAGAGGAGAGAGAGAGAGGAATGCAAGAATGTTAAATCCAGAAGTTCTTTTCCACAGCTGGACAATGACAGCACATTCCTTCATGATGTCAATGAACGTCACACAGACTAAAAAAAGAAAGGTTAATGTACTACACTTACAGCACTCACACACACACACACACTGGCTCGCTCTCCCACCCACACCCAAGGGGTCGTTTGCTAGAACCGCCACGCCTGACTCAGAACTATCGGCTATTCAGCACTCGCACAAAGGACAAAACTTCTGTCTGGCCCCCGGGCCTGTACAAGCGGGCAGGCAGACACACACACACACACACACACACACACACACACACACACACACACACACACACACACACACACACACACACACACACACACACACACACACACACACACACACACACACACACACACACACACACACACACACACACACACACACACACACACAGGACAGGATGCGGGCCCACTCGCTCCTCAGCGTCCCTCGTACCCCCCATAATACCCGATTGTTCTGCTGGCTGCCTTCCTGTGGCGGATCAGGAAAGGTTGCCCATTTTAGGAGTGCCCAGAACTAAAGGGGGACACATCAGCCAGCCAATCACGGGGGACGACTCTGACCCATCGCCTAGCGACAGACAGAGGATGAGAGGCAGCACAAAAAAGAGCTTCATGAGGAGGTGGGTAGGGGAGAAGAGGAGGAGAAAATTGCAAAAGGGGGGTAGGGGGGATTGGGGACAAACAAATTTCTCTCTTGTCCTATGTCCTGGCTAGCCAACCAGCCAGCCAGCCAGCCAACCCGCCAGCCCCCGCATTGGCTTTGTTGGCCTTGCCACTTGTAGGGGGTGGCGAAATGAAAAAGGCAAAGAGAGATGCATTCAATAAGCAAGGAGAAAAAAAGAACGCTGAAGAGAAACTCTGCATTAGGGCTCTCCCAGTAATTGCAAATCGTTTCCGGCTGCCCGATAGAAAACATGCTGACGCGACTGAGAGAGAGAGAGAGAGAGAGAGAGAGAGAGAGAAAGAGAGAGAGAGAAAAGAAGACAAACAAGAATGGGGAGGGAAGAAAAAAAAAGGAAAAGTGGCCTCGGATTGTGGAGCGACCATGTCTACATATGGAGGCAATTTTGTGTAGTAAAGAGAGGAGAGGGTTTAGGGGTAAGGGGGCTAGTTGGACACACACAAACAAGTCAAGAGTGAGCCGGAGACAGCCAGGGGCATTTCCTTCCTTCCCTGCGAGCCCCTTTGTAGTCGGCTAATGCCTGCTGACCCGCCGTTAACCCCTTGAGTCACCAGGGCTGTGCCCTCTCCGCCACTTCATCATCACGCCATCCCCTCGTCTTCGCCAGCTTATATCCATTTTTCTTCTCCCCCCTACCAACCCTCCCTGCTCCTCTTCTTCGGTCTTCCCGCAGACCCACAGACACCACCAGCTCCACTCCAAGCGAGGCTGGGTTGACCTTTAAGACGCCTGGCTTCTGAGAACCCAATTGACAGGATGCTGCGATGAAGCATATAACGTTTTTTTTCTTTTTTCGTCAGAGATTGTCTAAAAACAGTACTTGGCCTTCCTACCCACTCTACTCCAACATCATGTGCAGTAAATAATCGTGCCTTTTTAAAAACCCAGATTGACTACAAAATGACTAATAGTGGGACAGAGGAGGCAAGTCTGATTTTTTTGTGTGCAGCCCTCAAAATGATGAGTGGTGTTGTGAGAAACAAAGGGGGGCACACATTGCCGTGTAGGCTAGGCTAGGCTACACATGTGCGGAAACTCCGTCGTGTGAAAGGTCACCTCTGAGTCAAGGTGGAGTGGTGGAGTCGAGTGGGCAGCGTGTTGTCACGCCGGGAGGGGGACGGGGGACTGACTGACAGCTGTCACTTCTGTTCATAACACTGCGGCTGCTAGTTAGCAAAAGGCAAACGATGCTAGCTCATCAGGGTTGTAGCTGTGGAGATGTGTTTGTGGTGTGGTGTGGTGTGGTGTTATATGGTGTGGTGTGCTCTCGGCTATTTCACACAGCTTAAGTTTTTTTTTTCTTCGCAGACCACAGATATACTCCTGCCAATCCTTAGCTTTTTGCTCATTCTGGCTAAAGAGCTGTGAGTGCGTGCATGTATGTGTGTGTGTGAGAGAAAGAGAGTGAGCCCCTCCCCACTCAAACCCCACCCACTACAATTATGTGGTGTGGAGGCCAACAGAAGGAATATTCATCCAAGCCCACTGAACCCTCAAAACCCCTTCACCCACAACCAACACCCACAAGTCCACCCCCACAACCAACCCATGTCTATATCCAACCCCACATTAGCCTCACTGATAAGCCTGTTCTCCTCCTGCTCTCGTTCACCACCCCCCCACAATCCCTCCCTCTCTCCATCCCTCCCTGCCTCCCATCTCTCCCTGCGTCGCTTCGTCCCCGAGCCCTGCAACCCCCTCAAATGGAGTTGTCACGTCTGGCCAAAGCGTCTCAGTGTGTGAGTCACACAGCGGGCCCAGGCACACAGCCCACATAATGAAAAGGCCAGCTCCAGCCTCAGAGACCAGAGCAGCGAGAGTGAGAGTGAGAGAGAGAGAGAGAGAGAGAAAGAGAGAGAGAGAGAGTGTGTGTGTGTGTGGTGCAAGAAAGACAGTAAGAGAGAGCAAGCAAGGGAGGGGGGGCAGATATTGAAACAGAGACAGATGGACAGAGTCAGAGAGAGAGAGGGAGGAAGAGAGGCAGAAAAGAAGTGTCTCTGGAAAGACTTCAGGGGGGTGGGGGGATGCAGTGCGGACTGTAACGCAGAGCCTGTGGAATCTGTGGAGACTTCACTTTACCCACGGCTTCCATCTGCCTGAGTCAGAAAGGATCCATCAACACTCCACCCACCACAACCTTCTCTTTATGTAAAATACACTGAGAGAGGAAGAAAATGAAAGAGGAGGGGAAGCGAGAGAGAGAGAGAGAGAGAGAGAGAGAGAGAGAGAGAGAGAGAGAGAGAGAGAGAGAGAGAGAATGAGAGACCATGCCCACACCCATGAAATGAAACAAAAGAATCCTCTTTTTTGGGGACTGATGATCATTTGTTCGCCCCCTTCATTGCATCATCATTGGGAAAGTTCAACGTTCCTTCTGAATGAGTGAAAGTGGAGACTTTGGGCGAGGTGTTTCTCACATGCACCTCTTACTTGACCTCAGCCGGCTATGTCACACACGTAGGATGTGAGTCCACACACACACGCACACGCACACACACACACACACACACACACACACACACACACACACACACACACACACACACACACACACACACACACACGAGGAGGGAACATTCTGTCTGGAACACCTGAAGTGGGTCAGGATGGGGGAGCACTCTACTCTACTCTACTCTGCTCCTGTGCTCCATTACTTGCTCATCCCTGTTCAAACATGTCCTCTTTGTTCTCCTTAAAGCATATCTCCGGCGGACACAGACAGCCCACACTCGTCATGACAAAGAAACCACTCAAACTCCAGCGAACAGGAAGAAGGATACTCCCTGAACACTCCCTAGAACACTTCCCAAGAAACGGGCCTATTGCTATCGCTAACATCTACCTTCAATTTGTGCTCTACATGCTAAGGGCAAAGAAGCGGCGTACGTTAGCCACATACAGTCAGTATACACAATCGGATAAACTTGGAGCTGGCTAAGCTAGCAGTGTCAGGCTCTACGCCGGTCACCGAGTGCTGTGTTTGATTTCTACACTGTTATCCCTGTGATTGGCAGCCTCGAGCTCCACCGTTACCATCCATTTTGTTTGGCTGTGTGTGTGTGTGTGTGTGTGTGTGTGTGTGTGTGTGTGTGTGTGTGTGTGTGTGTGTGTGTGTGTGTGTGTGTGTGTGTGTGTGTGTGTGTGTGTGTGTGTGTGTGTGTGTGTGTGTGTGTGTGTAGCCGAGCCGGGGAGGCATTTTGCGCGGCGGTAGCTAGTAAGGCTCCAGTTGCTATGCAGTGAGGAGAGAATATGATAAGGGGAGACAAGGGGAGGAGGGGTGGTAGTGGTGGTGTGGTGGAGGAGGCAGAAGGAGGGGGTGGAGTGGGGTGGGGTGGGGTGGAGTGGAATGGGGTGATCTGTGAGTAGGAGTGGGGGTGCAGTGTCAGGGAGGAGGGGATGGTGGAGGAGGGGAAGGGTGATGAAATATTCAGTGAGAGTATGCCTCTGGCTTCTCCCGTTTTTTTGTCTTTCCCTCTCTCTCTCTCTCTCTCTCTCTCTCTCTCTCTCTCTCTCTCTCTCTCTCTCTCTCTCTCTCTCTCTCTCTCTCTCTCACTCTCTCTCACTCTCTCTGTCTCTGTCTCTGTCTCTCTCTCTACACCTCTCTTTCTCTCTTTCTCTCTCTCTCCCTCCCTCTCTATCGCACACGACTCTCTGAACTCCTTGGCTGACAGTTTTATTTATTGGGGTCCCTGTGGTTCAAGGAACTCATTTACAGGCATTCTTGCCTAGCACACTAAACCCATGCAGGGCAAGAAGCGGAGAGGAGTGGAGTGGAGAGATGGGGAAAGGAGAGGAGAGGAGTGGAGAGGAGAGGAGCAGAGGAGTGGAGAGGAGAGGAGAGGAGAGGAGAGGAGAGGAATGGAGAGGAGAGGAGAGGAGAGGAGAGGAGAGGAGAGGAGAGGAGTGGAGAGGAGCATAGGGGAGAGGAGCAGAGGGGAGAGGAGAGGAGAGGAGAGGAGAGGAGAGGAGGGATACTAAGAGGAGAGGAGAGGAGAAGAGGGATACTAAGAGGAGAGGTGAGGAGAGGAGAGGAGAGGAGAGGAGAGGAGAGGAGAGGAGAGGAGAGGAGGGATACTAAGAGGAGAGGTGAGGAGAGGAGGGATACTGAGAGGAGAGGTGAGGAGAGGAGGGATACTGAGAGGAGAGGTGAGGAGAGGAGAGGAGAGCGGTGCTGCTGCTGGTGCCAGAGCCGGGGGTGACAGTCATGAACAGTCAAGCTGCTTGATGTCAAGATAAGAGCTCAGGGAGAGGTCATGGAGGGGGGGGGGAGGAGAACTGGAAAAAAAGGGAAACTAAGTTATGCTCACCTTTTCGTCGGGGGCGCGGGTGTGGGGGGTGGGGGGAGAGATATGCGTGAGCTCGGCTGGAAAGGAGGAGCATTAAGGCTCTGTCCCTGTTATTATTATTCTATATGCAGTACATTGTCATTATAACCAACCCCCCTCCTCTGCATACACACAGCACAGCGGTTGATGTCTCTGGAGCGCTATATCGGTATGGTGTGCATGTACGATGCACACAGTAGGCGGGTTGCGAAAAGACAATTCCCTGCCCCCTTTGCTGAAAAAAAAGGGGGGGGGGACGGGGAGGAGGGAAAGAAATCAATGACTTGCACCTTCCTACAAAGATGTCATTAGTCTTCGGGCATATCAGTCCCAACCGATCCCCCTCGCCAAACATGGATCGAGGAGGTCGGCTAGCTAGCTAGCGATCGCAGACTCTGATCAGCTGAGTGGAAAGAAAAGGAGCGAGGGAGAGGGAAGGTGAAAAAGAAGACGAAGAAGGGGGGTGTTGGGGGTTGGGGAGAGGGAAAAAAAACGTGTGGTGTCAATCAGCTTGAAGGCGAAGGCTGAATGGACTCCCAACCCCCTCCTCTCCCCTGCTCTTTCTGCCTACTCTACTCCTCCTCCTCTTCTTCTTCTTCTTCTCGCCCTCCCCCTCTTCCCTTCTTTCTCCTCTACATTACCTCTGGTGCCTGCCTGTGGTGCATGTGGCAGCCCCTTTGAAGGCCGCCTGGGTTTACAAAGAGCCAATCCACTTCAATAATGCTCACGGGAGAAGACAGTACCTGCTGCTGCTCCTTCTTTCTCTCTCTCTCTCTCTCTCTCTCTCTCTCTCTCTCTCTCTCTCTCTCTCTCTCTCTCTCTCTCTCTCTCTCTCTCTCTCTCTCTCTCTCTCTCTCTCTCTCTCTCTCTCTCTCTCTCTCTCTCTGGCCCTCAGCTACCGTGTGATCATCAAAAAGGTACACCATGCACAAGGACAACACCTTTGATTCGGAGTAATGAACACGCTTTTAAAACATGATGTCTTGAGGGGGCACAGACATCTGCAAAGAAGAGGCCGGGGCTGCCTGCTGGTTGGCCTGGTCACGTAAGACACGGTGCCTCAAAAGGGCACTCTAACCCTTTCACGCCGAGACTCCGTTATAAGTGTGCTGTTACCAACAATAGTAATAATAAGCTAATGCATGCACAGCTGTGCACAAACAGCACATGACTGGTTTACGCGTTTGTTTGCTTTTTAAGAAATATAGCATTATATTACATTTAGCAGACACTTTAAACCAGAGTGACCATCAAAAGAGACAGCATGACCTTCTACAAATGTGTGGCAGAATAAAGGCCAGGGCATTTCTCGAAACCAAAGTTGTTAACTACACTAGCTACTTCGTTGTTTGCCATGCAATTTCCCAATTGACAACTACCCAAGTTGCTAACTGGCTGACAACTACGCTTTCAGGAAACACACCCCAGAACAGAAACCAAAAAAGTAAAAACAAACAAAAAAACAGAAACAATTAAGTTTCTCCTTTAAAGAAGTCCTTTGCATATTCTGCACCTCCCGTGAGGAGTAATACTGGCCTCGGGGCCTGTGGCCTAGGGGGACACGACACGACACCCAATCATCACGGGGGGAGTCTCGGTGGGTTAATGGTGGCTTTGCACTCAGCGTGACCAGTGCAAGCCATCGGCTTCGGGTTAACACCCCATCATTACATCCACACCTGCTGAAAAGCCTCATTAAGGCGGCTTTTGTCAAACATCAGGGCCGTTCAATTGTGCTTCGAGCACACACACACACACACATGAACTAACACACACACACACACACAGGAGAACTAAAACACACTCACACACGCACAAAAAAAGAAACTGACACACACACACACAGAGAAAAGAAACTCACACACACACACACACAAACACCGACTAACCAACCCCCATTGGCGCTGCTGCATCACATCGCTCCAGTCCAGTCACGATGCCCCCTACTTGAATCACAAAAGGGAGCACGAGGACGGAAAACAACAGTCACGACACGCCGGCGCTCGCTCGTGTAAACCCGATAAAAGCAGGAGTTGTGTTTATTTTTAAATAAATAAATAAAAGAGATCCACAGTACACAACAGTAGCGGCAGCAGCAGTCCCCCTTTAACCTCCCTCATCAATAATCAGCGACATTACATCGGCGCCTCACTACACCTCCTTCAGATGCGCGTCGCAGCCAGGCAAGCCGCACAACACACCACCACAACACACAACACTGAGTCGTCCTTGTGCACGACTGTCTCATTAACAAGAAGCCCAGGACCCAAAACCCAATCAATGGGCTATAATCACAAATGAGGTCACGCGTAGAGTGGCTCCTCATCACAGGAGTACAAATGCGCCACAACAGGGAGGAATCTAAGCAAGAGCGTCCGTGAAGACAACAAGAGAGGTCTAGTATGGTGGAGGTGGTGGTTGTTGTTGTTGTTGTGATGGCAAAACAATGCGCAATCAACAACGGAACAGCAGCAGCCATCGTCAGTACATCTCAGCGTGTATTCGTGACGATGATGGCCACGACATGGCATGACCTTAAAGCTGAGATCTGATTCAAAGGAGGACTCTTCATGTTGGGTATCACAAGGATGCACGATTCCACCTAGCAATTACAATCACCCTCTGCTCTACATCACTGAGGATGCTCAAGAACAGAGACACAACGACCTTGGACTAGAGAGAGAGAGAGAGAGCAAGAGAGAGCGAGAGAGGATGAGAGAGATCTATATATGTGTCTTTGGCTGTTCTCCAGGCTGCCACAGCACACAAAGGATGAGCCCACCGCTTTAGATGCGGGCAGGCAGTCAGTACCGAATTAGACTGTGTGATTCACCAGAGTCCTCCACGCACGCTGCCCGGTGCTGCTTGGCAAAGCCTGCCCAGCAGGACAGCCTCCCATCCCCCCTAGTCTGCCTTTGCTGTTTGGGGGGAGGGGAACTGGGCGAGTGAAGAGGAGGAGGACAAGGAGGAGGAGGAGGAGGAGGGATATAGAGAGAAAGAGAAAGAGAGAGAGGTGACCTGCCTATTTGGGTTGCGATTCTGCCTGTCTGCATCTGCCCACAGTCAGACACAATGGTACCGCACAGGCTTATGCCGAGGCAAATCTAAAGCAGTGTTTCTGTGTGTGTGTGTGTGTGTGTGTGTGTGTGTGTGTGTGTGTGTGTGTGTGTGTGTGTGTGTGTGTGTGTGTGTGTGTGTGTGTGTGTGTGTGTGGCAGAGGGTGTTAAGTCTCGGGGCACCACTTATGCTCAACAATGGCAGATTGACAGCAAAAGTGAAAAGTAAAAAAAAGCAAATGTGCCTCTCCCCAAATTAGGCCCGCGGTTTACGGAAACTACACACTAGTCATTATTCCTGCCTGGATATCAGTTAAAAAAAAGACTAAGCTTCAAGAGAGTTAAAAAAAACCGAAACAAAACAAAAATGTATTCCCACGCTGAGATTGAGAGACTGTGTGCTCTGCCACACATATAAGTCGAGCCCTGTGTTTAAAGAAAAACAAAAAAAGGAGAGAGAAATGTCGAGCTCAATGAAAGTACTCATTAAAATCTTCATAAACTCCCTTTCTCCTGCTGCAATAAGAATAAGATGTTACGGGTAAAATAGAGACCGGGAGCTTGAAACCTGGGAACCACAGCGGCTTAAATTATGGGGCCAGGGAGTTTCGCTAGCCTGACGTAACAAGGGAAAAACGCCACGCCAATAATTATGCCAGGCTTCCTCCATAAAACACACTTCTATCTGGCGATACGCCGGGCACATCTGAAATAGACTATAACACTTGCGTCGCTGTGCTGGTTCTACGTAGTGCCCTGCCGTCCGCACACCCTTGAGGCGATGAAGGTCTAGTTTATGACATGCAATTCCAGGAACGGAGTTTGATCTTGTCCGCCGCACCCCGCAGGCAAAATGTCAAGAGCCACAACTGAAGCCTGTGCGCATTGACTGTTGATTGACTGGTTGGTTCATTCATTAACAAAAAAAAGTGGCTCGTTGTGATTTGACTATCACGATGACTCTCGAGAAGCAACCTATGGGGGTGGCATGGGCTATGAAAACAGTATGTTCTTTTACAGAGCTGCAGTCACGTTTGTGTCAATGTTGTATTTGGACACAGGACTGCGCCCTGTCTTAAACGGCAAAACCCACATCTGCTAAACACTCAAGTCAAGATTTCAGATTGAATTTCAAAAAGGCATTCGCAATCTAATTCCGCAATTTCTTACAGTCCTGGTTTGAAAAGCAGTAATCCTGGTGCTGCTATGGACAAAAATAGTATGGGGGTGGGGGGTTAGTTAACTGATGGTCTGCTTTAACCCCCCCCTGACTCTGTGAGTCTGAGTACAACATTCCTTCCAAAGACTCTAAATGAGTCACCACCACCACCACCATCACCACCACCACCACCACCGGGAAGCTTAATAGGACAGACCCTCAGAGCATGTGCGGTGTGTGTGCAGCGTTGCATCCTTGAAAGATATCAAGCGGCCCTCCACCAGAAGCAGCGGCTAATTGGCCCTGGCTCTCTTTCCTCGCTCTCCTCCTTCTCCCCCTACTTCTACGAAACAAGTCCATCTCCACCGGAGAGCGAAAAGGAGAGAGAGAAACGAGTGTGTGAGTGAGAGTGAGATGGGAGCGAAAGAAGAGTGCCTGTTTAGCCCTGCTGTCGAGGCGAGGCGAGGCGAGGCGGGTGGGTATTTCTTTCTCTCTTCCCCTCACTCCCTTCTCCTGGAAATGGCACTGACTGCAGCTGCCTGGAGAAGGCGTAGACGCATGATGGAGGAGGCGTGCTCTCTGCCAACCCTTCTCTTCTCCTCGCTCTCTCCTTCCCTTCCCCCACGCACAAAATAGGCCTCATCTGTCCTTGCTGCTGCTACAGACCTCTTTACTTACACCACACACACACACACACACACACAAGCATGCACGCACATGTGCAAGCACGCACGCACACACACACACCTGCTTGGAAGGCAACCAAGTCACCTGGATCAGCAATAAACAAATAGCTCCAGCACTCCTCTGAGAATTCATTTGCTACTAGCAAATACAGCGCCAATTACCCACATACATACATACACGCACACACACACACACACACACATCCAGACATGCTCTGACTGCTCTTGCCCACTAACCAGTGAGGAAAATAAAAAAACAGTGATTCAGTGTGCCTATTACACATTTAAGACATTCATATTCATGACGGTAATGAGCCTCCGTAAAAGTACCAATTATTTGGATCAATAACGTTGCATTCCAGACCTGAGGACGCTCGCAATCAATACACACACAAGAGCAGACGGAGATGCCTTGAGGGGGGGTGGGGATTCTTGAAGGAGAGGGAAGGCCGGCAGAGCGGAGCGGAGTGGAGGAAGGGAACGGAAAGGAAGGGAAGGCAGGGGAATGGCGAAGGGGGCTTGCCTAGGCTTGCTTCAAAATCACAGGCTATGATACTGCTATGAAATCCCAGGGTCCCCCCCCCCCCTCTCTCTCTCTCTCTCTGCCAACACAGACTGATTACTGATTTCAGCGGACAGCTGTTAAAGGGGCAAGATCATCCTCCTCCTCCTCCTCCACTATGCCCTCCTCAAAGAGAGAGAAAAAGAAAAAATGGGGGGGAAAAGAAGAAAGAAAAACTGAAAACAACAACAAAGACAAAGCAAGCGCTTCCTGTTCAAGCGTGGGCCTATGGAGTTCACAACAGAATGCATCACGCAATTAAGCCGACAAACTAGACTATAACATGAAATGTATAGTCTGGGGTCACACCATAGGCAAAGTCGCAGTGCTAAGCCCATTCTAACGGCTCCCTACACAGATTCCAAACTAGGCAGCAGCATTGGTAATTAGAGGACAGAGTCAAGCCAAATTCATGGCCCATCTACTACTAACCCCTTTGATGCGAGGCTAGACCTACCCGTCATTCAGAAAACATATTTTGCAGGTAGGGTTTGGTAGTGTTTACTACTAGGGTATGACACAATGCGATTCTTACCTGAGTCTCTGTTAAACTCTCCAACGCTTGCATAACGGACTGCTCTGGTCTGGATGCTTGAGACTTTTGGAAGAAGAGGAGAAAAAAAAAGACACAAAAATAGATTAGGTTACACATTTCTTCAGCCAACACTGACAACAAGACATTTCAAAATGCATCACACTGATAATATTACCATGAGGCCTGCTTCTACGGTTGGGACGAGCGTTAACTTGCTCCCATCGGTGATACCCAGGTCTTGGAGTTTTCCTGTGCTCAGGCGCCTGTCAGAAAGACACAGATACTTTCTTTTAGGACATGCAAACAAGCACAGCATTGTCATGCATGCACAACCCTCCCAGGTCAGTCATTGAGATAGTAAACTATGGTTAACAATCACCAGCAATTGACTTACTTAATCAATCTGCCTTAATCTCAAATCACAGAGAGCAAAAACATCCGATAACCAACATGGCATTGACGCGCTGTCAGACAGAGGCAGAACAAAATGTGTCTGACTCACAGCTCCAAATGAGTTTCACATCTCAAACAAATCGTGTAGAACTTTTTGATTGGGCCCACTGGTGGTGAACCACTTCAGTTCAGGCCGGCATGTGCGTTTGTCATTAAATGCTATGCAGAAGGCAAACACAAAGGGCTTCGCTCTGTTTGCCTGAAGGCAGCTATTTAGAGGAGAGAGGATTAAATAGTGTTCTAGGTTTTAGAGGGTGATGTCATTTGGAGGTAATTAGATGAGCCAGCTTTGAAAAGGCTCCCCCATTTAAAACAAAAACAATGAGACGGCTGGGGTCATTCAGGAGTGACAAAAGACCAGCGTTTCTCGCTATACAGCCAACATCTCCCATGCATCACTGTTGGCGATGAATGTGAAAAGGTGCGGCGAAACTAAACACAATTTTCGATTCTTCTTAAACAATAATGGAGAGGAAGTGCCCTGCGTGCAATTCGGCCCTTGGTGGTTCCACCATTTACACAGCGCCCCAGCTGCGTTTGAATGACAATTGGAAACCACACGGAACATTTCACCTGGCCTCCATGTGTTTTTTCTACGAACTGTCACAGGGGCCTATTCCTCGAATGGCATAGCAGTGAGGAGGGTAATCCGCTGATGTGGTTTCTGCCGTTGGCATGAAAGAAGGCAGGCCCGAACCCGGATATTTTGAAGTCTATTATAGGAGCAGTGGGACTCCCTTGGCACGATTGGCTAATACTTACACGGCCTGGAGAGCCCCATGCTTTGTCAGAAGAAGATACAGTGTGAGTTCATATCCGCTGTGTTGTGTGTGGTGTTCTACAAATTGTAGTGAACCCGTTTCTTTGTCTGGCCTATGAGTTGGGTTTTAACAGATGACATGTTTAACGGCACATCCGGCTGCGCATATGTCTCATAAGTCACTAGGAAAAAAAATCTCACCAGTCAGTCACAACGGACTAAACCCAGCTCTAATACACTTCAACCTATCAAAAGTTAATCTGCAAATTGGGACACAATGCAATGCAAGGTAGCATCCGCTTACCGTCAACCACTGAACCGCAACTGAATCCAAAGTATGAGCACATTGCGCGCACACAGCGCGCAGCACACAATGGGGGATTTAAACCAGCATTCAAGTTACAATGATTACAGGCATCATACGCAATGCAAACGCATCAAAACCACTTAAATACACGGACAAAAGTCCTCACCATTAACTGAGACAGTAGTCAAATGGTTATGATGCTGGTGGTTCAACGCGGCCAAGTTGAAACGCAAGCGTAAGGTAAGACTTGATACTCACGTTTCTTTGTGTAGCAGTGCGAGTCTTTCTTTAGGTACTTTGAGTCTTTGGGACAGTCTTCTCTTCAAACCCTCTACCGTCTCCTCGAGTGGAAGGGAGAGTTCGAAGCGAGTGCCAGTTGTAGAATGGATGAACAAATTCATGGAGGGCTCGCTGGGGACGGCCTCGCAAGACGGAGCTCCGCGGCTGGTGCAGCTCCGGGCGCTTGGATGCTGGTCCATTCGATAGCCTGTATTCAAGAAGAGAGGCGTCGAGTCTGGTGGCTTGGTGTAATTAAATGGTCTGGGCCAACGTTCGTCTTAATCTCAAAGCAAGAAACCGTTATGTTTTAGAAGACACATTAAAAAACCAACAGTCCCGCGACGGTGCGCCTTGCAACCAGAGCGTATTCCCAGGTTAAATGATACCGCAGCCTATGTTATTCCGCTAGGTGTAGCTTGGGCCAGGTTCGTTCCAGATTTCGACAACGCGACGCTTTAACAATTCCAGCAGATTTCAAGTAGGAGAATAAGGTAGCTACAATAAACTAGTCTTCGAAAAACAGTAGCCCAAACACATGTCCTTTTTCTTGATTAGATTTGGCATTATATGCGTTCTTTGTTTCTATTTCTATTGTCCATCAATGTATGGAGCTAAAAGCATCAGGCGGAACTAGAAGGTGCCGAAGCCTGAAAAGATTAACACAGCTTAGCCCTGTAGCGCGTACACGCTCAAAGCAGCTCCAGTGAAACCGACAATGAATTCTGATGCAAGGTATCTTACTTGGACAGAACTAGGATTACGCCTACAGGACAGCATTCCACCCAATCAGCCGAAGAGAGTCTGTAGACGTTGTCACTCCTGGCCAATAGGCAGGGTAGCATCACACCCACGTGGAGGGCAAGGTCCACCTATCCACCCCCACACACCATATTTGGCCATCGAGAACCAATCCAATGTAAGTGGGCGAGGCTGACAACACCAAGAAACACGATAGCGCCAGCCCACTCAGGCTGCTCAGAACCATTCATAATATATTACAATCACAATAGGAGCCCATACGAAATGAAGATCTTTCTCTATTTTTATGCAGATCATGAATGCATATTAACGTCACAGGCCTCGAGGCTGTCTACTGTGGACAGTGTAGACTGCTACGGAAGAGCTTTTATGGGAGCATGACAGATTATAACGTCCATAATATTTGTTTGTGGCTGATTAAAAACCTCTAGGCTTAGGCATATCTCTTAACAAAACCAATCGAGTACGATCAAGATAACGAAGCGGCCTCCAAAATGACGTGAGTAGGCCTGTAAAGTATTTATGTTCCTAACAAAACAAGTGGGGACTAGGCCTACTTCTTCAAAACTATAAAGAATGAGTAATGCCTTCTCGTACATATCATCGATCTGTGATGCGATACGCGCTTTCCATATTGATTGATGTAAACAGAACGCACGCCTGATTTTTGTCTTCATAAGAAGAAGCCTGTATATGAATAATTTAATTCCGAGAATTTCAATCCAAGCACAGATATCCAGACGCCCACGTATATTTTCCAGTGATAATGACCATCCCTGAAACATGTAAGACCATTGCGGGTAGCAGTAGCCTAGGCTACTCGAAGCCATGGCACTACAAAAAAAAAAAAAAAAACGCAGGTGCTTTACTGCCGACTAGTGGTGGTAGGGCGCACAATATTGCTCAGGTGCACTTCATCTTCTAGCACTACTTCAACTTCACGAACAGGTTATCTAATTAGAGAGAACCGTGACACAGTTCAGTATTGTCTGTAATAACACCTCAATGCGACAGTAATAACACTTTCAGTACTTTCCCCCAAAAAGAGTCTGGTACGCAACGACCAGTTTGAAATAGCAGACAGAGTGAGTGTCTTCAAGTTTACAAGTCAGGTTTGTCAGTAGCATACTTTGTCTTTGACCAGACAACAGGAACGAGACGTGCGCGATAGCTATTCTGCCTGAAAGCACATTGGTTTCTGTTCCTTGCCCTATTATGCAGACTCGGTATGCCTCGCCAACGCCTGCCAGTTTTAACTCCGATAAATTAACACTCGGGAGTTTGACTGGGCAGCTCGTTCATAGAAACTAATAAAATACTCGTGCTCATTTGGACTTTGGACATAGCGAGGGTCTAAGTAAGGGACTGGGCACCACCATTTTAAAGATGAATGACACTTACCAATAATTGTTGCGAAAACCTTCAAGCCTCGCGACAAAGTCTTTGAATCTTTCCCAGGTCCAGCCAGTTTTGGCATGTAAGGTACAACTCTTGAGAATAAGTATGAAGTATCCAATTGTTTTAGTAGCAGACACAATATCCACAAATGTGTGCAGGCTTTCTTTCTGCGTGTGCCTTATCCAATGCTTCGGTGATACTGAAATTTCGGCGCAGTTTCTCTCTTGTCACAGGGAACGCTCCTAATCAGTCCAAACACTTTCATATGACGCGAGCATCAGGATCTTTGACGCACACTGAAACGCAAGCCTGTAGGTAAGACAACTCTTAACTAGGCTCCACCATAGTAGGCGGAGAAATGGTTTCTTGCGCGATCAGCATCTGATTTAAGGTGGCACTTCATACACTAGTGCAGGTTTACGCAGCTGGAAGGAACACAGTCGGGACTTAGCCAAAGAAAAACATATCCCCTCACACGTCTCATAAACTAGTTTGATGCGTTCAAAAAGTATGCTTTCCAAACCAATACATACACAAGAAAAGCAAAGCCGATACTAGCTGTTACATCAGGGTACGACCTTAATAGTCAGAAAATGAAATACATTTCTGGGTAGGAGGGGGTGTGGACTTCAATGACGCCATGTGAACAAAAAACAAATCCATATCACCGGGCAACCAGCGCGCAGCGCTGTATAGTGCTTGGATACGCAGTCATAACATAGGATATTGATTGTAATAACGAATTTTACTGAGAGGAAACCATTGCAAATAACACATACATTGGATATTAAGATTATTTGTAATGTATTTGAAAGAGGTACAGTTGCTGATGTGTTCAAGCAACTAAGCCTGTCCCAAGTTCTCTTCTAATATGCTGTCTAAAATGATCATGCGCGAATCTACACGTAGCATGGTTGAGGATGAAACTAAGCTCACACAGCTATTCCTGTCTATGAAGCTAGCGGGTCTATGAGACCCATTGCTGTCGATTCAAAGGCATGGGAGCGGCGTGGGTGGGTTGTAAACAACCGGCCTCGGACGTGTGTGTGGGACGTGCGTAGGAGTATGTGTGGGTGAACCGCATTCCAATCTATCAAAGTCATGATCGCAGCTCACACACACAGTGCGTCGACAATATGTTGGCAATAGTAATCTAGTGGCTTTTAGCTGTTGTTGTTTAACTGCCTATTTCCTCTTGAGTCATGAAAGAAGGACACAGGTGAGACTGAGACACACCTGTGTAAGCTGCCATTGCAGGTTGCTCCCCACACGACATCCAGGTTATGAGCAGGTGAACAAGCTCCTTGGGTGAATCATTACCTGCGCGTCTGTTTGAGTTGCAAGTGGGTGTATTGATTCACTGCCATTGGCACCTGTGTTTTGGTCAGTCTAGTCTTGCATCAGGGCGGTTCAAGACAGGTGCTGGATCTATGCCTCGGACCTCCATGGGACATCCATTAATCTTTTAAAAACACACCAACATGTGCGCATAGCGCGCGCACACACACACACACACACACACACACACACACACACACACACACACACACACACACACACACACACACACACACACACACACACACACACACACACACACTGCAACAACCAGTAACACATGTAACCAGCTTAATAGCAACATGATCTCCAAAAATTCCGTGCTCCTGGACACGGATGTTAAGGACACAAAATCCGTGTCCAGGAGCACAGATTTTGCCAAAATTCCGTGCTCCTGGACACGGAATTGTTTTCCGTGCTCCTGGACACGGAATTGTTTGAAGTGCTTTCTATAGGCTATTTCCACAGTCTGTATACATCTGCACAGAGTAGGCCTATGTGTAACACTGTGGGTGACAGTGACAGTTGATAAGAACTCGAGTGTGACTGACAGCTGTACTGTAGTGTTCGATCCTGGAAGGGTCAGGCCAGCCCAGCGGTGTGTTCATGGGAGAGGCACAGACATGCCCAGCCGTCGTGGTGGCAGTCAGAACTGTAGCCCCAGAGGACATACGCACAGGCTTGTGTGCACTCAGCAGCAGACAGGCGATATGTGTCCCTGCTTGCATGCTCGCTTGCTTGCAAACACAACCGTTTTTGGAGAGCCCTCTACGGCTCGTGGCAATTATTAACCACATCGTTTTTCACACCTCCTCATTTTCACACGACCCAAAGGGCACCGAAGACCTTTTGGGAATAAAGAGCGAGCGTCGCAGGTGCGGCTGGCGCAGGGATTTCGAAGACTATCTTAGAGACATTGCCCACGTGTTAACAACGTTTTGTGTTATCAACTCTCTTATCGGCATGTCGTTACCAAAATGGTAATGAACAAGTCTTACTGTAAAATATGTGGTTAAAGACTCTTGGTCACGTGATAGCAATGTTATTATGATGGGGGTTTCGTTGTTGTTGGAAAGTCAGATCATTGGCGGTTCTTCCACTGAGGCATTCCATGCAATGTTATTACCACTCCCACCCACCCCAAAAAAACCTATATGCACCTACCCACACACTCTCTTGTCTATTTTCTACATCAGAAACACACACACACACACACACACACACACACACACACACACACACACACACACACACACACACACACACACACACACACACACACACACACACACTTTTACAGAATCCCAGCTCTGTGTAATCCAGCACTGCCAGTCTGGGATTAGGAGCATCCCACGTTTGGGGCTAATTTAATCCCAACATGGGTGCCTTTGGTAACATGTGCTGTGCTGGGTGCTGTGGTGTGGTGCGAGGTGGGGGCAGGTGACTCTGAGCTGCTGCCAGGGTTGCCAGATGAGGCTGATGATTTCCAGCCCAGAAAATGCTCAAAACCCTCCTGGAAGCACCAAATCCCGCCCAATTCTATTGATTTCTATGGCCAAAAAGTGGGTGCTTTTTCCTGCAAAATGCCATTTTTACCCACAGACGACCATCCTAAGCAGCCCAATTGGGTGGGAAAACCGCCCAATCTGGCAACACTGGCTGCTGCCTGCTGCTGCTGCTGCAGAAAGCTCAGCCCGTTGACATTTCACCCGCATGTATGCATGTCTACTGCTACTGCCTCTGCCGACGGACCACAGTAATCTAATCATTATCAGTCACACGGGGGCCGCTCCGCCAAGGCCAGCCGAGGGGCTGATTTCATCTGTGACGTCAGGAGAACCAGCGGAGTGCAGTGCAGCAGCCCGGCTCCCTATCTGCGGCTTAAAATAGCCCCTCCATCCTCCGTGGCGACGTCACTGGACTAATTCCCGACCGTCTCCCTCCCTCCCTCGCTTGCTCGCTCGCTCGCTCCCTCTCTCGATAGCTCGTCCTCCTCCCCCACACATCTCATCCGCCCCCTGACTTTTCCCTCCCGTAAGCTGGCAGCCTGCACTGGCTGCTGCACCCCCTCAACCTATAACCATCTCTGTTGAGGCTGTCATCCTCTTTCTCTCTCTCCATATCTCGCTGTCTCAGTGTTCATGCTCTTCTCCCACACAATCTTGCAGGACTCAGTGAACGGCTCGCAGGTTGAGTCTGTCTCTCTGAAACCAGTCAGACAGAACATTTTGTTTCCTCCCTGCTGGAGTCACAGGAGGAGGGTTGCCCCACCACTGTCACAAGCCCTTATACACAGTACGTGCGTACGTACGTACAGTGTGAACGAGGAGGTATCCTCTTTTATCAATGCAAATTAGAGATTTGCCGCCCCTTTGGTTTTGAAAGCAATCCCTGTCTAAGCCAGACAAGGGGCAGATAAAAATAGCAGTGTACATGTACATGCATGTACGAGTTTCTGAAGATAAAATAATAATTATAATAGGCCTAATACTCATCATCATCATCATCATAATCACTTTCATCTCCATCCTTACAATAATAATCACAATAATAATACTACTAATAATAATGCATATTCGAATGGCATAAACAATACGTGGGCTATGTTTAAAAACAGACAACAACAATATGTAGTGCAAAAGTATCTGAAGGAAATAAGGGTTGAATGTCGCATGCTCAGCTGTGTGAATCGGATCTGGCCCCGAGCGTGGCTGGACCCAGGCCACAGAGTGGTACCATCTGTGTGCTAGCAGGTGTCACTAGATCTTGAGGCGGGCCTGATGCCATGGCAATGGTTTTCTTCCAGGCGGCCATAGTTATTACCCTGAGTTCGTGCTCCCCAGAATTGCCTTTCACTGTAAGTCTATGTTTAGTTCGGGGCGATTGGGAGGAACTCTGTTTCTGCTATTCGATACAGACTAAACATGAGCTGTCACTTCGCAGGTAATTACTCAGTGGTGCTTATTTTTAACCCCCACCTAGTTGACATATAGGCTGTTAACTTCATAAAGATGTGTTTGACACCTTATATTAGACGTGTGGTCATTAATACAGTTTGCCGTCTCCATCGCTCTCAGCCATGGTCCAAAGAGGTCACCGTCCAAACATTACACTTCAGTTACATGATAACGAGCCAAAATGTTCTCATCGTGGCCAATGTACGTGTATACTGGGTACGACTTAAACGGGCACAGTGTGGACTCTCTTAAAAGTTTAAAGGCATAAACACAGCATCCATTTCACGACACCATCATCGAAATTGTCAATACAGGCCTACACAACGCTTAATGTTTGCATTACCTTACTACACGGAGCACAAGTGCAATTAAGGGCATGGTTTTTGCATTCTGGGTGTTGCAGGCCGTCTATTTGAGGCCGGTATAATACTGGCCTGGGCTCTGTCTTCTGCGAAGTGCACATGGTGTGTGTACCTGATCTGTGTCTGCATTCTACACATGCTTCAGAGTTCACCCTGCAACGGAGAAGGAGAAGCATTCTAAATAAACAAATAATACAATATGCGACCAATCACTGTATGAAAATTCCAGTCGTTTTTAATTTTTAAGGTTTTAAATCATAGTTTTTGTTTAACTTGTTGTCAGGTTCAGCCATCTTTGTCCACTGGGTCAGTCATGTAGTGTCTATGTCTATAAAGGGTTGATAAAGGGTCACCAATCACGGCAGAGGGTGGAAAGCCTGGTGTACGTGTGTGTGTGTGTGTATGTGTGTGTGTGCGTGTGCGTGTGTGTGTGTGTGTGTGTGTGTGTGTATGTGTGTCCGTGTGCGTGTGTGTGTGTGTGCCAGAGAGAGAATGAGAGTGAAAGAGAGTGTGCCAGAAGGGAGGGCACCGGTGTTGTTGACGCATGTGGAGCTACTACGCAAGGGGGGCTACCCAGAGACAAGGCCGGATTTCAACTGGGAATCCTCTGGAACGTTCCCCTGCCCCCGGGGGGTATCAGGGGCAATAATTCACAGAACAGCTGATTGAAGGTGGCGGAGCGCAGGCGGTGCTTAATCCCATCGGTGACACTACAGGAGATCCATGCGGCCCCCCCTGGCAGGCCCTCCCCACCCCCTAAAGCAAACCAGCCCCCCCACCAAGGGGTGATTAATTCCAACGTTGCAAACCCGTCAGCAAGTTTGTTTTTGTCCTTGGGACACTCCAACCTCAATACCTCCCACACACCCAAACCAAACCTGCCGGTCCCGGCCTCACCTCAACAACATCATCCTCCTCCACGCTAAATCGCAGCTAGGTGACCAGCGAGGACAGGAGGAGGAGGAGGATCGCTGGCCTGGACGTGAAAAAACAAACCTCAGACACATTCCAGTGATGCGACTCATCCTGATACTAACTCACCACATGACAGAGTTTGATGGATGTCGTTGGCTCCTGTGCCAGCAGTGCTCAGTGGGGGAGCTCTCCAAAAAGGTGTTGGGCAATTGTGGGCACGGGCCGGGTGCACGGCAGAAGAGGAATCCAGCCCCTGCCCCTGCCACCGCCACTGCCAGCGCGGGTATGGGTGTGTGATCGTGTAAAGGGAGCTATGTGTGCCTTGGTTGTTCTCAGTGGAAACAAGCCGATGGCATATTTTCCAAGTGCTTCAGAGTGGAGACATGCGATTAGGAAACTGCGGAGATGTGTACCACACACGCGCACACACACACACACAGTCGTTCATCGTCATGAGCACTGTAGGAATTAGAGTATGCTATCCTTAGTCATGTTAAAATAAAACCGTGTGACGCATAAAGTCTTTCCAATGTGTTCTACTTGGCGAAGGAGTATTCCAGGTCACATTTTAGTGCACAATATCACACACACTATACCAAAATGCACCTCAGCTGCTGTAGGCAGGAAAAACTAAAACACTAAAATGATAAAAGAGAAACTCTAAAGCGTTTTTCTCCTGGTGCTATCCACATCCGTAACGGCTGTGCTCTGAGGAAAAACAGCTGTAAACGTGCATTTCTGAGACCTTTACAGTGGTTGGTATGATGGACGTGACCTCTACGTCCATCCATCAAGAGGTGTGTCCGCACTTAAATGCTAAGCAGTCAAGCCTCCCGGAGAAGGAGGGCTTTTAACATTTCAAAAGTACATGGTGTGCAGGAACTGTGTGATTCCAGCTGTCAAAGCATGCCAACGCAGAGCTAGTTGCAAGAGTATCGTGACATTCACGCTTTAAAAAAAAAAAGATTCACTATGAGTGATTTTTCAACACATAGTCTCTTCCAGCTAATTGCAGACAATTGCCTCCTTCAGGGAATTTTGTGATGGGGGGGGGGTTCTGGCCCGTCTACATCAGCATGACAAAAACTGTATGGCATTAGTATGCCATTTGAATGGCTCTCTGCTGGGGTATCTGGGACTGCCCTGGCCACAGAGAGAGAGAGAGAGAGAGAGAGAGAGAGAGAGAGAGAGAGAGAGAGAGAGAGAGAGAGAGAGAGAGAGAGAGAGAGAGAGAGAGAGAGAGAGAGATGTTGTGCAGCTGTGGCATGGCATGGGGTTAACTCGTCCGATTAATCCCCTCCACCCACCTACCCACCCACTCACACACACACCACACACACAAATACACACACACACACACACACACACGCACACGCACACGCACACACGCACACACACACACACACAACCCTCTCTCGCCACCCTTTTCTGCCCATGTGCTCACCCTGGTTCTCCTGATCCCTACTGGGCCCCCCTGCCCTTCCCTTCCCACCCCTTAACCCTCTTGGAATGTGGCGCTTCACTCTCTGGAATGCCAGGGCAGGCCTGCAGTCAACATCATTGTCAACTGCAGAGAGAGGCTTTTACATTTTGGTTCTGTGTCAAAAAAATACAGCTCCCTGCAAAGAAAGACAGTGGTGAATGAAAACTTGTGGAGCTTGACATCAAAGAGTTGATTCTGATGAATCCGCCCATGGCCATCTTGACAGTGTGACGACGTGAAAGCACTGTCTCCAAAAGGTCATCTCTTAATACTGTATATCTTATGTTGTGGCGCAGTGTGCTAAGCCCCCCACATTGGCTATGGGCGTGTTCGCCTATATAGTAACCCAGGTTCAGGTCCGGCCAAGGTCATGTCTCAAACCTTGACCCATCTCTGTTGCTGTCATACGCTTCACTGTCATCAATGAAGACAGAAAAAGCCCTTAAAAAGAAAAAGAAATACACGTACTGTAAACTATTTGTCTATACTATTTGTCGTTTGACATGCATTGTTTTTTTAAGGTTTCTGTAACCAAGCCATGCAATAAAGGCTTTTTATTTTTGATGAACGAGAGTGTCTAGGTAGGTTTTTTTGCATACCTTAAACTATATTGAGTATTAGCACACACGGTTTGATCAAAATCTTTTCACCCGTCCCAAAGTTATCATGCAAACAAAACTCTGTGAATGACAGACCTATGCATGCACAGATTCACATACAGCTGGGTGACCAGTGAATAATATGCCTTCAAAACCTTTGGGCAGAGGGAGGCGGCATGATAACATCATAGGCCTGCCTGGTACTTACACAAAGTCTACATTTTTGTATGTTACATAACATGCCTATGCATGTGTGTACATACTATGTCTGTGTTTTTTTGGGGGGTGTTTCTGGGGGGTCTCGTCATCCAAACATCATGTAAGGTGAGCCTCGTAAAATTGCTGCTGCACGAGTTGCATAATGCCTGGAACAGAATGTGTTTTATTTAAAGCATAGGTTAGACGTCTCAAGCAAGCCTGCTACAGTGAAGAATGCCTTTTCGAAAGCCCAGCAGGGGTGCATGCAAGACCCAACACTTGTGATTACCTGAAGAGCGAGCAATTCTGTATAATTTACTCGGAGAGCAAGACTGATTATCCTCCCCTTCTGCAGAGGAGACTGAGTGAGTAAGTGTGAGTGTGTGTGAGAGAGAGAGAGAGAGAGAGAGAGAGAGAGAGAGAGAGAGAGAGAGAGAGAGAGCGAGAGAGAGAGAGAGAGAGAGAGAGAGAGAGAGAGAGAGAGAGAGAGAGAGGGGTGCACACACACCAATGTATTTGCCTTTGCCATTTTCTCAGAAAGTCTCCCACACAGCTATTTGTAGAGCCGTACCTGACTAACTAGCAGGCTGGCAGGCTGGGTGAGCGTGTGTGTGTGTGTGTGTGTGTGTGTGTGTGTGTGTGTGTGTGTGTGTGTGTGTGTGTGTGTGTGTGTGTGTGTGTGTGTGTGTGTGTGTGTGTGTGTACACATGTGGCAGAGCCGTTTGGGAGGACGATGACACAAATGGGGCTGGGAGGCAGGGAAGACGACAGGAGGGGGAGCACAAACAGTCCTGCTGTCTCAGGCCTAGGGAAACAGGGTGCCCACAATTTTGTCCCCATTACATTTTTTGTACTAGGTAGGGGGCCCTTTCTGATGACTTTCTCCCGGGCCCGGCCAAAGCTGCCAGGGGCCCTGCTGGGGAGGCGTAGGCAGCGGTGTCAAGGCCCCATCTCCCACTCTCAGCCTGGATGCAGTATCTAACAGCTGACTGAGAGAATCTACAGCTCACCCTCCCTCCCTCTCTTTACAAGCAGGAACCCAAAGGTCAGCACTTCAGTCAGCAGGGCCCCCCCTCCATGCTCGACTCGTCTGCCTCTCTCCCTCCCGTGCTCCCTCCACCCAAGAGGCCCATCTACAGTACGTACTCCATCCATCCCTCCGTGCGGTAATCAGAGGTGGGCTGGGGTGGGGTGAGGAGGCCCCCCTGTCGATCTAAAAACATCCATTCCTCTACGTTTCAGCCCCCACCCCCCACCACATACATCTAGGTTGAAAGCTGAATGCCCACCCTTACGTGACATTCTGGCCAGACCTGCGATGGTGGGGGTTTGTGTGATGCCTCAGTCTTTACAGTAAAGTCTGATGAAATTGTGAATCTGTCAATGACGACACCCATCATTTATTGTGGGTAGTTTCGGAGGAATCGAACCCGGGTCAGCCACATGGCAGGCGAGTGCACTACCGGTTGGCCACGGCAGGGCCTATTGTGGGTAGTTTTATTTTAACTAAAGTAACACCATCCTTTCACCTACGATCTACCCATCCGCCCTCTCGGATGTCTGTCTGAAGTTGGCTAGAAACTTAATAGGCCTACAGATTTTGAGGGCAAGAAAGTGTGTCAGTTACATATCCACTGGAATGACACACACACTCACACACACACCATCGCAGAGCAGGTGGGATTGGAATACAGCATTTAGTGCAAAACAAATATAAACCTGCGTCATCATGAACTGAGCTACTCCAGGAGAGAGAGAGAGAGAGAGCGCACGTCGCGTCAGGCAGCCAGCCCACATCTCCTCACAGCTCACCCACCTGACTGGTTCAGCGTCCAGCCAGCCAGCGTCTATAGCGCACAAGCTCACGCAAGACAAGGCGTTTTTATGAGGCATATCTCTCACCACCACCACGCTCTTCTCTCTCATGCCGCATACCTGCGTACGCAATGCAACAGGCACCAGGCATCTTGGCAAGTGCCATATACCGTGAAAACAACAGACCTGAAGAACCCAAGCAGCCAATTATGGTGTGTGTGTGTGTGTGTGTATATCCACGCCACTGGCTGATAGCACTCAATAGTCGCCATCATTGTCAGTCTGACCTTTTCTGGATGACGTCAGCTCAGCGTACTCCATGGCTCATCGTCTAGTCAGTCCTGAATAGACTAGTTTGGGCCTTTGAGTAATTGCCAGGTTCTGGCATGTAAGACTCGAGACCTTTGACCTAATTTCTTTAAAAGGTGCTATGTGTAATGTTTTTAGTAGCTTACTTACAGAATTCATGCTGTCCATTGACAGAAATTACCCTTTTTTTACACTTACCATCAAATTCTAAGTATTCATTATGACTGGGAAAAATTAACTTTTCATACATGAAAAGGGGGATCTTCTTCTGCATGTCCACCATTTTGAATTCCAAGGAATAGATATATTTTTTACTGAAAAACTTACTGCACTTTGGTCACACTAGTAAATAATAGTTGATTACTTGGTAAATGTTCATGAAAAGATCACATTTGGAAAAAGGGAGCAGTTTCAATGAGCAGCACTGTTGCAATACCTACTCTGGCCACCATCCCACACAGTGCACCCTTAAAAGGTAGAATACATAATGCCCAGAGTACTGCAACCAAAGATGTCCATGACTGGAAATTCCAAATGGCAGACATGGAAGACAAATGCAGCTATTCACGTGACAGACCATTGGGAATGGATAGCATCAATTCCGCACATAAACGGCTTAAAAAATGTCATACTCCGTCTTTAAAATCCTATGATTGTCCCATCCAATGTCCTAGACATTCAAGTCTCTGTGCCTGATGTACTGTATTTGTATGGCTGATTTGTCAACGAGCAGGACAATGGTGTTCTAAACTTTCGTCTGTCATATTACCATCATTACTGATAACATTTTGCATGTGCGTCTTGAAAATTAATTTAAAAAATACTTTGCAGAACAAAGGCTGTATGGTTTTAGGCTTCCTCTACAAACCTGTGAGGTAACCTGCACAATCCTCCTGTAAGGAACTACAGTCGTGTGTGTGTGGGGGGGTGTGTGTGTTGATCTTTGAAACGCCTAGCACATTACGCAAGCCTGAGGACTAAACTGAAATATGTCCCCTGGTGGCAGGCAGTACAGGACGCCGACGCTGCTGCGGAGCGCATCAGGCTTGGAACAGCTCTTCCCAACAGGGGCAGACTGCAGAGAGCAGGTCAGAGCACGCTACAGAGAAAATGGCAAACGCTCATATTCATCATGAAGCAGACACTGTGGTTTCCTCAAAAGCCGCCCAAGTCAGCACATGATCAGTCATCCTACAGATGCACACAGCCCTTCAAAGCCGAGCCCCGCAGGTGACACAACGGCTGTTTACTGGATGGGCCCTCAGGCCAAAACGACTGGCGCGCGCGCACGCACGCACGCACACACCCTTTGAAGGGCCAGTATTCCTGGCAGGGCCAAGTCAGTGTGAACTCATCTAGATGAGTCACAGGGTAAACAAGTGCACACACACCTAACGACATGACAGAGAACATCCTCTTTGGCAATTCTGTTTCAAACGAACCCCATGCCACAGAAATCAGAAACACGCTAAACATTTAAATGGTGGAAAGGTGGGGGCATGGCAATACTGCAGTCATAAGTATTATGAAACATATTTCAAAATGGGCATGTCAGTGTAGATGTGTGGCATTTGCATTCTTTATTTGCAGGGAACTTGTTGCGAATGCAAAGGAAGTCCATCCAATAAAAAACTTCCGATGCAAGGTATTGAAATACTGAAGCTGAAATGTGAAAGAGGGTAAAGGCCAGTCACCAGCTCTGTCAATGCCAGTAAATGTACATGGGTCTCTACTGCCCTCTGGTGGAAGAAAGCCGCATCACTACCAGGCTGCATGCAGCTTGCAAACCCAGTCTTCCAATTTACTAGCCACAACTTCTTTGTAGAGCAGTAAAGTCTGACAATGTCAGCAGTAACACTAAGATTGCTTTAGCAATGTAATTGATCAGCTAGAACTTTCTAATCTTCAATCCATTGCCTCACAACGCAACACGCTATGAACACATAATGCTGGCTGTGCCTTGTCACTATCAATTTGAAGTCCAGGGTTTAAGAGATAATCAGTAGGAGAATCGAAGTATTTGGTATGACTTAGAAAAACACAAAAAGAGTGAATAATTCCAAATAAATTTATTGGTAATTTCATCAACTGTACAAAGCAGGCCTGGTGGCTTGTTGATACTGACTGGACAGGACTTGCGTAAAACTGAAGAGAAGCAGGTTTTTCTTTTTCACCAACAAAACATCCTGTAAAAAGACACAGGAAGAGGAGCAGCGGTGAATTAGGGATATACACCTTAAAATGGTGACTGACAACACTTGTTCAATAAAACTAATAATTTGAGCACTTTGCACCACATATTTGTGGTTGTAGAGCTTAGACGAAGAAAAAAAAATCATCAATTGGTCATATTTACAAATGTCAATTTATTCCAGAGCCAAGTCAAATGATATGGGTATAGCAATCTTACCATTCATGGTTAAATATCAATATGCACATATTAACTCAAAAGACATAACGCATATGAAAGTCAGCACTTTCTGGGTGGGGGAAGCCTTACCAATGGTTAAATATGAATATGCACATCACTCCAGGGCCTTTACAATGGCCTCGTTGGCCTCTACTGCGATCTGGGCCTCTGCGCGAGCGGCCTCGTCTGACACTCCGACCATGTCGGCCTGGGCCTTCTCCAGGTTAGCCTTGGCGGCCTGCAAGACAGGTGAAAAGGGGTACAATGTGAGATTACCCTATTTTTTTCCTGTAGTTTTGACCATCCTATAGAATCATATGTTTACCATGCGTACAATATAAACATTTCCCATCAGAAAAACATGTAGCCTAAAACTTGTAGAATTAGGATTTTATTACAGATGCATGCAAACATGAGTAACGTCTACAAGGATATAACGTGCAACCGTTGAAGTGTTCTGCAAGACTATTTTACAACAAAAGTTCCAAGTTCCTGTCATACGCAAGCCCTGGAAAAATACCACATCTAATCCGGTGCTCAGCTAGAAGCACATTTATTTTCAAAGAACGCTGAAGTGCGGCCTCTCCACGACCGAGACAAATGGATACGGCCTTTTCTGCCCGGGAAAAAGACACTTGTTACAGTGCCGATTACAAAGTATAAATGCCAAACATTACTGGGAGTGAAAGGTCTCTCAGCGGGGCTTTGACACATCTGTTCCAATTCAACAGTGACTGACCTTTCCTTTCCTTTCCTTCCCCATTAATGCTGCGCTCCCTTGAGCACTGTTATCAGCGCAGCAGAAAAGTCATTCACCTTTCACAGGCCAAGCCCACTGCGGCGCAAAAATGCACATCTTATAGAGGGGGAGGTTTACCGGTTAGAGTCGCAAATAAACACCCTTTCACCCCTAGTCACAAACACCACCCTTCCACGACCCCCTATGCTGCTAGTAATACAGTCTCCCACAAACCACTTACATAATATAAGCAAAAAAGCTTGCCATCTCGTGTGACATTGCATAATCATACTAAATAGAGCAACACCATAATATACAAAATACACATTTTCCATCAATAGGGGAAAACTAGAAATAAGACACTATCCATGGCTGTCCAGCTGTCACACTACAGATACCATATACCAACACCATAGGGATTTCAGAGTACTGCAGGTTCTGCCATAGGTTTTTGCAACAGCCTTCTTGTTGGTATCTCAGCTCTAAAGCAAAGGCTATGAGCAGCATGATGAGACAAATGTAGCCCTCAGTTACGTCACTCACTCACAGTGACATTCATTGGATAGGTAATGTTTTTTCAGGCTAGCTTTTTTTAATGCCTGTATGTTTTTGGCAGAAATCTTGAAACATTGCTGCACATCAACACCTTTCTGTGCGACAGGTTAATCCCGAGAGATCCACTTCAAACATCTGCATCCCCTCAGCACATGAAGTGATACAGCAGCACCATTTCTGGAAGTAAGTTCCTTTTACACCTCCTCGAGTTAAATGACTGAGTTTTACCTTTGTTCTTTACTTCCAGCCAATCTCTGAGCCCGTCAACTCAAACTCGTTCATGCTAGCATATGCAATTAAATTATATTGTATGGGAGCAGCTAGTAGCTAGTTGAGCCCATAAAAAATAATAATAACTGCTAGCATAGGACAAGAAGTACCGGTAACATCGCCAGACCCAGAGAATAACTAGAAGAGGAGGAAAAAGGTAAAACCCCATTGTTAAACTCAAGGAGAGGTGTTTCCAGAAATGGTGAGGGGTCGCTTTAAGATTGCTTATTGCAAAAATATGTTTGTTGGGGAAGGAAAATGGATGCGCTCCAATTACATTTTTCTCAAACGCATATTAAGATTTGCCTGAGCAGCCTGTGGACTTTTTGCCTGTAAATAAATGTGACAGCATCTCATTAGGCTCGTTCCATCCAATTTCCTGCCGTCTTGGACTGTCGGCGCGACCCTCTGATGAGCTGCCTCTTCCACTTGGTCTGTTTGGCTTTCACTGTCTCCATGAATCTCATAACTTTGGTGAACAAACATCTGCACACTCAATCAGCCAGAAAGCCCTTAATGATTACTGGAAATAATACTACTAAGTAAGCAATCACGTAACAGAGGGGAAAAACATCTTAATGCGCTCCATTCTTCATGCATGCCTGTTTGCTATTTGTGAGCGCCTCTAAGTGCTTTTTAAAGCTTAATTGGGAGTGCAGCGCCACTGGCGAACAGTGATTTTGTATTCTGCCAGCTCTCCTTACAGAGTACAATCATTTACACATTATTTTTTTTGTCTGTTAAAATATCCATCGGGATATTTTGCATGTCTAGTCACAGAGTAGGTACTTATTTACAATATAATTATAATGAAAGCATGATTGGAAGTCTTGTTAGGAGAGCACTCAAAATGTGTAAAATTAAAAAGCTCCTCATATGAAATTCCTTAAAAGATCAACTGAAATGACAACTAACATTTAAACCAGGATACAAGGGGACTGTATTTTGACATGTCCAGTCCATCTTTTTTTTTGACATGATGGGTCAATATCACAATTAAGCTTTTTTTTTTTTTAACCACATCACACAGCCTACCTCTGGAGATTACACACAGGTACACACTGAGTAAAGCCCGATTCGGACGGGACTTTTATTACCTATGGACCCCCGGTAATTCGGAATAATTACGGAGAATGTCTGGAGTTCTTAGTCATGTGCGAATGCGGCATTTCCGTGATATGTGAAGTAATAATTCCATCTCGAATTACCTACTGTATTTCGGCTAAGTACAGACGTCCTGGGGTAATTTCACGTCCCATGTCCATATGCGCTCCATTTGCACCCCCTAATAATGTCCGTAAATTGAGCAAACTACAGAAGTTCACTTATCCCGCTTATGCACCATGAAAAATCACAGAGGTCCGGGGGTAAATACGAATTACCAAGGGTCCACAGGTAATATTTATCCCGTGCGAATCAGGCTTAAGAAGTACATTTGTATAGAACAGGTTCACCGGAGCAGCTCAGTCAGATGCGAAATCTAAGTGCCATGATTTAAAATGAAATAAAAATACACATTACCACATCTGAGCTGCTAAGGTGAACTGTATTCTTTTGCTTGAATTAAAACCTCTCCTGTTGATGGTCCAGACAGTGAAGTACAGGTGCCCAGAGGAAATACCTTATTTTACTCCACATCCATATTTCTCCACATCCATATTTCCAAGTTTGACAGTTAAATATGGCGCACATCCAAGCTGAAAACAGGCACCGGGTCAAGACACAAGATCAAGTAAAGGCAAAGGTAACCAACACACAGATGAACTCAGACTTTTTATCCATTTTATCCAGTAAAAAAAGAAAAAGGAAAGGCAGTGGCGGCCCGAAGCGCCACACAATAAAAAGTGGATTTAAAAACAGAGCTCGGGGGCGCTGTGGTGCAGCGCGCTAAGCCCCCCACATTTGGGCTTGCATGCCCACGGTGACACCGGTTCGAGGCCGGCCGGGGTCATTTACCAATCTCACCCTGTCTCTCTGTCCCACTTGCTTCCTTTCACCATCTCAGCCTCTCCTATCAAATAAATGCATTAAAACCCCCTAAATATATATATATAAAAAAAGAAAAAGAAAAACGGAGCTCATTGGTGTGCGGGTCAGGTCATCTGTGCCTTTCCTTCTTTGTTTGTGTACTGCATCAGGGGAGTCTGGAGGTCAGCCAGACACCTGCAGGCTACTCACCGCCAGGTCAAAGCTGTCCAGGGTGAATGCCTCCTCACACAGGAGCTGGACTGACGAGTCTTCGTTCACTGTGACGGACCCACTGCTCACTGCAAATCATTAAACCAGGAAAGGCGCACATTTTAAAATAAATACACCACTTCACCTGAACATGACACCAACAGAACACCTACATACCTCCATGTGTAACAAGGCCAATGTTAATATTGTACATTGTTCATTTTAAAGTCAACAAAAAAACGTTGAAACCAAACCTGAAGTCAGCCAAGGGTTTAGCGCTTCATTAATTACCCCACAAAAACACTCCACAGCGATGGTGACAGAGACCCACCACCTTCAACCCCCACAATTAAATCCACCGATTTATCTCATCTTGTGAGTACATGTTGCTACATAGTGACACATTTTGCTTCCCAATTCAATTGGCTTTAAAGACAATCTAAGCCTTTATTGAACTTCTCATGCAATTCGGCCATCTCTACAGGTGCTGAAAAAAAACACGGGTCATTTCACGTGAAATCACTTTGGGACCCGACCGACACGGATTTCAATCATACTTGCTGTGCTTGTTTAGTGGCAAGGTAGCACCCTAGAACTGCATTTGTGTAAATCTGACACCAATATTAAGGGAGGAACAGACTAGCTAAGGTTTACATATGAGGGTAGGACACTATGCATTCAGCCTTGATTATATCAGTCAGTGTAAGTCGCAAAAATATGTTTGTGGTGTTATTTGAAAGCTCTTTTCTGGCTATAAAATTACACAAACAGCATGGAACACAACAACCCTCAGAATATGAATTATCATAAATTGAAAAACTAAAAATTTAATATAAAAAAACCTTATATTTTAAAATGGCCAGTTCCTTGTCTAAACATAGCCTGCAATGCCATGAACAACACCTGAAATGCTGGCGTTTGGTTCTTTATCCATTTCAGAGACAATGGGAGTCAAAAATATGGCATCATACAAATCACCTAGTAATAATATGGTGATACTATTAATATCACATGACGGCATGTCTATCGGAATATGTGAAGGATGGAGATGGTCCATGAGGATACAGGAAGTTCAGTTTCACCTCTCCAGTGCTCGGCATACACTCCTCAACACATGCTAGCCACTAGTTGCCATCATATAAAGCTACAACATACCCTTTGATGCTTGAACATTTAAAAAAATCCTTTACTGAGCTTATTCTTTCAACCCTGCCTTCTCTGACTGCTTAAAATGGTCTAGCTTCCACTGTGTCCATTGACAATGGGCAGAAGCCGTGTAGTTTTTGAGTACCTGGAATAGGGACAGACGAGGGTTCAGGGCCCACCGGAAAAATGCCTGTTATGCCAGATGACCAGTCCAGCCCTGTCCCTGACACTACTCTATTACTACTTCATTACAACTCATTTCAACCTTTATGTCCCAGTATCTCTGAAATGAAAAAAGAACCAAACACCCCATTTTCAGGTGTTGTTTATGACCTTACAGGCTATGTTTAGACAAGAAACCAGACATTTTAAAATATAAGTTTCTTTGATATTCAATTTTTACTTTTTCATGCATCATAATTCATATTCTGAAGGTTGTTGTATTCCATGCTGTTTGAGTAATGTGTAGAGCCAGAAAAGAGCTTTCAAACAATACCTCAGACATCCTTTTGTGACTTACCGGTACATTGACTGATATAATCAAGGCTGAATGCATAGTGTCCTACACTCACATGTAAACCTTTGCTAGTCTGTTTCTCCCTTAATATTGGTGTCAGATTCACATTCACATTGCAGTTCTAGGGTGCTACCTTGCTACTAAACAGGCACAGCATGATTGAAATCTGTGTCGGTCGGGTCCCAAAGTGTCTGATTTCAGGTGAAATGACCCACACTTAAACATCACACTTGGGATGTTTTACATTACAGGGTCAGCAGTCGATACAAATATTATCATGAATGTATAGCCAGATTTAATATGCAAGACAATCCTGCTCATCATTACTCACAAGACTCTGTGACTGTAGTTGGGTACCATGGAAAGTGCTATGCAAAACATATCGTTAATAATAATAGTACTATAGATAGGTTTTTCGTTTATGAAGATTTGCGATGTGAGGAGGGGCAAGATGATAAGCTGCCAACCACGTGAGCGCATTTTTTGAGTGACTGCAGTTTCCAACAATCAGAGGCTGAACAATGCACAGCCAGGGTCCCACAGCCAAGGATTGTTTACAAACGGGAAACCCATGTTTTAAGTGAAGAGCTCTACCCAGATTCTGCAAGTGTGCTCTCCAGCCCATATACAGCTCCAGGCCTTTTTATTAGAATACCATGAAAAAGTTGATTTATTTCCATAATTCCATCAATAATGTTAAACTGTCATAGATTGTAGATTCATGGCCCAGTTTTTTAACTATTGCAAACATTATTTTTCTTCTTTTTATATACGTTGGCCTTCCAGCTCAAAAAACCCATGAATTGGGGAATTCGCATTATTAGAATATTGTTATAAAATCACATTTTTCTTCATCAAAATTCGGGTCACATTATATCAGTTGAAATTTGGTACTTTCTACATAACATGCAATGGTCAATACTTGGTTAGGACATTCTCTGTCTTCATAATGGCCATGATGCGTTTAACATTGAAGTCAATGGAAAAACAGTGCATGGCAGTTATGGAAGCCCAGATATCCTTGATGCTTTGCTGTCAGCTGTTCTTGTTTGTTGACCTGGTACCCCACACTTCACTCTTCAATATACCCTGTAGATTTCCATGCCACGTTTTGGCGCTAACTCACCAGTTTAATTCTAAATAACCAGAAATGAATCCCCATTGAAAATGAATGGGGTTTAATTTCTGTTGAGTTAGAATTAAACTGGTGAGTTAACACCAAAACGTGGCATGGAAATCTACAAAAACAGCTGACGGCAAAGCATCAAGGATATCTGGCCTTCCATTACTCCCATGCACTGTTTCTGCCATTGACTTCAATGTTAAACGCTTCATGGCCGTTATTATTAATAATATTAAGACAGAGAGAGTCCTAACCAAGTATTGAACATTGCATGTTGTGTAGAAAGTACCAAAGTTCAACTGATTTGATGTGCACTGATGTGAAACAAATTTTGATGAAGAAAATAGTGATTTTATTACAATATTCTAATGATGTGAATTCCCCAATTCGTGTTTTTTTTTAGCTGGAAGACCAAAATGTGTAAAAATAAACAATTTAATGATTGGAATAGTTAAAAAACTGGGCCATGAATCTACAATCCATGACAGTTTAACATTATTGATGGAATTATGGAAATAAATCAACTTTTTCATGGTATTCTAATAAAAAGGCCTGGAGCTGTATGGCAGGGGCCGTCATGTCAGACTCCAATCGCTTACTATCAACTCATCTTAGCATGGGGTAACTTATGGTGATTGAGATGGAAAAATTACTTTGTGCTCCATTAGTCAAAAGGACAACTTCTAAAAACATGTTGTACTTAATTTTCATTATACAAATAATAAACAACCCAGGATGCATTCACAGACCTGGGACAAAAACAAACAAACAAACAAACACAACATGTATGTGCGCTGCATACCAGTGCCAGTACAAAAACCCCCAACATGTTGGAGCACTGCATACCAGTGACAGTACCAAAAAACCCAACATGTATGTCCGCTACATACCGGCACCGGTACCATCCCAGCCATTCAGCACTGAGGGATCTCTGAGCACATGTGAAGGTCACAGGGTTACAATAGGATATGGGTCAATGACAATTTTTTAGACATCAGGTGGTACAACCACTGCTAAAGCACATGCATTAATTGTTAATTGGCAATTCATGTACAAGCAGTTAATATGCTTCTCAGATAATCCAGAAAAACAAACATACAAAAAGAGGTTTAATCCATACAATAGTGGCATTAAATGTGGTAGCCACACGCTGACCTCTGCTACTACAAATACGTCATTGACCCATTATCTCCTACTCACTTCATTTGGTGCCCTTTTCCTCCGTTCTGTAATGGGGTTGTTGTTAACACCACCAAACATGACTACTACGATTCCCTGATTGACGCTCCCAACCCAGGACGCTCCCCTCTCATCTCGCTCCCACTAGCCAGACTATCGGTACCACCGCCATATGACGGAGCTAGTTATGTTGTTGATGTTAGTTTTTTGTTTCTAACCCTAACCCTAACCCTAACCTTAACCCTAAACCTAACCCTAACCCTAAATTGCTTGTATGTGGCAATATATGATAATACGTGAAATATAATCGGATGGGACTACACGACCGGGAGTGATAGAAACACCTGGGACCGCACGTCCGAGAGCGATCTCAGTTGGGAGTCTCCATCCCCCACCGACTACTACCCACACTGTGGTACCAGGTTATAACTCGAGGTGACTGAATAATCGGCGATGACATTCTCACCAAAGTACTTTGTGGAGGAACCATCATCACCGAAGACGGTGACGACTCCAGGCCTCAGAACCTGCAGGGTTGGAACGTGAGCAGGGAGGATGCCGAAGGCACCGGTCAGCGTTGGTACGTCGACCTGCCTCACGCTGGCACCATTGAAGAACACCTACATTAAATAAAAAGCGAAAAGCATAAAGTGAACGTTAAATATCTATTTTCAGATTTATTAGTCCCCTCCTACGGTCTGTGCAAGTAGATTCAAAATACTTAACATACACAGGGCTTTCGTGTTATGCTTCATAATTCTGCACGTCATTAGTTCTACATTAGAGCTGTTCATTGACAAACTCCTCGGAACAGTGACAGCTGAGGACTAGCATAAGCTAAGGCTACTTCACGTAGCTGCTAAACCACATCAAATCCAGTGAACTGTAACATATTGAATGGTCATCGCAGCTTTATTCTAATTTAACAAACACTTTACTACATAATTGAATCCTAAGCTCCAACAAACATGTCAAAACAACTCAAGGTGAAAGGCTTACGATAGTGAGAGCAGTTAGCTAACGCTAGTCTGGTCTTGACCTGTGACTGTACAGAACTGAGTCGAATTCACAGCTCCAACGGATAATGTTAAAATTGTCATAGTTTCGTATTATTTGTTTTCGATCACATATCTTTGGCCATAGATAGAAACCGTATATCACCTGAACTGGACAACGCTCTAGCACTGTGTGTGTGTGACATTTAGCGTCCATGTTGCTAGCTACCATACATGCTGTTCACAGGAACATGGCGTTCTGCAAACTCGACTCATTGAACTATGAGAGCTGGACATGCACCATGCGTAAATTAAATACACTTTTGTACTCTTCATTTGTCTACATTGTTTTGTTGCAGTCCAGTGTACTGAATGACGACCATATATTCAACAACTACGCAATCTATATCCTAGCCGACAGTGGCTAACTTTACCTGAGTCGGCGAGGCGAATGTGAAGGACATCTGTGGTGCTCCTCCGGGTGCATCAGCATAGCAACGCACTTGCCTCAAAGCAGGGATTGTGCGACGGAACAAAAACCTTGCAGCCATCATATTGCTTAAATTTCTGGTGGATCTAGCCTAAACTTGACTAAATCAAAGGCCAAGGCTTCCCCGTAATGCAAGCGTGATCCCAGTCAACGAATGCGCCTCACAGGACAAGGGCACTGTACGGCTACCCATAAGCCACGCAGAAAGCAACAGCATTGTGGGAAATGTAGTCCACACATTGTAACAAAAAGTGCGCACAACAATATTTTCTACCACCAGATGGCGCCATAATAATAACTTTTGCAAATGATATAGGAGTGTATAAGGTTCTAATGTGTAACTAATAAATGACCAGCCTATACATTTACTGGAGCGAATGCATTTGACAGCTTGATACATTTTGTACACTTCAATGCAAGAGGCTGATGTATATATATATATGTATGTATAGCCTACCAACACAATAGGCTTTGGGCACTGGGTAACCTACACAAAGAATGGAACACTGAATATAAACCATACTGGGGACTGGGGTATACCCCCATATCAGAGGTAAAACCATAGAGACGTGGGGACCAATCCATGCATCATCGTGCAGGGTACCTCCTCAACTTGCAGTTTACGTCACGTAGTCATTTTCTGACTGGGTGTTGGAAAGGTGGGTGTGTCTAAAACCTACGGATTTCATTCATAAATAGTTTTAGCTTTTAAATCAAAATTAGGGTGTTCGAAGAAAGGGTTGGTGCCGCTGGTGTTTGGCCAGACATTGCTGCAAACGCATGAATTATAATTAGGTGAGTTACATTTCTGTTGTTGTTTTCTATTCTCTGTTACCTGCAGAAATAAATTATAATTGAGAATTGCAGACAAGCCCATAGCGCAAGGATTTCGATGTTTTTTCTTTCTATGCGTAACATTTCTGTTTGAGTTGCATGCACTATAACCCTGTAGCACTGATCGGGTAAAGCTTTGAGCAGGCAAATTAACATATCCAGCCCAGACAGGCGATGAACAGAGTTCCCATCTCTGTGCCATCAGATTTCCATGGCTCTTCCACATCATTATATTGTTGGCAAGCCTGGGATGCCTGGTTAGTATCTCAACCACCTAACGTGTTCCTCATTTCGATCTCTTTTCATGAACGCGTAAACAGGGCGATGCGTTTCCCGCACATTTTATTGCATGCGTATTTTCCGTGTGATCCATGCTTCGCGCGTTAATGTGTAGCCGCCCGTGCAACACCCTCTCTGATGCATTAGTTGGCTTTAATACCTATTCACCATGACAGTCGCCCTATGCAAATAAGGACTGTATGTGTATACACGGTGTTAAATTGATATGTGTTTATAAAAGACGCTCAGACGGTAGTGGAAGAAGAAGGGTGTTCTGTGGGTAAGTTTCCCATAGGGCAACCCACGGTAATTGAGCAACAGTGGGGTTGGGGGTCATATTGTGTCGTGCTGCTTTTAATAAAAGTCCTGTCATCGACAGTTGATGTCCAGTCACGAACTGACACTACAGCGACACTTTATGGTGAGATATCAATGACTGGTTGCTCATCGTAAATCAGCTTGTGGGCACATGTCTCAGGCTTGGATGACTTAACACATAGGGAGAGGTGCAAGAAAATGATGACCATTTGAGAGGTATTATAGCCAATATTCACAAAGTTCCATTAAAATGAAGTTTCCTCTGCAAATGAATAGTCATTATTATTAACACTGATTTTGCTTGCAAGCAATCTTCCTTGGAATGGTTTCCTATCAATAAGGAGGAGCTTACTCCACAAGTAGATGTGTGAATTCTGATGGTCATACATGTATGATGTAGCAATGTGTTTATGTGCAATGTGTGCTTTAAAACAGCTTGGTGACAGCCACTTTCAGATTTCTGCTCTGCAGACACACACTGCAGCCATTAGGAAGACAGGAAACCAACCAGGAGGGTGGGCAAAGGCGAGCTCAGAATGCACAGACTCACTGAGGACTACTGAGCAGCCAGGGAGACGAAACCTCACTGAATACATTTTGAGAAAGGCAGACATAGGCATCCAGAGAGATATATATATATAGAGAGAAATAGGCACAGAGGAGAGACAATTGTACATGTTGCTTTTTCCCTGCTGCTTGATGGGGAGCCACTGAGGAGGTGAGTGTTTGCACAGTGTGGGCAGGGGCGGCAGCATTAATGGCTATTACTATCTCTAGCCATGAGTAGAAAGAGAGAGAGAGAGGGGACCACATACCGCCGCCTGCCTGCCTGCCTGGGCCTCAGCTGCTGGATAGCTGGAGTCATCACTTTATAATGGAATCGCAGCGTGATATTCTGCACTCCGGGAAAGACGGGAAGAAAGGAGAGAGAGAGAGAGAGAGAGGGGGAGAGAGAGAGAGAGAGGGGGGGAGGGAGAGAGAGGGGTGGGGGAGTTTTGGGACTTGACCAGTGGAGACATGTTGTGCTAGAGATGCATGACTGTCAGCTTGTGATGTTTTGACACCTTCAGGTTCCCCAGAGAGCCCTGCTCTTATCTAGGTTATGTTTGCCCTCCAGTGCCAGCTGCACTGACCACTTCCTATGCCAGTTACATTACATAGGCCTACATATAGTAAGGCATTGAATTAATTGAATTAATTGAATTGAATGAAGTGATATTGTAATAAGTGTATGTAGATGCCATGATGCCACTGCAACATCTAATGCAGTGACACAGATGTCATGCTTGCGGTGGAAGAGGGGGAAAAAATGATTCATGCTTATTTGGAAGTGTTTAATCAGAGATATTTTTAAACCTCCATAATAGCCCTTGGGTTCTGTGTGTGTGTGTGTGTGTGTGTGTGTGTGTGTGTGTGTGTGTGTGTGTGTGTGTGTGTGTGTGTGTGTGTGTGTGTGTGTGTGTGTATGTGTCTAAGAGTTTTCTGCTTGGAGGGAGATGGTGGTTGGTGGCTGGAATTGAAATGACCATAGTGTCATAATAACAGCTGCGTGACATCCTGTGCTCTCTTCCTTAGGGGGAGGACAACGCTCGCCTGGACCATGAGCAATGAGTCTACCGTCTGGAAAAACCTAACCCAAAACTACAACGTAAGTGCACGCACACACACACACACACACACACACTCACACACACACATGTACACACACACACACACACATGTACACACACACACACGTACACACACACACACACGTACACACACACTCTCTCTCTCAGCTCGGCTCGACTCTGCCCTGCTCTGCTCTCATCCTTCCTCCGCCGCGAGTGGAGGACACTATAACTTCGTTCAAAGGCGGCCGGCCGCTCCACTAATAGAGGACATCCGGCCCACTGTTTTCCAGTAATTAAATCCCTGATTTCATCTGAAGCTCATGTACCTTTGAGGAAACTTTGTTGCCGACATCATCATCATCATCAGATGAGGAGGCGGAAATAGAGACGCGCGTGTAATCACATATTGTGGGTAATGCTCATATTGAAACTCGGAGGCTCTGTTTTGTTTTTTGCTGTCAGTGCCGTTGCCTTGGGATGTCATCATGAACAATTTGATATCAGGAAATATGGTGCAGTGTGTGTATGAAATTTGACATTTTGATTGGCAATTGCATATACATATATGATATACTGTATACATCATAATGAGCATTTACCTTGTATTTGTTCAGGTATACTTTGTCTTATTTGGTAATTGTTCTTCAATCAAGCTTTCCACTACTTGTAATTCGTACAGTATTTCTACCTATGTTGAAGCTAACAGAGAAGGTGATAGACCAATGCCTGTGCATTACTGTTTGCACGGTCATTGTGATAGACAGATAAAAGGCTGTGATAGACAGAGAACCAACATCCAGACAGATGTGTCAGTGTGTTTATAGATGATTTACTGATAAGACATAGTGTAGAGTAGGGCTGCACGATTATGGAAAAAATCATAATCACGATTATTTTGGTCAAAATCATAATCACGATTATTGATTTTGCAGATTTTTTTGAAAATTATAACAAGACGAAATATAACCAAGAATGAATTACATACCGGATGAGCAAAATAAAATTAATTGTAATAATTATGTAAAGGCAATAGCATAAAACTTAAGTGGACAGATTTCTGGCCGGAAACACCAGCCTGTCAGTATGTTCTGGCTTCAAGGACCCTCTCAAAAGTAGGTCACTATTGCCACGATTAAATCACGATTAAAATCACGAGTTCGATTTCACTATTTTATCACGATTTTGATTATTTTTTGATTAATTGTGCAGCCCTAGTATAGTGTAGAGCTATGGTTCATAAAATCATGACCAAAGCTAAGAAATGCAAAATGCATGGTTATTAGACTGCTTATAAGATCAGGTCCCATTGCAATGGTAATCTTGAAGTGCAGATACTTAATCTGCCATAAGCATAGGTATTATGCGCAAGAGTTGTTATTTATTGACTTTAAGCTACATGGCAGTGTGTTGTTTTCATAATTCATCAGCCTGTTGAACAGGGGTGAGCAGTTATTTTAGCCTGAGGGCCACATTGGCTGTAGAATATGTATCGTAGGGCCAGATGTCGCAATGTACACTGAGATAACTTGTTGGCTATTTCACTCCTGCACATTGCAATATTTAGATGTGACCTTGATTAATCTCACACCAGCAACACCCCTTGCTTTTTAAAGAATGTTAGGTGTGAGTATGGTAGAACTACTTTGGAATTAAAAGGCTCTTTGGGCCAGATGAAATGGCTCAGCGGGCCATATGCGGCTCCCTGGCCTGAAATTTGCCCACCTCTGCTGTGAACAAAGTTAAGTTCTCAGTTGAGCTTTTTCATATTACGCTATGACCGGCTATTGACATTTCATCCGCAGTAATGCAGTACAGACATCCTTAGCCAAATAACCACGGTGGCTCATGTAACCAGTCCAGGAAATGCCTAGGGGGGAAATCCTCAGTGCAGTCACTGCATTTCAATTTAATCTTACATAAATATCTTACTCATTCTTTATTCTTTGTCTTCTACACAAACATACAGTGCCACATACCATTCTGGACACTGCACACCCGAGGTACAAGAGAAACACTAAGCCAGGTGCAGGAGACTAGGGCTGCTCGATTATGAGAGAAATCAACATCACAATTATTTCAGCCAATGTCGATATCACAATTTCTTTGGACGATATTTAGACAAATAGTTGTGCTAAACAATTCACAGTCTGCCCCCCCCTTCAGCAATGTGAGTGGAGGACCATAGAGAATCTGCATACGTTTTTGGGGAGCAAGTCTGCTCTGTGCTCGCAATGGCTCAAGTGGAGGGGAATGTATTGTGCTTGGCATAACCTACCTTTTGTCAGTATAAACAAATGACAAAAATATTGTTTCAGCTCGGTATTATGAAATTTGATATTATTTGACAGCAATATTGCAGTGTGAAGAAAAAGGAGTCGCACACAGGAGCTTGATGCTACTCAGTGAAACTGTATTAAAAGCTGAAAATAAAAGCTGAAGATAAAGAGAAGCCAAAACAAAAAGTAAAGTTATTGACATCATGATATAAAATTCGATATATTGCACAGCCCTAGTGGAGACGGCGAATGCTGAGCCTTTAGACACGTCTGAGGTTGTCTCGGAAGAGACCATGCCTCTTTTCTTCTCCTGTCAGAAGCAGCAGCAGCGGCCGACCATGTGTCTCCACCTCCGTTGTCGTGCTCTGCACCCCTCTCCCGGTGCTTTGAGCTTTGAGCGCTCCACTTAACATCTCAACTCTGGAACAAAGAGCGCACCTGCGTCCTCTTGTCCCTGAGGCCTCTCAGGCGGCGCTGGCGTGGTACACAATGCCAAGGTCCTCCCCAGAACCACAATCAGGTGGCACACACCACACGTGTCTCAGGAAACCACAATTTAATCCGCAAAGTTGTCACATGGTGCTCAGATTTTTGGTTCCTTATAATGTTTTCTGTTTTCCCCCAACGATAAGAGTCCATCACATGTACACATCACGTGTTAAATTATGCCTTTGTCGGCCTTGCCATGCGGCGGACCTGGGTTTGATTCTCGGCCTGGGTCCTTTGCCGACCCCTCCTCGTCTCTCTCCCAATTTGCTTCCTGTCCACCTCTCAAACGGTCCTGTCAAATAAATCCGTAAAAAGACCCAAAAAAATCTTTAAATTATGTTTTTGTCCATAATAATTGGGGGTGAGATAGCCAGCAGTTTTGTTTGACATGGACTTAGCTGACCTGACTCTCACCAAGGCATGTGGCCCATCAACACTTGCACTTTGCATGCAATTTGCAAAAAGAGGGCTCCCTCAGTGTTTAATTGTGATGGCGGCCACCTTAACAACACAGTACTTACTACCTGGCTATAATAACTTGACAATAGGGGTTGTGTCCTGAGGGGAAAAACAAACACGATGCACACGCGATGGACTAAACCAATGGTGTTAAAGTCAGGCTCCAAACTCAATATTTATTTTAAAAAGACTAAATTCTGCCTGCGCGTTCTTAATATGCAAAGGCGTATTTGAGAGACCCTCATTCCCAGATTTCTGTGTGGCAGATTCAGGGCCCCGGGCTTGAATGTGACATCCTTGGACTAAACTTTCTAGCGATACAGCACACATCAATCTGATTTCATTAGCAAACACAATGCAATGTACTAAACTTATATACTGTGCCACAACCTAATTTCATGACAACAAAGACGATGCAATGGACTAGACTTGCAAGTGATATACTGCGCGCCTCAAGCTAATTTCATAACCCTGTTCATACAACACATGCCTGCAACAGGGCACAGCCATGACCGGCCGTAACTAACTAATTCCCAGCAGGAAGCACGGAACAGCCATTCATTTAGCCCGCTGACACTGACTGATCTCTGACCTGTGTTTGTGTTCTGGGCTCTCTGTGGAGCATTTTAAAAGCCATCTTAAGACTTGTTTTGAAAAGACAAGCTTTTGGCTACATTCTTACCTCTTGTTATATGCTGTATATATTTGTCCTTATACTGTATATACGCAGTATGTATACTATATTTGTCCCATTGTCCATTTATTTTAATACTATTATTTTTCTATTTTACATTATTAGTATACTTCCTTAACTTAACCTTACTTACATTTCATTTTATTTTATTTTGTTTAGTTTTGTTTCTACTTTATTGTATACTGTCTATATATTTTTCTCTCCTCGTAATCCTGCACACTAATCAAATTGTAAAGCACTTTGTGACTTAAATAAATGTTACATACTGTTTACATTACATTACGTTACACTTAGCTCACCCTTTTATCCAAAGCGACTTTCAGTTATTTACAGGGTATTGGTTGCAGTCCCTGGAGCAATGTGGGGTAAGATTCCTTGCTCAAGGGCACTTCAGCTATGTGTAACTGACCTGTTCCCGCGTAGTCCGCCCCCTCGGAGTCTCGAACTCGCCACCTTCAACAGTTCGGGCATGAGAGGCACAGCACGATACCATTGAGCTTAAAGTGATACTGTCCCATTTTTGGAAATAAGCTCATATTACGTATCTCCTTGAGTTAAATAATTGAGTTTTACCTTTCTTCTGTACTTTCAATCGTTCTCTGAGTACGGCAGTGCAAATTTTACCTCAAAGCTAGTAGTTAACGTTGACTCCTATGAGACCAGTTAGCTGCTCTCACTAACCCCTTAAGACACGGCATTATAAATTAGCTGTTACCAGAATGGCAATAACCAAGTCGTAATGTATTACTAATACATTATCGTAGTAGTGTAGTACTATAGTAGTTAACTGTCAATGTGTATTACAGCGTGCCACAGGAGGTACGGCATGCATTAAGGGGCTACGCCACAACTACTCCATACTTGCATACATATAGCGAAGGCGTCTAATTCCGCCTACATCCCAAATCTGCCCCCCCCTAATGTACAGTATATGTGATGATGGTTATTGATTTCTTCTTTAGTCAAGTTGGGAAAGGGTGTCCTCTTGGTGCAGCGTGTGTATGTGTGACGGAGGTCATCTTGCACCTGTTCACCCCCCTCGGGGATCGAACGTGCGACCTCGTCAACTACAACGGTTCGGCAATGGGAGACACAGTACGATACCGCTGGGCCAAGAGACTAGTCTCTCGGCCCGACGGCACGAGACTGTATGAGGCTATCGGAGGGAGGTTTACCAACGTTCCACGCCAACTCTGTGCTAGTTAGCCTCCGTTACACTCTCCCCCTTAAACCTCACTCCCATCCCGGGTCAGCGGCACCACTGTGACGGAGGTCATCTTGCACCTGTTCACCCCCCTCGGGGATCGAACGTGCGACCTCGTCAACTACAACGGTTCGGCAATGGGAGACACAGTACGATACCGCTGGGCCAAGAGACTAGTCTCTCGGCCCGACGGCACGAGACTGTATGAGGCTATCGGAGGGAGGTTTACCAACGTTCCACGCCAACTCTGTGCTAGTTAGCCTCCGTTACATATGCTTAAACTCTGAACAAGTTAAGACACCGAAAACCGAGTTAAACCGCCCTAAACAACATTATGATGAAGTGTGTCCCGAAACATCGGCATGAGAGGGATGGGATTTTAATTTCGCAATGACATTCTTATTTCAATCTCGCGCTGACCACTTCCCCTTTCCACTTCCTGCCCAAAGTTATTTTACCTTTTCCACAGTACTGCCCTACAAAAGCTACGCCAGCACTGAAATTGAGAAAAATGCCTTCAAAGCCTTGGTATTATGTTGGATATTGTAGTTAATAGTAGCAATTTTGACATAATAATAGTAGCAATTTTTATATCTTTGAATTATGTCTCTAAAATGGGACATATTTGGACCATAAGGCTTTGTCACAAAAGAAAAGAGGTGTTATGAAGACCATTTTCAGTCTAAACTCAATTTTAACAAAATGTGTAGTTACACAAAGGAAACCATTGTAAACACTTGGATGAGCATAGCTGCTGCCCTTAAAGAATACGTATGAATACGTTGTCTCTTTGAGTTTGCTGCCAGCACAAGTTAAGTGTGTTATGTTCTGTATTTTTTATTTTATTTCATTTTATTTTGTTGCAATGGGAGACACAGTACGATACCGCTGGGCCAAGAGACTAGTCTCTCGGCCCAACGGCACGAGACTGTATGAGGCTATCGGAGGGAGGTTTACCAACGTTCCACGCCAACTCTGTGCTAGTTAGCCTCCGTTACAACTGCACTTTGTCTTTGTACAACAAGGGTACTTACCTAGCTCCTTGCCGTGCAGGAGTCTGAGGCAGAGGAGGCCTTGTCACAAAAGAGAGGAGGATTTTCAATCTAAACTCCATTTTGACAGAATGTGTAGTTACTGCACTTTGTCTTTGTAGGGCAGAGTACTGACCTACCGTACTTCCTTCCCATGCAGGAGTCTGCGGTGGCGGAGGGCAGCAAGCAGGATGGCTATGTGCTGCTCCTGGTGCTGCTCTCCATCTTTGTGGGCGGCACGCTGGTGCTCCTGTCCGTGCTATTGATCGTCTGTCGCCACTGCTGTGATGAAGACCGCCGCTACACACGGTGAGATCATGTGCACACGCACGCACGCACACTACACACTGCACAGTCTTTTTTTATTATATGTTGTGTTGTTGTGTGAAGACACATTGGCACGTGACACACACTCACACACACACACACACACTACAAAGTCTTTTTTATTATATTTTGTTGATGTGTGTGAAGGGACACATTGACACGTGCGCATACGCGCACACACACACACACACACATCACGCGCACGCACGCACGCACGCACACACACACACACACACACACACACACACACACACACACACACACACACACACACACACACACACACACACACACAGTATGAAACATACACCTCTGAATAAAAGCCAGTGGTGGTCATTGAGCCCCCTGAGAAATGGAGGTGGTGTTTCCTTGGACAAAGAAGAAAATACTGTTGCATGTTAGTGTGCTCTGACATTGGAGCTGGATAAACGTTAACAGAATAACATTGCCATTCCGGCTACAGAGAAGGGAGCAAGCTGTTTTTGAAAGCTGGAAGCTGTTTTTGCATGGAGCAGTCATGCTGATCACACAGTTTTCTGAAGTTTACTCAATACCTCTCTCTCTCCCTCTCCCCCCTCTCTCTTTCTCTCAGCTTTCTATAATTTTCTCCCACCATTGTATTCATCTCTCTCTCTCTCTCTCTCTCTCTCTCTCTCTCTCTCTCTCTCTCTCTCTCTCTCTCTCTCTCTCTCTCTCTCTCTCTCTCATTGCCCTTCTTTCTACCCCTCTATTTCCACTCCCTCCTAGTGTCTAGCTAGCATGCTCCATTCAGGTGCTCAGCATAGCTGCATTAGTCTCTGCCAGTGTCTGTGCCCCTGAGCACTGTGGGATGGGCTCGTTGGTTAGTGTATGGCTGCTGGAGAGAGAGGAGAAGAGAGCAGAGGAGAGCAGACGGGGATACAAATGATGGGCATAATGAGATTTCGTTGCAGCCATCGGTGTTGATTAATCTCCTCTTGTCTTGCAGCAGTAGCATACGGCTCAGTCTGAAAACAGACAAGAGAGCCAGAGACAAGAGAGAAGAAATGTGTACTCGGTTGCCAGATGAGGCTGTCGATTTCCAGCCCAAAAAACCCGCCTGGAAGCACTAAATCCTGCCCAATGTCTATGGCCAAAAATTGGGCGTTTTTTTCTCCAAAATCCATTTTTACCTGCAGGCGGCCATCCTAAGCAGCCCAGTTGGGCGGGAAACCGCCCAATCTGGCAACACTGAAAGTGGAAGAGATGAGGGGTTTTTTTTAGTGGGAGTGGGGGTTGTGTGTGTGTGTGTGTGTGCGTGAGTGCGTGTGCATGCGTGTGTGTGTATGCTTGATAAACACAGAAGAGAGAGAAAGAGAGAGAGAGAGCGAGTGTGTGTGTGCGTGCCCGTCTGTGCGTGCACCACGTGCGTGCGTCTGTGTCAGGGCTAGTTAAGGAGATGCAACTTGGAAACTTCATCATCACGATCGGCTCCCCTCTCACCCAGAGACCCGGTCAGGCAGGAAGTGAAAGCTATCAGAGGAAGCAGCGATGACCAATAGTATTTACACTCACAGTTTTGCTGGAGGTTTTTGCCTCAGTTGTTTTTATGGAGAAAATGCAAAGCACATGATGTTGCTGCACATACAATCACGAGTATACATTACTTGTGGAAGTACAAAGTACGCAGGCCAAGGAGGGTTACTACATTTTTTTTTTGTTACTATAATTTACATTGCTTATAATAAATAAATGTTGTGAAGTGTTGTCATGCTGTGCAGTTTTCGCTCAACAATTTTTCAACATTTAATTCACGGATACTTTGTTTTGCAGGGCCAATGATGATCCTGAGAAGCCCAAAACCTCCTCCTATCTTGAGGAGTCCCATCCCGTGCATGGTAATAATAAGAAAACTTGTATTTTCGCTTTTTTGGCTCACAATGACATAAGATCTGAAAACAAAACACAAAAAAAACGTTCAAAGCGGTGTGACATGATGTGTGTGACATTGACAGCGGCTGTGTGAATGGGAAATCCCCTCAAGCATTTTTTGTGTGCATGCATGTCCTCCTTGACCTCAGTGTGTATATGTATCCCTGTGTGTGGGTTCATCCTCCTTGTGTGTGTGTGTGTGTGTGTGTGTGTGTGTGTGTGTGTGTGTGTGTGTGTGTGTGTGTGTGTGTGTGTGTGTGTGTGTGTGTGTGTGTGTGTGTGTGTGTGTGTGTGTGTGTGTGTGTGTGTGTGTGTGTGGTAAAACACATCAAGTAAAACATGGATATTGTATGGTATAGTGTGTGTGTGCATGCCCCCTGTCCTCTGTGTGTTTGTGTGTGTGTCCTTTCTCCCTGTCTCATGTGTGTGTGTGTGTGTGTGTGTGTGTGTGTGTGTGTGTGTGTGTGTGTGTGTGTGTGTGTGTGTGTGTGTGTGTGTGTGTGTGTGTGTGTGTGTGTGTGGTAAAGCACATCAAGTAAAACATGGATATTGTATGGTATAGTGTGTGTGTGTGCATGCCCCCTGTCCTCTGTGTGTTTGTGTGTGTGTCCTTTCTCCCTGTCTCATGTGTGTGTGTGTGTGTGTGTGTGTGTGTGTGTGTGTGTGTGTGCGCGCGTGCAAGCCTGAATGCTTCAAAGCATTGCCGGCACTTCACAATGGTTAATCTCCTAAGAGTCTCAGCATCGATTTTTAAAATGACATCCTACCCCCCTTTCACTAACATCACCCCCCCATCCTCTCAACTAACATTTATCCATCCCCCCCCCCCATCTTCTATCATCCCCCAACCCCATCCTCTCTACCATACTCTTCACTAACACTGCCCCCCATGCCCTCCACTAATATCTTCTGTAACATAACTCCGTACCCATAATATCTACCCCCACCCCTCCATTGCCAATTCCACTTTAACCCCCCCCCCACTACACACACACACACACACACACACACACACACACACACACACACACACTCACACACACACACACACACACACACACACACACACACACACACACACACACACACACACACACACACACAATCCTCTTCACCAACATCCACCCCCCCAATCTTGTCCTCCAACATTGACACCCCCCCCCATCTTCTGCACTAACATTTTCTCTAACATCTGTCCACCTCTTCAATTCCCTCCAGTACATCTATCGATCCCCACCATTATCACCATTCCCAATTCCACCTTACCCCATACACACAAACACAGAAAATCCCCTCCACTAACATCTGCTTCCATGCACCCCCCCCCCCCCCCCAAAATCTTTTCCTCTAACATAGCATTGCTTTACAAAAGGGGAGAACAGTAGACCTTTTTCAGTAAATTAATTTAGTAACTTAATTAGTAACTAATTCAATTTTTAGTAACCTTTTAATTTTATTGGACTGTGCTACTCTAACAGCTTATGGACCTAGATGACCAGATTCTATGGGGCATTTGCTGTTTTGTGTGTCTTTAATGTGTGTTTACAATGTAAACTTTACATGTGAATTGTGGAGAAGTGTCATGCAAGACAAATTTCTCTGCAAACAGACAATTTAAGTTTATCTTATCTTATCTTGTACTATTTAACTATCATTTTTCCACCCCTCTAATCCCCACCCGCTAATACCCACCCCTACCCTACACCCCCGCACCTCTGCACCTCAGAGATCACTATTCGGGTGGATGAGTCGGACTGCGTGTCGGCGTCCAGCTCCCGTGACATGGAGGCAGAGACGGAGACGGAGCGCTTCCTGTCCACGGGCACGCAGGGCCGGCGCGTCTCCTTCAACGAGGCCGCCCTCTTCGACCACAGCAAGAAGGCCCAGGAGAAGGGCCGCAGGTCAGACACGCGACGCCCACGCAGGCTCGCTCGCCTCGCCCACACAAATGCATGCCTGTGCACATAATGCACACACACACACACACACACACACACACACACACACACACACACACACACACACACACACACACAAATATGTGCACATTAAACACACACACACACACACACAAATATGTGCACATTAAACACACACACACTTGTGCACACACACACACATAGATATTGCAAAAGTACATTACACACACACACACACACACACACACACACACACACACACACACACACACACACACACACACACACACACACACACACACACACACACACACACACACACACACACACACACAAAGCTATAGGTGGCACATCCAGGACTCAAAATGCTCTCATTGATTCTCCTTCATTGTGGTTGGTCATAAGTGGTCAAATAAAGACAACTTGTACACTTACAATCTGAAAACAACACTCGATGTAGAGCTCTGCCATTCTGATTTCAGGAAACCTGTTCAGCTTCACTCACCATGGCCTGCTCAATAGGTGACTATGGTATGAACATCTGATATGTAGAATACCATGAATAGGATACCCCTAGGCCTCATTGGGTTATTTGCAAAAGAAATAGGACTATTTTCGGAATCGCTTTGTATCCATTTTCAAAATGACAAGTTTTTTGTGCTTTTCAATTAATATCTGAATATGTGATGTGATTTATATGAGGTTGTATTAGAATAGGAAGCCCCAGGAGCAGGTGCAAATTAGCCATCTGGCTATATAAACCTTTCATGTATTCATATCTGCAAGTTTTGGCATGGCCAGACGCAATCTTGTAAGGAAACAATGAAAAAAAAGATTGATCAAAATCGCATCTAAAATGACTTTTATAGCGGTTTGAAAAAGCGGTTTGAATGTGATTACAATGTTTGATGAGACTTACTTTTATGCACACTTAAAATACCACGGCCCAGAAACAAGATCTCGGTCATCATAACAGTGCACTGTAGATGGGAGGCAGGGGGCACAGGATGGATTGTACCTTTGGGGGTATTCAAAGTCTTAACAGGTCAGTCACGTCACCTCATTTTCACATCATGGTTAAAATATCATCTAAGCGTATCTTCCACTAAACCAGATCTGGATCATCATAGTACAGATGGAAGTAGATAGACGGGAAAAGTACCTGTTGGCATGCTCATTGAAATAAACCCATTTTGTCCTGGAGCGACATATATGCTGCATTCAGGTTCTTGAGATTTGAGCTGCTTTATTAAAAATGTGGATATGTCAGAGCTGAATGAACACATTCTAATGTAGAATGAGGGTCCTAGCTTTTAAATGCAACTTATTTCTCGTTTTTATGTGCTTCAGAGGCTGAGATATTTAGGTTTTAATAGGCAGAGGGCACGTTATCCCAGAAAGGGCTTAGGCTAAAATGAGTTAAGATGCCTCTAGTTGATGCGCTCAGGTATAGTGACCTACAAAGACAAAGTACAGTAACTACATATTTTGTCAAAATTGAGTTTGATCTGAAAATGTTCTTCATTACTCCTTCTTTGTCTTGTGACAAAGCGTTATGGTCCAAATGTATCCCTTTTTAGAGATATTGATGTATCACATTTGTTTTAACTACAACATCCAAGCTAATATCAAGGCTTTTAAGGCATTTTTCTCAAAGGTGGTTTAGTTACTGCATTTTGCCTTTGTAGGGCAGTATACCTTAACCAAATTTGGGTCTTCACATTACAGATGCGAATGGGGTATGGGCCTGGGGATGGGATTTATTGTGCTTGTTGAAGTGCTCATAGAGCTTGAAAGTCCCGCCCCTTAGTTCCGCATTTCACGAGACCTAAGCTGACCATCTAACAACATGGTAGCGAGTAAATATCTTCGGATCTCATTTTTTATATGCGCTGGGCTACAAATATGCTGTTTAAGAGGCTAGATATAGATTATTCATGCAGAAGTATCAATGTTTTGTTCCGAGGTCTTCTGCATGAAAAATGTGAAGAAACAAAGCTTTCTAAAAACTGTGGGGGTTCGTACGAAAAATTAAACAAAAATATCAGAAACAACATATGTGGAGCTCGTGGCACAACTCGAAGGGGATCAAAATATCATTTTAATACCGCCATTGGATTACATGCTACGATTTTCGGCTAAAAACGCTGTTGAGGTCCCATGAAATCGGGGGAAGTGACGTCACTTTCAAGCTCTATTGACATTGTCATGGTTGTGATGCATTGCACGGCAGGCAGATACACCCTGACAGTATAGTCTTCGGAAGGAGGATAAGTGCATGTTGAAGTGTAGCCCATTGACCTTGAGAGATCTAAATAATCATAGTACTCAAGAGGGATAGTCTGACGATAGTAGTTGTTGGGGTGCTCATTGACATGCTTCTCTCTGGTACAAGCTAACTGAGGTTTGGGGAATATGAGTGCTTGTTGGGGTGCTCCTTGACACTGACATTGACATGCACTCTGGTACACACACTCTGGTATGCACACGATGACAGAGGGGGACTTCAGATTGGAGTCATCATAGTCCTAAATATGGGGTTGTCTGGTGATAATGCTTGTTGGGGTGCTCCCAGGCTTGATAGTATTCAGGCTCAGATGAGTCTGTTTTATGATTTTGCATATGGTCATATGGTCAAATAGGTTTTTATTATTTCAAAAAGTGATCAAGGTTCAGGGCAGCTCAGGATGTTCTTCACCTGTCAGGCATTGACTTTGACGTAGACATTGCACTCTGATAGGCGCAACTTAACTACACGCTGAATAGTGGGTAGTATGTTGATAATGCTTGTTTGAAAGGTCATTGATGATAATAACGTTGACATGCACTCTGATGCGCTGATGCAGACATGCTGACGGAGGGGAACTTCATGGTCGTCATAGTACTTAACAGAGGGCAGTGGGTGTTCTTTGAGGATACTGACGTTGACATGCACTCTGATAACTCTGATGCAGGTACACGCTGACGGAGGGGGACTTCCACCACCTGAAGAACGCGCGTCTGACGCACCTCAGCATCCCCCCGCCGGCGCTCAAGATAGTTACCATCCACGAGTGTGAGTCATCGGAGAATAGCATCGCCATGACAACTCGGCCCGCCTCCAAGTCCAGCCTCTCCATCTTTCAGGTGAGTGGAGAGAGAGGGAGGAGGAGAGACAGAGAGAGAGAGTGAGATAGAGAGAGAGATTCCACTCTGGGTGGAAAATAGAAACACTGGGAGGGCTGCCAGAAGTTGCTATGACGCCTAACGAATCGGGAAAAGAACACTTAGGTACGCCGGCGTATTTAAAAAAAAGGGCAAACGTGTGCAGTGCACTACTTGGCGGTGCTGACAATCCTGTATCGAGCGTATTGACTGGAAACAAAGGGCAGGCTTTACCCAGCAGAGCTTCTATCTGTGTTATTTGTGTAGTTTTTTCCCTCTTGTCACGATCATAACACCCTGTCAGGAGCGGAGAGCACTCGGCACGCACGCTGACTCGCCTGCCTTTTATGTCTGCTTCTCTTTTTTTTGCTCTCGCTTTCTCTCTCTCTCTCTCTGTCTCTCTCTCTCTCTCTCTCTCTCTCTCTCTCTATCTCTCTCTCTCTCTCTCTCTCTCTCTCTCTCTCTCTGTCTCTCTTACTGCTTATTTGTCTTTACCCCCTCTCCTGTTTTCTGTGTCCCCCTTTCTCACCATCTCTTTCTCCCTATCACTGTCTCTGTCTTTTTCATCTCCGTCTATCTTTCTTTTTGTCCACTTCTCTCTCTCTCTCTCTCTCTCTCTCTCTCTCTCTCTCTCTCTCTCTCTCTCTCTCTCTCTGTGTCATCCTCCTCTTCCCCTCTGCCTGTTTGACCTCTGACCCCGTAGTCAGCGTTGCGGCCGCCCCTGCCCCAGACGGCCCTGACCAGCCTGAGCGTGGTGAGCCCCAGCGGCTGTGCCCTCCCTGGGGACGCGCTCAACTCCACCGTGGACAGCAGCAGCTTCAGCCTGAGCCTGCCTCCACTGCCTCCCCTGCCTCCCCTGCCGTCCTCCACCACCTCCACCTCCACCTCCACCTCCATCCCCCGGGCCCCCAGCCCAGCACGCTGCAGCCAGGGGCCGGCCGTCGTGAGTCACTCTGTTTATGCCTCACTGCCGTGAAGTGAATACTATTAGGATGTAGTGAGCCTGTGTGTGTGTGTGTGTGTGTGTGTGTGTGTGTGTGTGTGTGTGTGTGTGTGTGTGTGTGTGTGAGTGTAGTGTAGTGTAGTGTAGTGTGGTGTGGTGCGTGGGCACTGTGATGAGAGAGCGACAGAGAGAGCGAGGGAGAGAGAGGGAGGGAAAAAAGGAGTGTGTGAGAGGGAGTGAAAGAGACCACCCTTTACGTGTGAGGATGATTGAAGGCTGGAGAGGGCAAAAATAGGGACGTGAGTCACTGCTGATGAGACCGCGATTGAGTGAGCAATCATTCCAGCGATGGAGCCATCAGTAGAAAATGAACTGTGAAGTGTGTGTGTGTACGTGTGTACATGTGCCTGTGTGTGTGTGTGTGTGTGTGTGTGTGTGTGTGTGTGTGTGTGTGTGTGTGTGTGTGTGTGTGTGTGTGTGTGTGTGTGTGTGTGTGTGTGTGTGTGTGTGTGTGTGTGTGTGTGTGTGTGTGTGTGTGTGTGTGTGTGTGTGTGTTTGTTCGTTCCTGTGTGTTTGTGCTCATATCCGTTTGTGTGTATGTGTGTGTTTGGGCTTGTTTCTGAGAGGGCGCATCTGATATTAGCAAGACTTAGGTAGACAGACACTTAAACCTGCAATTCACCAGACAAGTGCGGATGTCCTTATACCAGCCGAGGACAAGATGCTGTACTCCATTTTAAGGCTGGGGACATACTTGTACTTTTCTGTGTGCCTTATACTAGGGGTGTAAATCACAGCCTTCATGACGATACGATACGGTATCGATTTCTTAAATCAGGGATTCGATTTTTTTTCGATACTTAAGAATTCCCCACGATACAATGCGATTCGGTTCGATTCGATTTTTTTCAATTACTTTTCCACTACTATTGTGAATGGAGCTAGGGCATTGCACAGGGGTCAGCGATTCGATTCTTTTCGATTCTTAAGACTGTCCCACGATACGATGCGATTAGATTAAATCGCCGGCCAATACTTCCGATACATCGATACATTTTGATTTTATTTACATCCCTACCTTATACTACGCACGCAACCACGTACGACTGAGTGCACATACTTGCGTAGCCCCTTAATGCACGCCGTACCTCCTGTGACACGCTGTAATAGACATTGAAAGTGAACTACTATAGTACTACACTACCATGACAGTGCACAGGGCCTTTAGTAATACATTACGTCTTGGTCGTCGCCATTCTGGTAACAGCTCATTTATAATGCCGTGTCTTAAGGGGTTAAGAATGACCAGGGCATTTTGCATGACTCTGGAGGTATCATCTAGGGCAGTGGTTCCCAAACATTTCCCCCTGCGCACCCCCTTGTACATTTCAGTGTGGTTCGCACACCTCCTAGGCAAATATTTTGGTGTTCTGATGGCCACGCAAGTATGATTCACTGCGCATTCACTGCACATCATGCACAGTTGTTTTGGGGAATCCTCTTTTAACAATAGTCTAGGAGTTAAACTACACTTCATATGGACCCTTCCAGCATACAATTCACCACACAATTAAAAACTACTTCATGTTCATTAAAGGGACACTGTGTGAAATTTTTAGTAATTTTTAGTAATTCATGATACCCACTCAATAATGTTACCTTTTTCATGATTACTTACCACCACTTTCAAATTCTAAGTATTCATTATGACTGGAAAAAATGCCTTTTTCATACATGAAAAGGGGGACCTTCTCCATGGTCCGCCATTTTGAATTTCCAGAAATAGCCATTTGTAGCTGCAAAAATGACTGTATTTGGACCATACTAGAAAATATTTGTTTATTACTTGGTAAACTTTCATGTAAAGATCATAGTTGCAGTACCCTTTTTGACCATTTCCTGCACAGTGTCCCTTTAATGCTGTATAAAAACTCACATATCCACCAAGGCTCTATTTAGCTCGCGCACGCACCCCAGTTTGGGAAACCCTGATCTAGGTGTCAGATAGCCCACAGGGCTCTCATTAATGTTTCCCACCATTGTTTGACTGTACCACGACCTCAATATGGAAGTTCAGAGGATCAGGCCTCGCAGTTTTGTCAATATTACACCGTACGCACGGCGCGTCTGCGCACTTTGTGTCAGGAGTTCTCCCTCGCGCAAAATTGACATAAAATACACATGACAAGGCGTTCTTGCACGACATGTGCCTGCGCATGCGTATGCTGCAGCAAGCATATCCTGGCCCAAGATGCCACCACAAGATGCTAAAAAGACATCCCACTGTTGTTCCTTTCTACCCAGTGCTCTGTGTGGGCCAGTGTGTGACAGTACAGAGAGTACCAGTGCATCTCAATTTTAGCCACCAGAGTTTTAGCCTTTTGAGTGTTACCTGTATATAATACTGCATTTTAACTTTTATTTAGTTGCCAATGGTAACAACACTTTTTGGCAACTAAGGTGCTGTTTCCACATAGCTGGATATTTTTATATGTGGATATTTTTTTCTCCTGGTTGCATTGGTTTTGCATTGGTTTTGGCCTTCCATTTCCACGTAGCAGATATTTAAAATCCAGGTATAAAAAGCAGGAGAAAAAAATATTCTGTTAAGGGGGCTGAAATGCATTTGTTACAATGGAGGATTTATTTTTATCCACATGTTGCATTTACACCTCAACAGCAGAAAAAAATACCCTGCTAAAAAAATATCCTGCTACGTGGAAACAGCACCTAAAGCACTGGTGCTTCTCAGCTAAACTGAGCTGTTGTAATGACCTTGTAATGTCCCTGTATTTCCCACACCTTTGCCGTAGTAGCAGTAGTAGTAGTGGTAGTAGTAGTAGTAATAATAATGTAATAATATTTGCTTCATATAGCGTCTTTCAAAATGGTTGGTTGCTGAACAAACTATGTTGGCATTGGCCTTTTGTGTTGGTGTATGCATGTTTGTATATTTTAACTGTTTCTTCTTGTGTCCTCTTTTGTAAGTCCATTTGGACAAAAATGTGTACTGCTAGACATAATGTAAATTAATGTAATAATATAATGTTGGCCTGTCTTGTGCTGCATCTTGTCGTTCAGATTGAGGTGATGGGGGACAGCTTGAAACACAGAGGAGGAGGCAGCAGCTCGGGGAGCTCCGGCGAGGCTGTGTCCGCCTCGGGTGTGTCATCGGCGGGGTTGGCCTCCTCGGGCCAGGGTCCCGTGCTACAGTTCTTCACCAAGCTGCGGAGGCACGCCAGCCTGGAGGGAGCCAGCCCCTACCTCAAGATCAAGAAGTGGAAGCTGGACAGCACCCAGAGGGCCTCCAGCTTGGACACCAGAGGTACAGTATGGGGCACTATGGCGCCCACTGGGGGTCATCAACAGGGGGGTGTCCTCGTCAGAGGTGCATCAAGTAGAAGGAGAAGTACATGTATGATGGGATTACAACACTATACAGACAGAGATATTACCATTCAAAACAGTAGTGGTATTGTTGTTGCTAGAGTTAGGACCTCTGCACATCGTCTCCAACAGAGCACTGCTCTGCCAAAGTTCCATTCCATTGTTGTCAATGCAACCTCGCACACCGGCGCCGATGTCCGCAGACATCCGCGTACGTCGCAATCGATTAGAGGCGAGTTCTATTTTGTCGGAGCCACCCATTGACTATCCATGCTATGTTTATGTGAAATTGGGTTTGGGGGTCAGAATTGTGTTGGAAGCGAAAGTGCTCCGCAATGCTGTCGCAGCCAATGTGCGGAGGCCCTTAGAGTTGTTAGAGTTGATAGAGCTATTATTCCACTGTACCTAATGAGTACCTGATGAGTTTTTTTTTCTTTTCATTTGCTTCTACTTTATACACCTCTGGTCCTAATGTTCTCTAGCCATTTGAAGTCAATGAATATGTAAGTCAGTGTCGCTCCTCCAGTGCTCAAGGTTTTAACAAGGTTCTTTTCAATATCTCATAAAACACAATTCAGAAGTTACTCGGAAGTAATCTCATTTGCGATCATGCCCTTGAACGGGGCAAATAAAAGGCCTGCAAAAATCTGCCATATGCTGCTTGCCATCAGGAAAACATTATTGTTTCCTCCATGGGAAGAAGGGCGAGAATGAGGCAGGAGGCAGGAGGAAATGACAGGAGGAACGATATTGACTTGCACTCAATGAATATTGACAGCCACTGGTTGAAGTCTGG